>NC_053022.1:572225385-572594136 GCF_003073215.2 Triticum urartu | reverse complement strand
GCACCTTTACTTGTAGAAATTGAAGGACTAGCCTCATCGTTTCTTTCTTTTGTTACTCAACATGTATCGAGAAATCCCAATAATTTGGTGCACTTGTGTGCAAAATATGCATGCACACTTGAGGTGTCTGATTCTTGGATGGACTCCCCCTAGTTTCCTCGTGACCGGCATTATGGTTGATCACGCTGGAGCTGACATTGGTTGAATAAAGTCCTAAGTTTCCCGCAAAAGAAAAGCGTACAACTTTATATTTGTAAAAGAAAACATTTTTTTGGAGGTTGTCATGAATTTTGTGATTGCTTCTTTCAGAGGAAGCTACAACATATAAAACACCCTCAAATGTTAGCAAAAGCAATTGTTTTGGTGACTTACCGAAAAAGTCTTTCGCCCCGCTTTATATATAAAGCACACAGCCAAACCGATACAAATTGATGAGGGAAACCTCTTACAAAGCAGATCAAAGATAGAACAAGATTACAAGAGTGCCCACACTCCATCAAAAAACAGATCCAAATTTGCTAGAATGTTTGCGATTTTGAGTTCTGCTAAATGTTAGACCTGCCAATAAACCGGGGACGCCAAATTTTGGGTCAAAACCAAGCTACCATGCCTCCTTCATGAGGATAGAAACTAGAAGAAGTCAGGGCTCCTCGATTCATATAATGACATAACTTATGCATGGCTAGTTAAAAGATGTGCGAAGATATTTGCTCCCGAGAAAGATGAAAATGTTAAATGTTACTTAGCTGTAAAAAAAGACCAATTACTTAATTACCACGCGACAATTTTCAAACATACGGACAGTTTGGTTATTATCCGTCTATAAATCATCTGGCAGTTTGGTGATTATCCTTCTATGAATCGTGCTAGATGAACATGTCCACTGCATAACTAATGAACTTCAATCAACTTGATGAGCCGTTGGATCTGCATCCAACGGCCACGTAAGCCCTCCACCGGCCTACACACTCCCTCACACCCCCACCGCCCTACACAGAAGCTTCCCGAAGGAAAGGCTAATGGCCGCGGCCGCCACCCCTTCGCCGGAGACGGCGCTCCCAGCGGCGGACGACAAGGAGGACGAGGACGAGTGCCGCATCTGCCGCCTCCCCGCCGATGCGGACCGCCCCCTGCGCCGTCCCTGCGGCTGCCGCGGCAGCATGAGGTTCGTCCACGACGACTGCCAGCTCCAATGGATCGCCCGCCGCCGCAAACTCCCCCGCTGCGAGGTATCCTCTCTCTCCTCCCCACCCCCTTCCCGGTAGGTAGGGTTTCCATTTCATATTGTCGGTGTGGTACTGGTATACGCGCGCTTAATTCATTCTCTCTCTTTTTCAATCTCGTCTAGATTCATCCTGATTAGCATAGATTTCAGTAGCAAAATTTACTAGATGCTATGTGTATGTAATGCTGCATTGCCAATCTACATGATTCCCCGATGAAAATATCCCTCTCTGCAATGTAATACGTTCCTGTCTGTCATATTGTTGCTGTTGTGGTACTGCTGAATTCTTTTTCCAGTTCCAGCTCCATTTCGATGTGATGCCGACGCTGACGCGCACGACCATTCTTTGTATCATCGCAGGTGTGCAGACGCCGCATCTCCACCCGGCCTCTCTACGCCGCGGACGCCCGGCCCCCGAGAGGCTGCCCGTTTCAGAGCTCATGGCGGGTCTGCCCAGCAAGCTCATCGGGCTCCTGCTCCCCCTCTTCTTCGCCGTCTGCATCGTCCGGGAGTTTGTCGTTCCGCTCACCACCCGCTGGACGTGGCGCCTCGCGCTCGCCACCAACTTTGCTCAAGCGCGCCACCTGCTCTCCCTGCGCCTATCCATGGCCTCATGGACCTGCATCCCTGCTTCAGCTGCATTCTGCTTGCAGTTTGCACGCTTGGTTGTGCCATTTGCTGTAGCTCCATTTGCGCGCTGGGTCGCACGCCTGCTAGCTCAGATGCAAAGCCAGGCCCAGGAGCTTGGGTTATTTGAGAGATTGCAATTCCTTGCGATGTCTGTTGTCGAAGTTTCCTTGGTGGTATGATTGCTGCTTCTCAACCAATATCCTACATATGTCTACTACTTATATTTGTTTATTTGTTCTGATGCTTACCGTTATTCGGTGAATGATAAGATTTTCTAGCTTCTCATATCGTAGTAAAGCACCTTTCAAAGGTTTTTCCTGATTTTGTATTTACAGTTGGTCATCGCGCAATATGGCCTTTGTTAAAAGTCTATCATCATGGATGTGTCCAGAATATTGCAAGGAATAGTAGCAAGACTTAAATGATGGTTACTTGGAAGAAATTAGTATGGGTTGTTCTATAGAATAATATGACAATGTTCAACTCTTTGCTTCTTTTCCTACCCTGCAATTGTGCTTCTGTCCGTTGGTCAGGATTGATACACTGGTGGGAGGACTACTCCCGAATATAGATGTTTGATTTCTTCTGGTTATTATTTCAGGTGCACCGCTGAAACTGCCTAAGCTTGTTCTTTTCGAGCTTTAGTTGCTATGCTAATTTAGTATCTTTTTGTTACCTTCTTAATTTAATCTTGTTTATCTACAAGGCTGTAGACTTGTAGCTTAGTTGTTGTGTCTTTCTGGAGAATGAGTGCCTCAAATTTTTTCTGCTAGCTTATTTCTAGAATGATCTAACAGTATACTTGTCTAATCAGGTGGTAATAGTTGACGTGGCCCTTGCTTGTATTCTTTGTTTTCTCCCATTCTGTCTGGGAAGGATAATCCTATGGTCGAGATCGTGTCTTGATGTTTCCAATGTGGATGAAACCAATTGTTACACTTCAACAGCTTCCACCCTTCTAAGTGGATATGGACTTATGTTAAAGGTGGGTGCAACTTTTGCTGGGGCGCATACTTTGTATCTCTACTTGAGAGGCAAGCGCCTTGTGATTGCAATTTTCTGTAGAAGTCTGCATGCTATATTCTTCAGAGGGATCGCAAATTCAACCACTCTTGCCAATGATTCTCTTAATATGCTAAAAAATGGGATAATAGACCCATTGTTCTTCGGCTGGTCGCTTGATATCTGCACTACGAAATTGTTTGGTGTAACAATGTCTCAGAGGTTCAAATTGCTGATTGCTTCATCTTTTGCTTCTGCTTCCCTTCATTGGCTTATCGGAATCTCCTTTTTGAATCTACGCCTCAGATTATCAAGATTTCTTCACAAGGTATTTATTATATTATATGTATATGTGGTCTCATCATGTCAATAGTGACACAGAATAGAGTTCACGTGTTGTATTTCTTGTGAGTAGATATTGGGGCCAGGAGTGGCCACTCCCTTTCTCAGCGGTACTGTTTCCCAACCATTCTACACATTTTATCTCAAGAGGCTTGCTGGTCTTTTTCTCGAAAATATCTTTATTGTTCTCGTCATTTCTGTTCCTATCAATATTGTTGATCTATTGGCACCAACGGTGTTCCCTCTAGAAATCCCGTAAGTATTCAATTTGTGTTCTCCATCTGATGTATTTGCCGCTTGCCACTCAAAATATTAATTTTACTATTTGTGAATCGTAGCTACTTCGATCATCCTGCTAGGGGCACATCAGTTTGGCAAGGGCCACTAAACTTTACAGAGTCACTTTCTGGTGTTATTCATATGAGGTATCTCATTGGCAAAATAGTCGTATACCTTGAGCCTCTAGTGGAGAGGGTAATGGGTTATTGGTTTGTTACCACTGGACAGCCTCTTGGGAAAAATGTTGCGGCAAAAGACCAGTATGGTAGCAGCAATGATGCTAAGGATGATTGGTAAACCCTGACACTTCCATTCATTCAGGAACTGCAGACTCTGCACTAATTTTACCCTTTGTAGCCTGACTGAATCTGCATTCACTTTAAAATTTGATCCATCTTTTGCTTTGATATTGTTTTGCTGTTCACTGTTTGTTTGGGCTTCCGTTCTGGTGGATAGACAGTAGTTTTGGCATGTTCATCATTTTTTATTTATTTTTAGTAAAATTTTGCATATGAAAAACTTGCAACTTGGGTCTCTGTGCATTCTGACAATTTGGTGCTTATGATAGTCCATATATTAAAACTGCACCATATATAGTCCATAGCTATAACACATGCAGTGTGGTTCAAGTAGGTTGTAGGTTCCAGAAGTAGAAGATTGCATATTTGGATCCTCAAACTTGTATAAGCGAACCAAGTGAGACACTGAGATCCAAATAAGACTTTTCTGCCTGACGTGGCTTTTGTATGGGCGCTATGGATCATGTGAAAAGGGCTCTTCGAGAAGCAAATAATGTTTACCTTTGTTGCATCATTGGCCTGTCAGTTTTATTCTGAACACTGAAAAAAAGCAATGTTTAGTTTTCGCCTAATCTATGTTTAGTTGATACATTAGTCTGCTATTATTGTTTTACCAATCGATCAATTGAAGTTCTGTCCAATTCTGGAGCTGTTGGTCGTGAAACTTTGGCAGATATTTACCCTTCTTGCACATTGCACCAGGAGACTTGCTGCTGTTCTAACAATGCCGCGAGCGGTCCTAGCATGGTTGACTGCTGTGATATTGAATTCTGCTGTGCTTTTGCTTCCAGTCTCAGTTGGGCAGGCATTGCTGTTTGCCATTCCTCAACTACCAGTTGGACTGAAGTCCAACGGTAAGCAACAGTTCAGAGATGATCGTTGGACTTTCTTTTTTGCAATGGAAGTAAAATCGTTTGTTTTGCCTGGGCTTACTCGTGCAACTCTCTTTCTTGTAGATCTGTTTTCTATCACTGTTGGACTCTGCATCATATCAACCATCACCGCCGCCTGTAGAGATTTATCTACCCACGTGATTTCGGGGAAAACATGCCTTCTAGCTTTGCAGAGGCATCTGCTTGTCTGCATATGGGTGAGGAATTTAAGCTACTCATTTACATATTCTTCTGTTTTAGGCTACAGCTGAGTAACATGATTGTGTCTAATGCTGCCAGAGCGTCGTCATTCCACTCCTGACCGGTTTGCTGGTCGATCTATCGCTGATATCGCCCTTCTTCGTCGGTTCTGACGATGAATTCCCAGCCACGAGCTTTTTCCGCACTTGGCTCCTGGGGTGCATCTTTAAGCAACTATGGATCAAGTGCTTCGTTGACAAAAGGTGGAAGGCAAAAATCGACCGGGCGAAGGAAGATCTCTCCTCGGAGCTCAGGCCAATGTGGTGGTTCTTTCAGGAGGTATGCATGCCCGTCGTCGCGAGGCTGCTCGCCGCCCTGGGTGTCCCCTACGTTCTCGCCAGGGGCGTCTTCCCTGGACTGGGCTACTCCGCCGACATGAACTCGACGGCCTACCGCTTTGCGTGGTCGGGCGGCCTTGGTGTCTGCATGCTCTGCTGGCTGACCAAGGCGCTGTGTGCCGTGCTCCATGATTCCATCAAGGACGACCGGTACGCGGTCGGCCGGAGGCTGGAAGACGTGGAATGAAGACGGGAGCTGAATTCAGACCCTCTTCTGCCAGTTATTTTTGTTAATTCAGACAGGGACCTGAATAATTAAGGGCGGGGTGATTGACTGTACAGGGAACATTACTTGACAGGACGGATTCGATTGAGATGGCCCAAGATAGATAAATTTCGAGCGAAATTTGTAGATAATATCAACTCATTTTCCCATGTGGAATTTTGAGTGTTTGTGCTGGCCGATCGCTTGTTCGTTGAATCATGATTTATGCATTTCCCAGCCGACAACTTTGTTAGTTCACATACTACATCTGTTTGGATGGATGGCCTTAGTTTTTTAGCAGTGCTGAACTGCTAGTTCCTTTCGCGAAAAATGACGAGTAATCTGCAGGTGCAAAATTTTGGTTCGGGTATCCTAATGTACTGCAACTTAGTGGTTCGCCATAGAAGCACAAACTGTGGAGAATTCTACCGATGATGGTCTTCCATTTCCGTTCCTACCAATGATGTATAATTCTACCAATGATGGTTGGCCATAGAATTCTACCAATGTGGGTATCCTAACTAATGTCTGAGCACAACATTAGACAATACAAGTCACAAAGCAGAAGTACTGAGCACAAAATCAATCGAGTCAGGGGCCTCAGCATGAATGGACAGTGATTCATTCAAGGCACTCGAAGTCAAAGGTACTACCCCCAAAAGCTCGGCACAGCAGATGTACTAAGATGATCCATCCATCAATCAAAGTCGACGAATCGTCTCATGGTCAAGCCTACTAGCTAGTCGAACATGAAAATAAAGCGCACAACCACATCTTGTGTTTTGAGTTCTGACTTTCGAGCATAATAGTTTGAAATCACTGGAGAAGCTTGAAAAACGATCTTATATTGTGGGACGGAGGGAGTAATAGATATATGTTTTTCTCCTCTCCGCCATAGACCTCCGCACGCGAGATTCCTCCGTGTCTCGCTACCTGAGCCACCACCGCTGGACCATGGAGATGGGTATCTAGAGGAACCAGAGCGTAGCGGTCGATGTACGGGTTGACGGTCCGCCCGATCTTGGCCCACGCGCTCTGGTGGTAGCTGGATGTCACGGGTGCACGGTACATCATCTTCATCACCTGAATAATAACAGACGAGCAAGCCAGGAAAAACGACCAGTAAGTGACCGATGCAGTGGAAAAGCAACTATCAGCATAACAAAGTTGCAGCTGCTAAAGGAAGTGCCGCTAGCTGAAGACTGATGGTTGCTAGGTGTACACTCAGCTATGGCTTGATAACATGCCGCAAAACACATCAAATTGTGCCTCACGCTATTCCCCAGCTATGTAGTGAATGATGCATGGAAGCAGTGAGAACATAGATAAAGATCAGATGTGCAGAAGATAACTTAAATTCCAGGTAGAAACTACAGAAATTCATAACAAGTGCTCCAAAATTGGAATGATGTTGCGCCGCCACCTGCAAGATTGTTAACAAGCAACAAACTACAGAAATGAAATTCAGAGATAATTTGACAAATACAACTACCTGTAGAAAGATGAGCGGGCAAAGTTACGCCTTAGGAACTTGGCAACATGATCAGATCAAGCGCCCAGCAGAACACAGGTAGTGTAGCAACTGTGAAACAAAAAAACAAGGATCTGAACTTGTAAAACATATGTATATGTGAAAGCTTCGGAACGCAGAGATCAGGATCATGACGTTGCAAGAGAAAAGTGGTATATTATAGTATATTATACTCTTTAAATGCAGCTGAGATGTGACGAGCAACAGAGAGAACATTAAATGGATAAAATCCTTGGCTACAAGTACCAACTGCAACCAACACTGAATTGCAGGCATACTCAGTTCTCTTGGTTTCTTCATGCAGGTTGCAGAACACACACAAAAAAAAGATGAACTAGATCAACACCTGTAGCTAGATATTGTCTTTCCTGCAAAAAAGAAAGTAGCTAGATATTGTCTAGGAGAGAGAAGTGCATATTACACCCCTCAACTCTAGCCCTAGTCTAATATACAACCTCCAACTCCAAAACCGTCTAATCTGCAACCTCCAACTCTTAAAACCGGCCAAAATTCAACCCTCCTCTCCCCTTGACCGGTTTTGACCGGGTCTGACCCGTTGACTGATGAACAGTAAATTTGAAAAAAATGAAAAATTCAGAAAAATAAAAATAAAAAAATTGTAAATCCAAAAAATAGTAGGGAACAAAGTTTTAAAAATAATTTTGACTTTTCCACCGTGCGAACAGTAATTCAAAAAAAGTTCAAACTTTTGGAACGAAAATTTTCCCTCGGTCACTGTTCACGCAGTGAAAAAATGATTTTCCTGATTTTTTTTTACTTTTTTGAATACTGTTTATGCTGTTTACAGTAGTTCACAAAACAAATCCTGGCGAATTTTGTTTCCAATTTATTACCTCCGGGTACATGTAAAAAAGCTGAATTTTTAATACTGTTCACCGGTGAAAAGTCGAATTTATTTTTAAAAAATTTTGTTCCCAATTTTTTTTGAAATACTGTTCATCCAGAGGCAAAAAATGCTTCCTAAAATTTTATTTTTCTGAATTTTCATTTTTTTTTTCCGAACTTACTGTTTATCAGTCAATGGGTCAAAACTGGTCAAGGGGAGGGGAGGGTTAAATTTTGGCCGGTTTTAAGAGTTGGAGGTTGCAGATTAGACGGTTTTGAAGTTGGGGGTTGTATATTAGACTAGGGCTAGAGTTGAGGGGTGTAATATGCACTTCTCTCTGTCTAGGACACTGCTGTCTTTTTATTTCCACTGGATCTGAACCCTGATCTAGTCTTATTGCTAGCATGCCTCGCGACTAGAGATTATTTCGAGAACTCTATTCTTGGTGTCATAATCTTGGACAGATAATTTATTTAGATATCATTGCATTTTTAACTGAGTTGATCGATCTTACATGTTTGCATCCTTTTGATGGGTTTTGTCATTGAAACAAGGCACCTAGGAGTGGAATTACTGAATGGTATTAGATGACTGAAAGCTTAGTCATAAATGGACATTGTCTGTGTGGAATAAGAAGAACAACAATCTGCATAATTTCTTTGCATTAGCTTGTTTGGCATGCAAATTAACATGTGTTGGCAGTTCTTGTCTTTGTTTTGCTGAGACGAAGAGTTGCTAGCTGTGAAAGGCAAGAGAAGATAGCCCTCTGAATTTAATCTCAACTCTGGTGGCCAGGTCAGCATGGGAAGAGCAAGGCTTTTCGGGTTCAAAGCAGAGGCATCACCAAGAGCAACTAGGCTGTACACAACAAGGGACATGCATGGGACCTGGAGCTTGCCATGACCATGAGGTACGTTCTGATGGCGGCAAAAGCATGGTACTTCTTATGCTTGGTAAAATCATTGTGGTATGCTAATTAAGCCAAATTCACAACAAAGGCAGAGGCTTAAAATTCTTAAGAAAACTCTGTTGTCTATAACTGAGTTGCTTGATCTTACATTTTTATCATGTATTCATGCATCTTCTTATGGGTTTGGTTATTCAAACAAAGCAGTCTTGGTGCGGTATAGTTGTGTTAAGAGTATTCAAAGTGAACGTTGATGTGTATGTCTATACTACTGGCTGCAGAAATTATTGATTTTAGATTAGTCTTAACTGTACAAGAACAATAATCTGAAGGATTCCTTGCTTGGGACATTCGATAAACTGTCAAACAGGCAAGCAATTCGTTCGAACCCAAAATGCGCCAATATCTACAAACTTTCACAGGAAATTTATCTATCCTGCATCATCTCATTGGAAACAGTCCTGTGGATTAACGTGGCATATGCAATCGCTCACGTTCGTGCCCTTATTCTTGTCCCTGTCTGAACTAACAAAAATAACTGTCAGAACTCCAGAAAAGGGTCTGAATTCAGCTCCCATCACCAACGTCTTCCAGCCTCCGGCCGATGGCGTAGCGATCCTCCTTGATAGAATCATGGAGCATGACACATAGACCCTTGGCGAGCCAGCAGAGCGCACAGACGCCGAGCCCGCCCGACCACGCAAAGCGGTAGACCGTCGAGTTTACGGCGGTGGGGTAGCCCAGCCCCGGGAAGACGCCCCTGGCGAGCACGTAGGGGACAACCAGGGCGGCGAGCAGCGTAGCGACGACGGGCACGCACATGTCCTGAAAGAACCACCACATCGGCCCGAGTCCCGCGGAGAGATCTTCCTTCGCCCGGTCAAGTTTCGCCTTCCACCTTTTGTCCACCAAGCACTTGATCCATAATTGCTTAAAGATCCTCCCCAGGAGCCAAGTGCGGAAAAAGCTTGTAGCTGGGAATTCATCGTCACGCCCGACGAAGAAGGGCGATGTCAGTGATAGATCAACCAGCAAACCTGTCAGGAGCGGAACGACGACGCTCTAGCAGCAGCAGACACAGTCAAGTTACTCAGTCGTAGTGTAAAAACAGAACAACGTGTAAATGAATAGCTTAAATTCCTCACCCATATGCAGAGAAGCAGGTGCCTCTGCAAAGCTAGAAGGCATGTTTCCCCCGAAATCAGGTGGGCGGACAAATCTCTACAGGCAGCAATAATGGTTGATATGATGCAGAGTCCAACTGCAACAGCAAACAGATCTACAAGAAAAGAGATTCGAACGAGTAAGCACAGACAAGAATATAAGAATAATTATTTCCATTGCAAGAAGGAAGTCCCAATGATCATCTCTGAACTGTCGCTTACCGTTGGACTTCAGTCCATCTGCTACTAGCAGCTGAGGGATGGCAAACAGCAATGCGCGCCCAACTGAGATTGGAAGCAAAAGCACGGCAGAATTGAATATCAGAGCAGCCAACCATGCTACGACCGCTCGCGACACTGTTCGAACAGCAGCAAGTCTCCTGGTGCATTGTGCAAGAGGGTAAGTATCTGCACAAAGTTGCACGGCCGCTCCAGATTTGCACAGAACTTTGATTGGTAAAACAATAAATGAACAGACAAGTGTAGCAAATAAACAGAGATTAGGGAAAAATGAAACATTGCTTCTTTTCAGAGTTCAGAATAAAAAATTGGAAGACCAATGATGCAACAAAGGTAAGCATTATTTGCTTCTCAAAGAGCCCTTTTCACATGATCCATAGCGCCCTTACAAAAGCCATGTCAGGCAGAAAAATCTCACTTGGATCTCAGTATCTCACTTAATTCACTAATAGAAGTTTGAGGATCCAAATATGCAATCTTATACTTCTGGAACATATAGCCTACTTGAGCCATACTGCATGTTATACCTATGGACTATCATAAGTGTTGGATGAATAGCAACTGAGCCTTTACTGAGGGCCAAAGGCCAGTACATATACAGGTGTGGCAAAGTGCAGAAAAGCCCCTTATATGATTGGGATGTACACAATGAACTATACACATCTAACACCCCCCCCCCCCCTCAAACTCATGGTGGATCAACAACACTGAGTTTGGAGAGGAAAAATCCATGCTGCGCTCGAGTCTGTGCCTTCATGAAGAAGTCAGCCAACTGTAACTCAGAGGGCACATAGTGAAGAGCGAGAGTCTGACCCTGCATAACAGCACGCACAAAGTGGGCATCCACACCGATGTGCTTGGTGAGCTCATGCTTCACCGGGTCACGTGCAATACTGATAGCATCAGTACTGTCGGACAGGAGAGGAGTTGAGGTAGTAGCAGACACACCAAAGTCCTCAAGTAACCATCGTAACCAGATCACCTCAGCCGTCAACATAGCCATGGCTCGCAACTCAGCCTCTGTACTCGAGCGAGAAACTGCAGTCTGCTTATTTGTCTTCCAGGCAATAAGAGAGCCACCAAGAAAGACACAGTAAGCGGACAGCGAGCGTCGATCAGAGGGATCACTAGCCCAGGTAGCATCAGAGTAGGCCTGGAACTCAAGAGAGCTAGAGCAGGGAAAGAAAAGATGCTGAGAGATCGTGCCACGAAGATATCGTAGAACACGGAGGAGGTGACTATAGTGGACAGAGGTGGGGGCTGAAACAAATTGACTCAGGATGTGGACAGGATAGGAGATGTAAGGACGCGTAACAGCAAGATAGACAAGGCTGCCAACAAGGTGACGATAGCGAGTGGGATTAGGAAGAGGGTCACCATCAGAGGCACAAAGCTGAACGTTGAGCTCCATAGGAGTCACCAACTGTGCGCTCATCACCTAGAGCAGCGCGAGCAAGAAGATCCTGAATATATTTTTCTTGGGAGATGTAGAAGCCATCAGGGGTCGAGGAGATCTCAATCCTAAGAAAATAGCGAAGAGGACCAAGATCAGTCATGAGGAACTGGTCTCGAAGGCGAGCCTTAACAAAGGCAATATACTCAGAGTCATCACCGGTGATGATCATGTCATCAACATAGAGAAGGAGAAGAGTCCGACCACGAGGAGACGTGTGAACAAACAACGCGGGATCATGATGACTGGGCAAGAAACTAGCGGCAGTCACCACAGAGGCGAAGCGCGCAAACCAGGCGCGAGGGGCCTGTTTGAGACCATAGAGGGAGCGGCGAAGTCTACAGACCATACCATCAGGAGCATAGTACCCTGGTGGTGGCTGCATATAAACCTCCTCACACAACTCGCCATTGAAAAAAGCGTTCTGAACATCAAGTTGAGAGATAGACCACTTACGAACAGAAGCCACAGCAAGAAGAGTGCGGACAGTGGTCAGGTGGGCCACAGGAGCGAATGTCTCATCATAATCGCGCCCCTGCTCCTGCTGAAAACCACGGGCCACAAGACGAGCTTTGTAGCGCTCAAGAGAACCATCGGAGCGAGTCTTAATCTTGTAGACCCACTTGTAGGTGATGGGACGGACACCGGAAGGAAGGGGAACCAGATCCCATGTGCCAGAGCGCTCAAGAGCAGCAAGCTCTTCGGCCATCGCAAGTTGCCATTCAGGCTGAGTCATGGCAGTACGATAGGAAGTGGGCTCAGCAATAACAGAGAGACCATACCGATCAGGGGAGCAGCGATCAGGTGGGGGGCGAGGCCGAGCACGGAGGTTGTGAACCGGGGAAGGCGTGAGAGGAGGTGCACCAGAGGTGGAAGGCTCGTCAGAGGAGACATCTGCAGTACGAGAACGGCGAGTATAGTGGAGAGGAAACGATGAGAGAGGGCGACAGACGGGAGATGATGGTGGAGAGGTGAAGGAGGAGGATGAAGAAGACGGGGTCGGTGGGGAATGAGAAGGAATGAGAGGTGCCGGAGGAAGAGGTGACACATGAGGCACATAGCGGGGTGTATTAGGAAGGAGAAGGAAAGAAAGGTCGTCCATAGAGAAACTCGAGGAAGAAGAACGTGGGTAGTAAGAACGAGACTCATCAAAAGTCACATCACACGAGATGCGCAAGCGACGATCCACAGGATCCCAACATCGATATCCCTTGTGCTCATCACTGTAGCCAAGGAAAACACACTCAACCGACTGAGCAGTCAGTTTGGTGCGTTCTCGGGGGGCAAGAAGAAATAGCACACGCATCCAAACATACGAAGAGCTGAGTAGTCAGGAGAGCGACCAGTGAGACACTCCATAGGAATACCACCCTGCAGAGCAGACGATGGCTGAATGTTGATGAGATAGGTGGATGCGGAAACAACCTCAACCCAAAAATGAGGTGGGAGGGAAGCAGCAATCATGAGCGCACGAGCCGTCTCAAGCAAATGACGATGCTTTCGTTCGGCAACGCCATTCTGAGCATGAGCACCAGGACAAGAGAACTGGGTAAGAGTACCCTGTTCCGCGAGAAAACCACGCAACAGCTGAGAGATATACTCTCCAGCAGAGTCAGCACGAAAAGTGCGAATGGGCGTGGCAAACTGGGTGTGAACCATGGCAGCAAAACGTTTGTATATAGGGAGAACCTCGCTACGAGATTTCATGAAGTAGAGCCAAGTGTAGCGAGAGAAATCATCAATAAACAAAACATAATAGCGATGACCACCTTTCGAATCAAAGGGAGCCAGACCCCAGACATCAGAATGAACTAAGTCAAAAGGACGCTGAGATACAGACTCACTAGTAGGATAAGGTAACTGAGTCTGTTTGCCAAGTCTGCAACCATTACAATGTAAGGAGACATCTCCAGATACAGACCCTAAGAGGCCCTGACGGACTAAGGAAGACAAGCGAGAGACACAGATGTGACCAAGTCGATGATGCCACTGCTGGAAGGACGCAGACGAAGATGCAGAGAGAGCATGGGAGCTGGCAGAAGTGGTGGCAGCGGAAGGAACACAAAGCCAGTCAACCTCCCAAAGGCCCTCTGACTCACGGTGCCGGGGGCCAGCACCAACCAAAGCCTTGATGCGACGATCCTGAATGGAGCAAGAGTCGGTATTAAGAATGACACGACAACCAGAATCAGTAAGTTGGGTAGCGGAAAAAAGATTCATGGTAAGTCGAGGAACATGAGAAACACTCGGAACAGAAAAGGATGGAGTGGAAAGAATACCAGGACTAGCAACAGGAAGAGATGTGCCATCAGCAGTAAGAACATTAACAGGCGAATCAAGAGGTCGGAGAGAGGACAACGCGGAAGAATCAGAAGACATATGAAAGGAGGCTCCAGAATCCAGAACCCACGAAGATGTACCTGACTGTGTAGATGCCGGTGATGGTGAGGAAGAAGATGCAGCCACAGCAGCAGCAGTCGACGAGGAGCCTGAGGAAGCAAGAAGGCGCTTGAGATGAACAATGTCCTGGTCAGTGAGTGACGGAGTTGAGGAAGACACGGGAGTCCCACTGGAGGAGGAGCGCCTCTGATCTCGCTTCTTCTGGAGACAATCAGACTCTGGGTGACCTGGCCGAGAGCAGTAACCACAGACGGTGTCACGGCGCGACGTGCCCTTCTCAGCATAAGGAGGACGGCTCACCCCCCCTGGAGGAGTAGACAGGAGCGGCGGAGCAGTGAGGCGAGCAGACGACACAGGAGCCCGGGCGGCCAATACTGACAGAACCAGAAGCAACCCAGCAGAGCGAAGGCGGGTCTCCTCAGCACGAAGCTCAGCAAGTATCTCTGAGATAGGAACACGACCACGAACAAGCAAGTGAGCACGGCGAGGCTCAAACTCAGACCGGAGACGAGATAAGAACTCATGGACCCGCTGAAACTCCAAGTCAGACCGAGTAGTCTGACAGCAGCGGCAAGTGCCACAAACAACCGTCCGTAGTGAGTCAAGCTAACGCCAGATGGCAGAGCACTGGGAATAGAACTCATCAACAGACAAGTCACCCTGCTGAAGGGCATGCTCCTGACGCACCACAGAGAGGTAAAGAGCATCGCCAGAGGGCTGATAGCGCTGACAAAGATAGGACCACATCGCGGCAACAGTGCCGAGGCCCATGAACTCGGAAGCAAACTGAGGGAGGACACTCGCAGTGAGAACAGCAACAGCTCGAGCATCATCATTGCACCACTGAGTGTAAGCAGAGAGATCATCCCGGTAGGCAGAAAGAGCATCAGAATATGCGGATACCTGCTGATCATAGGCATCAACTGCCGCATCATCAAGGGCCTTGGCTGCATCCCGATCAGCCTGAGAAGCAGCAGCAGCAAGCACCGGCGGGACCGGTGGAACAGGAGCCACCGGAGCCACAGGACAGGGCGGACAGGGTACCTCGCCAGAGAGAACACCCCACAGCAGGAGACCGCGCATGTGAATACGCATGAATCCCACAAACTCGGCATAGTTGGTGCCATCGAAGATCACCGAGCACCGAGAAACAGCGACATAGCCCAAAGAGGACATGAGGGAGTCACTCTTTTTTTGGATGAACACAGAACACCCGAACAGAGGCCGGAGCGAGGGGCCCGAACTGGATGGGGGCCCGAACTAGATGCGAGAGAAGCCCTGCGCACGACCGGCTTGGGAGGCAGCAGCGCTCGAGGAGAGGTCAACGCCCCCCGCAGCCCGCAGAGGAAACAGATCGAGGCCGGGGCGGATCCCGATCCCGACCGAACGCGGGACGACCGAGGCCCGGGCGGATCCGGAGCGAGGGGTGGGCGAGGAGGAACGGGCGTGGACGGGGAGGCCAGGCACGGGACGAGCAAGCCCCGGTGGAGCCACGGCGAGGAGAACCAGGCGGAGCCCGCGACGAGCCGGACCAGGCTGGACGGGAAGACCGGGCACAGGACAAGCAAGCCCCGGCGGATCCGCGGCGAGGAGGACCGGGCAGAGCTCGGGTCAGGAGTGGCCGGAATCGGGCAGAGAGCAGGCCGGAGCGAATCGGGAGAGAAGATCTAGCACGGAGTTGCAGCGTGCGGGAGGAACCTAACATCTGATACCATGTTGGATGAATAGCAACTGAGCCTTTACTGAGGGCCAAAGGCCAGTACATATACAGGTGTGGCAAAGTGCAGAAAAGCCCTTTATATGATGGGGATGTACACAATGAACTATACACATCTAACAATAAGCACCAAATTTTCAGAATGCCAAGGTGTCATCGCTTTAATAAACTGACAGTGAGCAGAGACCCAAATTGCAAGTTTTCCATATAGTAAAATTTTAATAAGATAATAAAAACTGATGCACTACCACAGGCATCAAATTTTCATAATGCCAAGGTATTGTCGCTTGACACTGAGCAGAGATCCAAAAGCAGATGATAATTCCCTGTGAAATAGATGGACTGCCCCCTTCAACAGAAAGGAGCAAAGAGAGCACATGCCAAAACTACTGTCTATCCACCAAAACGGAAGTACCCCAAACAAACAGTGAACAGCGGAACAAAATGAAAGTAAAAAGATGGATCAAATTTTAGTTGAATGTAGATTCAGTCAGGCTAAAAATGGTGAAATTAGTGCAGACTCTGCAGCTCCTGAATGAATGGAAGTGTGGGTGTTACCAGTCATCCTTAGCATCATCGCTGCTACCATACTGGTCTTTTGGCGCAACATTGTTCCCAAGAGGCTGTCCAGTAGTAACAAACCAATACCCCATTACCCTCTCCACTAGGGGCTCAAGGTATACAACTACTTTACCAATGAGATACCTCATATGAATAACACCAGAAAGTGACTCTGTAAAGTTTAGTGGCCCTTGCCAAACTGATGTGCCCCTAGCAGGATGATCGAAGTATCTACGATTCACAAATAGTAAAATTAATATTTTGAGTGACTAGACCAGCAAATACATAAGATGGAGAACATAAATTGAATACTTACGGGATTTCTAGAGGGAACACCGTTGGTGCCAATAGATCAACAATTTTGATAGGAACAGAAATGACCAGAGCAATAAAGATAGTGTCGATAAAAAGATCAACAAGCCACTTCAGATAAAATGTGTAGAATAGTTCGGAAACATTACGGTCGAGAAAGGGAGTGGCCACTCCTGGCCCCAATATCTACTAAAAGAAACACATGAATTCTATTCTGCATCACTAATGACATGATGAGATCATATATAAGTAAAATAAATACCTTGTGAAGAAATCGGGATAATCTGCGGCGTAGATTCAAAAAGGAGAATTCCATAAGCCAATGAAGGGCGGCAGAAGCAAAAGATGAAGCAATCAGGAATCTGAACCTCTGAGACATTGTTGCACCAAACAATTTCGAAGTGCAGATACCAAGCGACCAGCCGAAGAACAATGGGAACACTATCACATTGTTTAGGATATTAAGAGAAACATTTGCAACAGTGGTTGAATTTACGATCCCTCTGAAGAATATAGCATGCAGACTTCTATAGAAAATTGCAATCACAAGGCGCTTGCCCCTCAAGTAGAGATAAAACGTATGCAACCCAGCAAGAGTTGCACCCACCTTAAAGATAAATCCATATCCAATTAGAAGGGTAGAAGCTGTTGAAGTGTAACAATTGATTTCATCCTCATTGCCAAGATTGAGACACGATCTCGACCATAGGATTATCCTTCCCAGAGAGAATGGGAGAAAACAAAGAATACAAGCAAGGGCCATGTCAACTATTAACACCTGATTGACAAGTATACTGTTAGATCATTCTAGAAACAAACAAGCAAAAGAAATTTAAGGCACTCATTCTCCAGAAAGACACAACTAAGCTACAAGCCTACAACCTTGTAGATAAACAAGGGTCAAATTAACTTAAGGTAATAAATATTCCCTCCATTCCAAAATAAGTGTCGTGTTTTTAGTTCAAACACTTATTTTGGAACGAGTGAGTATATACTATGACAGTTTTAGGGTGTCAGATTAACTTAAGGTAATAAATATTTCCTTAGGTAATAAGGGTCATAAATATTTCCTTAAGGTAATAAATATTTCCTACAAGTACTAAATTAGCATAGCAACCAAAGTTTTAAATAGCGCGCTAAGCATCTTAGCGGCGGACCTCTTTCAAATGCTATAGCGTGCTATAGCGGAGCTATAGCGCGCTATTTAAAATGTTTTTGTTCATTTGTTTGGACCAAAGTCTCTTAGCGCAAGACCTTTTGTAAACGCTATAGCGTGCTATAGCGGAGCTATAGCGGGCTATTTAAAACAGTGATAGCAACTAAAGCACCAAAAGAACAAGCTAAGACAGTTTTATGGTGCACTTGAAATAATAACCGGAAGAAATCCAACATCTATATTCTGACCAACTAGTATACCTATCCAGTATTAGTTATTCAGTATTAGTCCGCCAACTAGTATACCTATCCTGACCAACGGACAGAGGCGCAATTGCAAGGTAGGAAAAGAAGCAAGGAGTTGAACATTGTCATATTATATTATAGAACAACTTGTAATAGACAAACATTTAAGTCTTGCTACTATTTCTTGCAATATTCTGGACACATCCAAGATGGTACAATTCTAACTAGAGCCATATTACGCCGTGACCAACTGTAAATAGACAATCAGGACAAAAACATTGGCAAGATTAGCTAAATTCTCAGGACAGAACTGCATTAACAGATGCTTTACTAGGATATGGGAAGCTAGAATAATCTAATCAACCACAGAATCCCCATAGCATCAGAAGTTTAGAACAAATAAACAAATATAAGTAACGGACATAGGATATTGGTTGAGAAAGCAATAACCATACCACCAAGGAAACTTCAACAGCAAATATCGCAAGGACTTGCAGTGCCTCATATAACCCAGGCTCCTGACTCTGAATCTGAGCTACCAGGCGTGCAACCCAGCGTGCAAATGGAGCTACAGAAAATGGCGCAACCAAGCGTGCAAGCTCCATGCAGAGCGCAACTGAAGCAGGGATGCAGGTCCATGAGGCCATGGGTAGGCGCAGGGAGAGCAGATGGTGCGCTCGAGCAAAGTCGTTGGCGAGCGCGAGGCGCCATGCCCAGCAGGTGGTCAGCGGAACGACAAACTCCCGGACAACGCAGACGGCGAAGAAGAGGGGGAGCAGCAGCCCAATGAGCTTGCTGGGCAGACCCGCCATGAGCTCGGAAACGGGCAGCCTCACCAGGGCGTCCGCGGCGTAGAGGGGCCGGATGGAGATGCGGCGTCTGCACACCTGCAATGATACAAAGAATGGTCGTCCGCGTCAGCGTTGGCATCACATCAAAATGGAACTGGAACTGGAAAAGGAATTCAGCACTACCACAACAGCAACAATATGACAGACAGGAACGTATTACATTGCAGAGAGGGATATTTTCATCGGGGGGTCATGGAGATTGGCAATGCGTCATTACATGCACATAGTAATCTTTACTACTGAAATCTATGCTAATCAGGATGAATCTAGACGAGATTGAAAAAGAGAGACAATGAACTAAGCGCGCGTATACCACACCAACAATATGAAACGGAAACCCTACCGGGAGGGGGGTGGGGTGGAGTGGCGGCGGGGAGGAGAGAGAGGATACCTCGCAGCGGGGGAGTTTGCGGCGGCGGGCGATCCATTGGAGCTGGCAGTCGTCGTGGACGAACCTCATGCTGCCGCGGCAGCCGCAGGGACGGCGCAGGGGGCGGTCCGCATCGGCGGGGAGGCGGCAGATGCGGCACTCGTCCTCGTCCTCCTTGTCGTCCGCCGCTGGGAGCGCCGTCTCCGGCGAAGGGGTGGCGGCCGCGGCCATTAGCCTTTCCTTCGGGAAGCTTCTGTGTAGGGCGGTGGGGGTGTGAGGGTGTGTGTAGGCCGGTGTAGGGGTTACGTCGGCCGTTGGATCTGCATCCAACAGCTGAATCTACTTGACTAGAATTTTCTGAATTTTCATTACTAGTCATATGCAATGGACATATTTATCGAGGATGATTTTCAGATGTCCCTCAAAGAAAGAGGAATCATTTGTAGAAGGATAATCACCAAATTGACAGCTGATTTAAAAAATGCTGACGTGTATAAAAAATGCTGATTACGAAGTAAAAAAAAATACACCCATGGAAAGCAAATGTTGTTGCACATGTGTTAATTGATCATGTAGAACCTATTCAAGGCTTTGGTTCAAAGGAACGTAGCAAAGAAAAAATGGATGAAATAATCCTTTCATATGGAAAAACATAGGAATTTTACAATACAATTGAACCACTTTTTCAGTTTCCTACGCACGAAGAACAAGACTGAGATCCTTAATGGCGTGATAACATGCTAATTATACCCTTTCATTCCACTCAAAAAAATATGCCTTTTCATGTGGTTTGATTTTTATTTGATTCTTTTTATTAGAATTCCTATGTTTTTCCTGAACCATATATTGAGGACTCCTCCGCTGTCCAAGAAGAGATTAATATTTTTCAGGAGTCTATGGAAGAAGAAATTAATGACATTGCGAGCTCATTGGATGAAAAAGATGAGGAGGAGAGCGAAGAACAAAAGGAGGAAGAGCGGATTGATCACCCATTCCCACCATCTAATGAGAGTAACTCTTTATCCCATACATTGTTTAATTTCCCTTCGAATTTACCGAAGGATGAATGCTATGATGATTGTTATGATCCCGTTGATTCTTTTGAAATATCCCTTTTTGATGATGGTTGGTATGCTTGTGGCCAAGATGCCAATATGAATTATGCTTATGGAGATGAACTTGTTATAGTTCCTTATATTAAACATGAAATTTTTTCTATTGCACCCACGCATGATAGTCCTATTATCTTTTTGAATTCTCTCGACTACACTATATCAGAGAAGTTTGCCCTTATTAAGGATTATATTGATGGGTTGCGTTTCACTAGTACACATGATGATTTTGATAGATATAATATGCATGTGCTTGCTGCTCCTAATTGCAATTATTATGAGAGAGTAACTACATCTCCGCCTCTCCATGTTTCCAATATGATAAAATTGCAAGAAATTGTTTATACTATGCATTGGCCTTTACTATGTGTGCATGAATTGTTCTTTTATGACATGCCGATGCATAGGAAGAGAGTTAGACTTCATTGTTGCATGATATATGTTACTTTGTGTTCACTACTAAATCACAAATCATTGTTAATTAAAATTGGCTTTGATATACCTTGGGATCCGGGTGGATTCATTACTTGAGCACTATATGCCTAGCTTAATGGCTTTAAAGAAAGCGCTGCCAGGGAGACAACCCGGAAGTTTTAGAGAGTCATTTATTTCTGTTGTGTGCTTTTATAAAGTTTAAAAACAAAAAAAATGAAGAGGGGAACCTAAAACTTTTTTAAAAAGAAAAGCGAAAGTAAGAAAGACAAGCATTGTTAAAGTGTGAGTTAGCCTTGAACTTTGTTCATGCCCATGGAAACTTTGTGACCCTTGATTACAAAAACTTGTCAACAAAATTAATTATCCCATTGTACAAATCTATTGTATCATAAAAATAATATGCCAAGATTTGCCTTTAGGATGTTTACATTGCTTGTTGGTTTGTGCGGTGCAAAACAGAAACTTTGGCTGTAGTGGGCGATTTTACATTTTTTTACTGGAACGTCAAACGGTTCTGAAACGTTTTGCACTGTATTTCTATATAAATTTTTTATTTTTCAGAATTGTTTCGGAATTTTTGGGATAACAAAAGTATGGTGAATGTTCAGATTACTACAGACTGTCCTGTTTAAGACAGATTCTTTTTTGATGAAACTATCGATTTCTATCAGTGGATTAAGCCATGGAAAAGTTATATTACAATAGCTACAATTCAAAAAAAAATATGAATTGGTTTGCAACAGTACTTAGAGTAGTGATTTGCTTTATTATACTAAAGGATCTTACCGAGCTTTTTGTTGAGTTTTGTGTGGATGAAGTGATCAAAGATCGAGGATGTCTCGATATGAGGAGAAGGAGGAGAGGCAAGAGCTCAATCTTGGGGATGCCCAAGGAACCCCAAGTAAATATTCAAGTAGACTCAAGCGTCTAAGCTTGGGGATGCCCCGGAAGGCATCCCATCTTTCTTCGACAAGTATCGGTATGTTTTCGTCTTCGTTTCATTCATGTGATATGTGCAAATCTTGGAGCGTCTTTTGCATGTAGTTTTCACTTTTCTTTGATGCACCATGATGGTATGAGATAGTCCATGGTTGATTTATAGAATGCTATTTGCACTTCACTTATATCTTTTGAGTATGGCTTTATAGAATGCTTCATGTGCTTCACTTATATCATTTGATGTTTGGATTGCCTGTTTCTCTTCACATAGAAAACAACCATTTGTAGAATGCTCTTTTGCTTCACTTATATTTGTTAGAGCGTGGGCATATCTTTTGTAGAAAGAATTAAACTCTATTGCTTCACTTATATCTATTTAGAGAGATGACGGGAATTGGTCATTCACATGGTTAGTCATAAAATCCTACATAAAACTTGTAGATCACTGAATATGATATGTTTGATTCCTTGCAATAGTTTTGCGATATAAAGATGGTGATATTGGAGTCATGCTAGTGGGTAGTTGTGGATTGTAGAAATACTTGTGTTGAAGTTTGTGATTCCCGTAGCATGCACGTATGGTGAACCGTTATGTAACGAAGTTGGAGCATGAGGTATTTATTGATTGTCTTCCTTATGAGTGGCGGTCGGGGATGAGCGATGGTCTTTTCCTACCAATCTATCTCCCTAGGAGCATGCGTGTAGTACTTTGTTTCGATGACTAATAGATTTTTGCAATATGTATGTGAGTTCTTTATGACTAATGTTGAGTCCATGGATTATACACACTCTCACCCTTCCATCATTGCTAGCCTCTTCGGTACCGTGCATTGCCCTTTCTCACCTCGAGAGTTGGTGCAAACTTCGCCGGTGCATCCAAATCCCGTGATACGATACGCTCTATCACACATAAGCCTCCTTATATCTTCCTCAAAACAGCCACCATGCCTACCTATCATGGCATTTCCATAGCCATTCTGAGATATATTGCCATGCAACTTCCATCATCGTCATATACATGACTTGAGCATTTATTTTCATATTGCTTTGCATGATCGTAAGATAGCTAGCATGATGTTTTCATGGGCTTGTCCGTTTTTTTATGTCATTGCTACGCTAGATCATTGCACATCCCGGTACACCGCCGGAGGCATTCATATAGAGTCATATCTTTGTTCTAGTATCGAGTTGTAATATTGAGTTGTAAGTAAATAAAAGTGTGATGATCATCATTATTAGAACATTGTCCCATGTGAGCTTATCAAAATAGAAGTGGCCAAAGAAGCCCCCCCCCCCAAAAAAAGAGGCCAAAGAAGCCTACAAAAAAGAAAAAAAAGAGAGAGAAAAAAATAAAAAAAGAGAAAAAAGAGAAAAAGAAAGAAGGGGCAATGTTACTATCCTTTTACCACACTTGTGCTTCAAAGTAGCACCATGTTCTTCATATAGAGAGTCTCTTGAGTTATCACTTTCATATACTAGTGGGAATTTTCATTATAGGACTTGGCTTGTATATTCCAATGATGGGCTTCCTCAAATGCTCGTGGTCTTCATGAGCAAGCAAGTTGGATGCACGCCCACTTAGTTTTCAGTTTGAGCTTTCATACACTTATAGCTCCAGTGCATCTGTTGCATGGCAATCCTCCTCACATTGACATCAATTGATGGGCATCTCCATAGCCCATTGATAGCCGCGTCGATGTGAGACTTTCCTCCTTTTTGTCTTCTCCACGCAACCTCCACCATCATATTCTATTCCACCTATAGTGCTATATCCATGGCTCCCGCTCATGTATTGCGTGAAAGTTGAAAAGGTTTGAGAACATCAAAAGTATGAAACAATTGCTTGGCTTGTCATCGGGGTTGTGCATGATTTGAATGCTTTGTGTGGTGAAGATGGAGCATCGCCAGACCATATGATTTTGTAGGGATAACTTTCTTTGGCCATGTTATTTTGAAAAGACATGATTGCTGTATTAGTATGCTTGAAGTATTATTGTCTTAATGTCGAATGATAGACTATTGCTTTGAATCACTCGTGTCTTAATATTCATGCCATGATTAGATTACATGATCAAGATTATGCTAGGTAGCATTCCACATTAAAAATTATCTTTTTTATCATTTACCTACTCGAGGACGAGCAGGAATTAAGCTTGGGGATGTTGATACATCTCTGCTACCTCTTGAGCATGCGTTGGTTTTCCCATGAAGAGGAAAGGGTGACGCAGCAAAGTAGCGTAAGTATTTCCCTCAGTTTTTGAGAACCAAGGTATCAATCCAGTAGGAGGTAACACACAAGTCACCTAGTACCTGCACAAACAAACAAGAACCTCGCAACTAATGCGACAAAGGGGTTGTCGATCCCTTCATAGTCACTTATGAAAGTGATATCTGGTAGAGATAATAAGATAAATATTTTTGGTATTTTTTGTTGTATAGATTGGAAAATAAAGATTGCAAAACAGAAATAGCAAGTTGATAGGAAAATAATATGATGGAAGATAGACCCGGGGGTCATAGGTTTCACTAGTGGCTTCTCTCAAGATAGCAAATTCTACGATGGGTGAACAAATTACGATCGAGCAATTGATAGAAAAGCGCATAGTTATGAGAATATCTAGGCATGATCATGTGTATAGGCATCACGTCCGTGACAAGTAGACCGAAACGATTCTGCGTCTACTACTATTACTCCACACATCGACCGCTATCCAGCATGCATCTAGAGTATTAAGTTCATAAGAACAGAGTAACGCATTAGGCAAGATGACATGATGTAGAGGGATAAACTCAAGCAATATGATATAAACCCCATCTTTTTATCCTCGATGGCAACAATACAATGCGTGCCTTGCTGCCCCTACTGTCACTAGGAAAGGACACCGCAAGATTGAACCCAAAGCTAAGCACGTCTCCCATTGCAAGAAAGATCAATCTAGTAGGCCAAACCAAACTGATAATTCGAAGAGACTTGCAAAGATATTAAATCATGCATAAAAGATTTCAGAGAAGAATCAAATATTGTTCGTAGATAATCTTGATCATAAACCCACAATTCATCGGATCTCGACAAACACACCGCAAAAAGAATTACATCGAATAGATCTCCAAGAGAATGAGGATAACTTTGTATTAAGATCCAAAGATAGAGAAGAAGCCATCTAGCTAATAACTATGGACCCGAAGGTCTGTGGTAAACTACTCACACATCATTGGAGAGGCTATGGTGTTGATGTAGAAGCCCTCCGTGATCGATTCCCCCTCCGGCGGAGCACCGGAAAAGGCCCCAAGATGGGATCTCACGGGTACAGAAGGTTGCGGTAGTGAAAATAGGGTTTCGTGGTGCTCCTGGATGTTTTCGGGGTATATAGGTATATATAGGAGGAAGAAGTACGTCGGTGGAGCTCCGAGGGGCCCACGAGGGTGGGGGGCGCGCCTGCCCCGCTGGGCACGCCCTCCTGCCTCGTGGCCTCCTCGCTTCTTTCTTGACGTCCACTCCAAGTCTCTTGGATCATGTTTTTCCAAAAATAACTCTCCCAAAGGTTTCATTCCGTTTGGATTCCGTTTGATATTCCTTCTCTGCGAAACACTTAAATAGGCAAAAAATAGCAATTTGCAATGGGCCTTTGGTTAATAGGTTAGTCCCAAAAATTATATAAAAAGGTATATTAAAGCCCATTAAACATCCAAAACAGATAATATAATAGCATAGAACAATCAAAAATTATAGATACGTTGGAGACATATCAAGCATCCCCAAGCTTAATTCCTGCTCGTCCTCGAGTAGGTAAATGATAAAAACAGAATTTTTGATGTGGAATGCTACCTAGCATAATTCTTAATGTAATTTTATTTATTGTGGCATGAATGTTCAGATCCGAAAGATTCAAGACAAAAGTTTAATATTGAGATAAAAATAATGATACTTCAAGCATACTAACAAAGCAATCATGTCTTCTCAAAATAACATGGCCAAAGGAAGTTATCCCTACAAAATCATATAGTCTGGCTATGCTCTATCTTCATCACATAAAGTATTTAAATCATGCACAACCCCGATGACAAGCCAAGCAATTGTTTCATACTTTTGATGTTCTCAAACTTTTTCAATCTTCATGCAATACATGAGCGTGAGCCATGGATATAGCACTATAAGTGGAATAGAATGGTGGTTGTGGAGAAGACAAAAAGGAGAAAATAGTCTCACATCAACTAGCACTAGTAGAAAAAGGGTCAAATGTGAAGCACATTAGTGCCGGTTTGAATTTGAGCCGGCACTAATGTGACCATTAGTGCCGGTTCCAACGGCTAGGCGGGCGGGCATCATTAGTACCGGTTCGTGGGTAACCTTTAGTACCGGTTCATGCCACGAACCGGTACTAATGAGGCTGTGTCAGGCTATGGTCGGTCTGGGGCCCCCACGAAGACCTTTAGTACCGGTTCATGCCATGAACCGGTACTAGAGTTTCTTTGTAAGCTGATTTTTAGTCCCACCTCGCCAAGAGAGAGGTAGTATGAGCGGTTTATAAGCCGTGAGTGCACAGACAATGACGAGAGTTGCAATGCTCACCTACATGTTGATTAGCTTCAAGCCTTGCGGAATAGCATAGATTGCACTGAGCTATGTGCAGTGCAGTCTACACTATTCTGAATGGCTTGAAGCAAATTAACCAGCATTGCACCTCTTTTTTATTTTTAGTAACTTATTTGAACTCCGGACTTCTTTTGTGTTCAGTATGCAGCATTCAAAGCGACGTCATCAATTTCCAACATGTTCTGACATTATTTGTTGTTTTTCGGTCATTTAACGCATGTACTAACTACACTATTCCGAATGGCTTGAAGCAAATTAACCAGCATTGCACCTCTTTTTTATTTTTAATAACTTATTTGAACTCCGGACTTCTTTTGTGTTCAGTATGCAGCATTCAAAGCGACGTCATCAATTTCCAACATGTTCTGACATCATTTGTTGTTTTTGGTCATTTACCTAATTGTTTATAGAGCTAAATGACCGACCGTGAAATTGAAAATCACTACAAAATGAATCCTGAAAATGTTGAAACTTGGCATGGTATCATCATATCACCCGCATAGCATGCGCGAAAGAGTAGAGTGGGTCACGGCAAAAACTGGACGCACTTCGTGTACAAACTGGACAAACTCTTTTCAGAGTATCAGGGTTTCGGACGAGAATTCATCTATTACACGGCCACTTCAATGTTTTTTAAACTTATTTGAACTCCGGACTTCTTTTGTGTTCAGTATGCAGCATTCAAAGCGACGTCATCAATTTCCAACATGTTTCTGACATCATTTATTTTTTTCATCATTACCTAATGTTTAGGAGAGCTAAATGGCCGTGAAATTAAAAATCACTACAAAATGAATCCTGAAAATGTTTGAAACTTGACATGGTATCATCATATCACCCGCATAGCATGCGCGAAAAGTAGAGAGGGTCACGGCTAAAAACTGGACGCACTTCGTGTACAAACTGGACAAACTCTTCGGAGTATCAGGTTTCGGACGAGAACTCATCTGTTACACGGGACTTCAATGTTTTTAAACTTATTTGAACTCCGGACTCTTTTGTGTTCAGTATGCAGCATTCAAAGCGACGTCATCAATTTCCAACATGTTCTGACATCATTTGTTGTTTTTCGGTCATTTACCTAATTGTTTAGAGAGCTAAATGACCGTGAAATTGAAAATCACTACAAAATGAATCCTGAAAATGTTGAAACTTGGCATGGTATCATCATATCACCCGCATAGCATGCGCGAAAGAGTAGAGAGGGTCACGGCAAAAACTGGACGCACTTCGTGTACAAACTGGACAAACTCTTTCGGAGTATCAGGGGTTTCGGACGAGAACTCATCTGTTACACGGCCACTTCAATGTTTTTTAAAACTTATTTGAACTCCGGACTTCTTTTGTGTTCAGTATGCAGCATTCAAAGCGACGTCATCAATTTCCAACATGTTCTGACATCATTTGTTGTTTTTCGGTCATTTACCTAATTGTTCTTCAGTATGCAGCATTCAGTTTCCAGAAGAAAATAAATAGAAGAAAAAAAATAATGCAGAAAATAAAAAAACTATACAAAAAATTACTCAAAAATAAATAGAAAAAAATAAATAATGCAGAAAAGAAAAAACTATATAAAAAACTACTCAAAAATAAATAGAAGAAAATAAATAATGCAGAAAAGAAAAAAGTATATAAAAAATTTGTTGGCGCGCTGCCCAATGGGCCTGCCAGACCTAGGGTGTGCAAATGCAGGCCCAGAAGGGCCAGCAGACTCACAGGGCAGCGCACCCTAATTAATTAGGCCCAGAAGCCTGCTATATAGAGGAGTTCGAAGAGGTAGCCGCGGCTGGGTTTATAAACCAGTGCGGCTGCCCTTCGCCGGGCGAGGTGGGACTAAACTTTGGGGTTGCAGCGCGAGGCCTTTAGTACCGGTTGGTGGTTCTAACCGGTACTAAAGACCACCCTTTAGTACCAGTTGGTGGCTCCAACCGGTACTAAAGACCACCCTTTAGTACCGGTTGGAACCACCAACTGGTACTAAAGGCCTGCTCTTCCCGCCTCTTAGCCTAGCCAAAGTTGGCCTTTAGTACCGGTTGGTGGCTCCAACCGATACTAAAGGCCTCTCCTATATATACAATACTTACGAAAATTCAGTTAGATCTCCCCACTTCTTTCGTCTCCAACCTCTCGCGCGCCGCTCGAACCCGTACTCGCCGCCCGTCGTCCGTCGTCGTCGTCGTCGCTGTCCCCGCCGCCGCCCGCATCGTCGCCGTCTCGCGCCGCCGCCCCGAACGCCGTGCGCCGCCGTCCGTTGTCGTCCCGCCGCGGTCCCATACGTCTCTCACTCTTGTGTATACCCGCCGCGCCGCCGTCCGTCGTCGTCGCACCCGGCCCGTATGGCGGCGCCCCCGCCCGTACGTACGCCGCCGCCCCCGCCCCGTACGCCGGCGCCCCCGCTCGAACGTACGGGGCAGCGGCGTACGGGGCCACACACATACACACACACACATATATACATACACACACGCACATTTTTTGTACTTATTTTCTGTTTTTAGAAAAGTTAATTAGATGATCGAATGTTTGATTAATGTCGAATGTTAGATGAATTAGCTAGATAGAAAATTGTCGAACTAGAGATTTAAACTAGTTGAATAATTAATATAACTAGTTTATTTTTAGTAAGAAAATTATCGAACTAGTTTATTTAGGTATATGTGATTTGAACTAGTTCAATAATTAATATAACTAGTTTATTTTTAGTAAGAAAATTGTCGAACTAGTTTATTTAGGTATATGAGATTTGAACTAGTTCAATAATTAATATAACTAGTTTATTTTTAATAAGAAAATTTAGGTATCTGAGATTTGATGATCTAATTAAAATATTATTTGTTAATGAGTTTTTCTGTTTATTTAATTTTTTATATATTTTGATTTTATATAAATGTTAGATTAATGTCGAATGTTAGATGAATTAGATAGAAAAGTTAAATATATAAGTGTCAATTGTTAGATATGAATATAGTTAGATATATTAATGTCAAATGTTAGATGAATATATATTTGGCTAGATATTAATTAATGTTAGAAAGTAATAGGTGTTTAATGTTTCACCTATATGAACATAGGAAATGTCATCTGACGACGAAAAAGATTTCATTATGTGCGAACACTGTGAAGACCAGCGCGGCCTGTGCGATAGAAATTTCCTTGTTGATGGTAGGCGCTTCAGCATCAAGCTGGATGAGACATTTGAAGTTGATACAGTAAGTCACTTTGGCAATTATTATTTGAATGCAAAACTTATGCTTCATTTGCTTCAACTTATAAATTTAAATTTTCACTATTCTACTAGCGCATCCCCTGCCATGCAAGAATTTTTGTCTTGGATAAGATAGATTTTAGTGCTATAGATGATATGGAGGTAAAGAGAGTTTACTTGAAGACGGAGCATGGGTATACTTTCAACGTCAAATTATATAATGGAGACACATACACCCATTTTGAATGCAAAACTTGGCAAGCACTATGCAAGGCTTATGCATTTGAGCCTGGTATGGTTGTCACCTTTGATATTCGTCCGGAAGATGATATTGAAGGTAATATAGACATCTGGGTCGATGTGCAAACACCTCCAGTTCTACCATTATGTGAGTTTTTCTCAACCATGCATGCATATGTTTATGTTTTTGATACAGTTTATTCAAAAATAGTTGACAACTAATTTGTAGTGTCAGCTTATTTCGGTTCAAGCAAACATGTCTGGCGCTTGGTAGACAGGACCTACTACTGCCCCGGGGCTCAACTAAACTGCGAGGAGATAAGTCATTATGTTTCATGGCTTGAGGATCTTAATACTGTCAAGACAAATTTTTTTCCTGAACTTAGAAATGTTAGTACTCAAAACGTGCGACCAATGGTGATCGTATTGAACTACGGTCACATCTATAATCGAAAGATGGTAAGATTTTAACTATTTGTCCTTAATTAGTGCATCTTTTGCATACATTATTTTTGAAGCTAAAGTTTCATTGCTTAGTATATTAATTACTATACGATGTTCTTCAACAAGGACTTCCGATGACAGTTGTGCCTCAGTGGATCGAGACTAAAGGTGACATGTCAATGGTTAGCTTACGACCAAGATATCCTACATTGCACATGAGTGCATTCAGGATTTCTGAAAGCGAAGATTGATTAATAGTGAAAGATTGGAGCAAAATTGTTAACGATCGCAGAGAAGTACTAGGGGGCAGCAAGGAGAAGCGCAACCCAAGATTAGGAGACAGATTCATCTGCATGCTCCAGTATGATGAATCAGGAGAGCTATACATGTTCTATGCTATTCTACCTGAGAGGGAGCAGCACTAGTTCATGCTCTTAATTAGTGTCTCATGTCCGTGTCCTGAACTTCGATGTTGGTGATGATTATGTTGAACTCGATGATATCTTTGCTTCTGTTAGAAAGTGAATGTTTCCTCTTTAAGCTAGCCAGTGTTGGTGATGATTAGATAGCTAGCGGTAATGACTATGATGATTAAATAGTGGTCATTAGACGACTACGATGATTTTTAGCTAGCTAGAGTTTATTTATTTATTAATATGCGATGATGATGATGATGATGACGACTACAACTCATTATAACGTAAAACAATCCTAAATTAAATTGATAACACAAATTTAATTGAAAAATACAAAATAAAACAAAAACCCACAAACATTTAGTACCGGTTGGTGTTACGAACCGGTACTAAAGGGCTCCCGGCCCCCGGAGCTGGCTCGTGCCACGTGGTTTCCCTTTAGCACCGGTTCGTGCTGAACCGGTACTAAAGGGGGGGGGGGCTTTAGTGACCACACTTTAGTGCCGGTTATGGAACCGACACTAAAGGGCCTTACGAACCGATGCTATTGCCCGGTTCTGCACTAGTGTAGGCGTATCAACTGGCTATGGAGATGCCCATCAATAGATATCAATGTGAGTGAGTAGGGATTGCCATGCAACGGATGCACTAGAGCTATAAGTGTATGAAAGCTCAACAAAAGAACTAAGTGGGTGTGCATCCAACTCACTTGCTCACGAAGACCTAGGGCATTTTGAGGAAGCCCATCATTGGAATATACAAGCCAGGTTCTATAATGTAAAATTCCCACTAGTATATGAAAGTGACAACATAGGAGACTCTCTATCATGAAGATCATGGTGGTACTTTGAAGCACAAGTGTGGTAAAAGGATAGTAGCATTGTCCCTTCTTTCTTTTTCTCTCATTTTTTCTTTCTTTTTTTTCTTTCTCTTTTTTTATAGAATTCGTCCGGAGTCTCATCCCAACTTGTGGGGGAATCATAGTCTCCATCATCCTTTCCTCACTTGGGACAATGCTCTAATAATGATGATCATCACACTTTTATTTACTTACAACTCAAAAATTACAACTCGATACTAGAACAAAATATGACTCTATGTGAATGCCTCCGGCGGTGTACCAGGATGTGCAATGAATCAAGAGTGACATGTATGAAAGAATTATAAAGGTGGCTTTGCCACAAATACGATGTCAACTACATGATCATGCAAAGCAATATGACAATGATGAAGTGTGTCATAACAAACGGAATGGTGGTAAGTTGCATGGCAATATATCTCGGAATGCCTATGGAAATGACATAATAGGTAGATATGGTGGCTGTTTTAAGGAAGGTATATGGTGGGTGTATGGTACCGCTGAAGGTTGCGCGGTACTAGAGAGGCTAGCAATGGTGGAAGGGTGAGAGTGCGTATAATCAATGGACTCAACATTAGTCATAAGAACTCACATACTTATTGCAAAAATCTATTAGTTATCGAAACAAAGTACTATGCGCGTGCTCCTAGGGGGGTAGATTGGTAGGAAAAGACCATCGCTCGTCCCCGACCACCACTCATAAGGAAGACAATCAATAAATAAATCATGATCCGACTTCATGACATAACGGTTCACCATACGTGCATGCTATGGGAATCACAAACTTTAGAACAAGTATTTCTCAAATTCACAACTACTCAACTAGCATGACTCTAATATTACCAACTTCATATCTCAAAACAATCATCAAGTATCAAACTTCTCATAGTATTCAATGCACTTTTTATGATAGTTTTTATTATACCCATCTTGAATGCTTACCATATTAGGACTAATTTTATAGCCAAAGCAAATTACCATGCTATTCTAAAAGACTCTCAAAATAATATAAGTTAAGCATGAGAGATCAATAATTTCTATAAAATAAAACCACCACCGTGCTCTTAAAGATATAAGTGAAGCACTAGAGCAAAATTATCTAGCTCAAAAGATATAAGTGAAGCACATAGAGTATTCTAATAAATTCCGATTCATGTGTGTCTCTCAAAAAGGTGTGTACAGCAAGGATGATTGTGGTAAAGTAAAAAGCAAAGACTCCAATCATACAAGACGCTCCAAGCAAAACACATATCATGTGATGAATAAAAATATAGCCTCAAGTAAAGTTACTGATAGACGAAGACTAAAGAAGGGATGCCTTCCGGGGCATCCCCAAGCTTAGGCTTTTGTATGTCCTTGAATTTTACCTTGGGGTGCCTTGGGCATCCCCAAGATTAGGCCCTTTCCACTCCTTATTCCAAAGTCCATCAAATCTTTACCCAAACTTGAAAACTCTACAACACAAAACTCAACAGAAAATCTCATGAGCTCCGTTAGTATAAGAAAACAAACCACCACTTCAAGGTACTGTAATGAACTCATTCTTTATTTATATTGGTGTTAAAACTACTGTATTACAACTTCTCTATGGTTCATACCCCCCGATACTAGCCATAGATTCATCAAAATAAGCAAACAACACACGAAAAACAGAATCTGTCAAAAACAGAACAGTCTGTAGTAATTTGTAGGTTTCGAATACTTATGTAACCCCAAAAATTCTGAAATAAATTGGTGGACGTGAGGAATTTGTCTAGTAATAATCTGCAAAAATAATAAACCTAATAAAACTCTCCAGTAAAAAATGGCAGCAAATCTCGTGAGCGCTAAAGTTTCTGTTTTTTACAGCAAGATCGCAAAGACTTCCCCCAAGTCTTCCCAAAGGTTCTACTTGTCACAAACACTAATTAAAAACATAAAAACACATCTAAGAATAATCTAGATGAATTATTTATTACTAAACAGAAACAAAAAACAAGAAACAAAAATAAAATTTGGTTGCCTCCCAACAAGCGCTATCGTTTAGCGCCCCTAGCTAGGCATAAAAACAAGAATAGATCTAGGTATTGTCATCCTTGGTATGCAATCCATAAGTGGCTCTCATAATAGATTCATAAGGTAATTTAATTTTCTTCCTAGGAAAATGTTCCATGCCTTTCCTTAAAGGAAATTGGAATATAATATTCCCTTCTTTCATATCAATAATTGCACCAATCGTTCTAAGGAAAGTTCTACCAAGAATAATATGACATGTAAGATTGCAATCTATATCAAGAACAATGAAATATACTGGCACATAATTCCTATTTGCAACAATAAGAACATCATTAATCCTTCCCATAGGTTTCTCAATAGTGGAATCCGCAAGATGCAAATTTAAAGAACAATCATCAAATTCACAGAAACCTAACATATCACACAAAGTTTTTGGAATCATGGAAACACTAGCACCCAAATCACATAAAGCATAGCATTCATGATCTTTAATTTTAATTTTAATAGTAGGTTACCACTCATCATAAAGTTTTCTAGGGATAGAAACTTCTAATTCAAGCTTTTCTTCATAGGATTGCATTAAGGCATCAACGATATGTTTGGTAAAAGCTTTATTTTGATCATAAGCATGAGGAGAATTTAGCACGGATTACAATAAGGAAATACAGTCTATCAAAGAGCAAATATCATAATTAAATGCCTTGAAATCCAAAATAGTGGGCTCATTGCTATGTAAAGTTTTGACCTCTTCAATCCCACTTTTACCAATTTTTGCATCAAGATCTAAAAACTCTAAATCATTGGGACGCCTTTTAACTAAAGTTGACTCATATCTAGTCCCATCATTATCAAGATTCATATTGCAAATTAAAGATTTAATAAGGGACACATCAATCACTTTTAGATCTTCATCATTATTATCATGAAAACTAGAAGAACACGCTTTGACAAAGCAATCTTTCTTAGCACGCATCCTTGCGGTTCTTTCTTTGCACTCATCAATGGAAATTCTCATGGCTTTGAGAGACTAATTGATATCATGCTTAGATGGAATAGATCTAAGTTTCAAGGAATCGACATCAATAGAAATTCTATCCACGTTCCTAGCCAACTCATCAATCTTAGGCAATTTTTCTTCAAGCAAAGCATTGAAATTCTTTTGCGAAATCATAAATTCTTTAACACTACCTCAAAATATAAGGGCATATTTTTAAAATTTCCATAAGAGTTGTTGTAGTAATTACCATAATTATTAGAGGAATTACTAGGAAACAGCCTAGGATTAAAGTTTCCTCTATACGCGTTGTTACCAAAAATTTTCCTACCAACAAAATTCACATCCATAGATTCATTATTATTCTCAATCAAAGTAGATAAAGGCATATCACTAGGATCAGAAGAAACACTCTTATTAGCAAACAATTTCATAAGTTCATCCATCTTTCCACTCAAAACATTAATTTCTTCTATAGCATGAACCTTTTTACAAGTAGATCTTTCAGCGTGCCATTGAGAATAATTAACCATAATATTATATAGGAGTTTAGTAGCTTCTCCTAAAGTGATTTCCATAAAAGTGCCTCCTGCGGCCGAATCTAAAAGATTTCTAGAAGCAAAATTCAATCCAGCATAAAAATATTGTATGATCATCCATAAGTTTAATCCATGTGTAGGGCAATTACGTATCATTAATTTCATCCTCTCCCAAGCTTGTGCAACATGCTCATGATCAAGTTGCCTAAAATTCATGATATCGTTTCTAAGAGAGATGATCTTAGCGGGAGGAAAATACTTAGAGATAAAAAGCATCTTTTCACTTATTCCATGAATCAATACTATTTTTAGGCAAAGAGGAAAACCAAGTTTTAGCACGATCTCTAAGCAAAAACGAAAATAGCTTCAATTTAACAATATCATTATCCACATCTTTCTTCTTTTGCATATCACATAAATCAACAAAGTTGTTTAGATGGGTAGCGCCATCTTCACTAGGAAGGCCAGAAAACGGATCTTCCTAGTGGCTTCTCTCAAGATAGAAATAGCAAGTTGATAGGAAAATAATATGATGGAAGATAGACCCGGGGGCCATAGATTTCACTAGTGGCTTCTCTCAAGATAGCAAATTCTACGGTGGGTGAACAAATTACTGTCGAGCAATTGATAGAAAAGCACATAGTTATGAGAATATCTAGGCATGATCATGTATATAGGCATCACGTCCGCGACAAGTAGACCGAAACGATTCTGCATCTACTACTATTACTCCACACATCGACCGCTATCCAGCATGCATCTAGAGTATTAAGTTCGTAAGAACAGAGTAACGCATTAGGCAAGATGACATGATGTAGAGGGATAAACTCAAGCAATATGATATAAACCCCATTTTTTTTATCCTCGATGGCAACAATACAATGCGTGCCTTGCTGCCCCTACTGTCACTAGGAAAGGACACCGCAAGATTGAACCCAAAGTTAAGCACTTCTCCCATTGCAAGAAAGATCAATCTAGTAGGCCAAACCAAACTGATAATTCGAAGAGACTTACAAAGATATTAAATCATGCACAAAAGATTTCAGAGAAGAATAAAATATTATTCGTAGATAATCTTGATCATAAACCCACAATTCATCGGATCTCGACAAACACAGCGCAAAAAGAATTATATCGAATAGATCTGCAAGAGAATCGAGGAGAACTTTGTATTGAGATCCAAAGAGAGAGAAGAAGACATCTAGCTAATAACTATGGACCCAAAGGTTTGTGGTAAACTACTCACACATCATCGGAGAGGCTATGGTGTTGATGTAGAAGCCCTTCGTGATCGATTCCCCCTACGACGAAGCGCCGGAAAAGGCCCCAAGATGGGATCTCACGGGTACAGAAGGTTGCGGCGGTGGAAATAGGGTTTTGTGGTGCTCCTGGATGTTTTCGGGGTATATGGGTATATATAGGAGGAAGAAGTACGTCGGTGGAGCTGCGAGGGGCCCACGAGGGTGGGGGCGCGCCCTCCTGCCTCGTGGCCTCCTTGCTTCTTTCTTGACGTCCACTCCAAGTCTCCTGGATCTCGTTTGTTCCAAATATTACTCTTCCGAAGGTTTCATTCCGTTTGGATTCCATTTGATATTCCTTTTCTGCGAAACACTGAAATAGGCAAAAAAAACAACAATTTGCACTGGGCCTTTGATTAATAGGTTAGTCCCAAAAATAATATAAAAAGATATATTAAAGCCCATTAAACATCCAAAACAGATAATATAATAGCATGGATCAATCAAAAATTATAGATACGTTGGAGACGTATCAGTCTCCGTCGTACATATAATTTTTTATTGTTCCATGTCAATATTATACATCTTTCATATACTTTTGGCAACTTTTTATACTATTTTTGGGACTAACATATTGATCCAGTGCCCAGTGCCAGTTCCTGTTTGTTGCATGTTTTTTGTTTCGCAGAAAATCCATATCAAACGGAGTCCAAACAGGATAAAAACTTACGGAGATTTTTTTTGTAATATATGTGATTTTTGGGAAGAAGAATCAACGCGAGACGATGCCTGAGGGGGCACGAGGCAGGGGTGCACCCCTGACCCTCGTGGCCACCCCTTAAGGCGGTTGGTGCCCTTCTTTCGCCGCAAGAAAGCCAATATCCGGATAGAAATTGTGTTAAAATTTCGGCCCAATCGGAGTTACGGATCTCCGGGAATATAAGAAACGGTGAAAGGCAATAATATGGAACGTGGAAACAAAGAGAGACAGAGAGAGAGAGAGAGAGAGAGATCCAATCTCGGAGGGGCTCTCGCCCCTCCGCCGCCATGGAAGCCATGGACTAGGGGGTAAACCCTTCTCCCATCTAGGGAGAAGGTCAAGGAAGAAGAAGATGAAGGGGGGCCCTCTCCCCCTCTCTCCAAGTGGCGCCGGAACGCCGCCGAGGCCATCATCGTGTGACGGCGATCTACACCAACACCTTCGTCATCTTCACCAACATCTTCATCACCTTCCCCCATCTATCTACAGCGGTCCACTCTCCCGCAACCTAATGTACCCTCTACTTGAACATGGTGCTTTATGTTTCATATTATTATCCAATGATGTGTTGCCATCCTATGATGTCTGAGTAGAGTTTCGTTATCCTATCAGTAATTGGTGAATTGCTATGATTGGTTTAATTTGCTTGTGGTTATGTTGATGTCTTTTGGTGCCCATCATATGCGCATGCGCGTGGATCACTCCATAGTTGTATGTTGATAGGACTATGTATTGGAGGGCAAGAGTGACAGAAGCTTAAACCTAGCATAGAAAATGATGCATACGGGATTGAAGGGGGGCCAATATATCTTAATGCTATGGTTGGGTTTTACCTTAATGAATGTTAGTAGTTGCGTATGCTTACTAATAGTTCCAATCATAAGTGCATAGAATTCGAAGTCGGGGATGAAATGCTAGCGGTGGCCTCTGCTACCTCTTGAGCACTGCATTGGTTTTTTTGAAGAGGAAAGGGTGATGCAGTAAAGTAGCGTAAGTATTTCCCTCAGTTTTTGAGAACCAAGGTGTCAATACAGTAGGAGATCACACTCGAGTCCCATGCACCTACACAAACAAATAAGAACCTCGCAACCAACGCGATAAAGGGGTTGTCAATCCCTTCACGGTCACTTACGAGAGTGAGATATGATAGATATGATAATATAATATTTTTGGTATTTTTATGATAAAGATGCAAAGTAAAATAAATGGCAAAAGAAATAACTAACTGTTGGAAGATTAATATGATGGAAGATAGACTCAGGGGCCATAGCTTTCACTAGTGGCTTCTCTCAAGAGCATAAGTATTACGGTGGGTAAACGAATTACTGTCGAGCAATTGATAGAATTGAGCATGGTTATGAGAATATCTAGGTATGATCATGTATATAGGCATCACGTCCGCGACAAGTAGACCGAAACGATTCTGCATATACTACTATTACTCCACACATCGACCACTATCCAGCATGCATCTAGAGTATTAAGTTCATAAGAACAGAGTAATGCTTTAAGTAAGATGACATGATGTAGAGGGATAAACTCATGCAATATGATATAAACCCCATATTTTTATCCTCGATGGTAACAATACAGTACGTGCCTTGCTGCCCCTGCTGTCACTGTGTAAGGACACTGCAAGATTGAACCCAAAGCTAAGCACTTCTCCCATTGCAAGAAAGATCAATCTAGTAGGCCAAACCAAACTGATAATTAGAAGAGACTTGCAAAGACAAACCAATCATACATAAAATAATTCAGAGGATAATCAAATATTGTTCATAGATAAACTGGATCATAAACCCACAATTCATCGGATCTCGACAAACACACCGCAAAAGAAGATTACATCGAATAGATCTCCAAGAAGATCGAGGAGAACTTTGTATTGAGATCCAAAGAGAGAGAAGAAGCCATCTAGCTAGCAACTATGGACCCATAGGTCTGAAATAAACTACTCACACATCACCGAAGAGGCCATGGAGTTGATGTAGAGACCCTCCGTGATCAATGCCCCCTCCAGTGGAGCTCCAGAAAAGGCCCCAAGATGGGATCTCTCGGGTACAGAAGGTTGTGGCGGTGGAATTAGGTTTTCGTGGTGCTCCTGGATATTTGGGGGTGCGTGGATATATATAGGAGGAAGAAGTACGTTGGTGGAGCAATGAGGGGCCCACGAGGGTGGAGGGCGCGCCCAGGGGGGTAGACGCGCCCCCTGCCTTGTGGCTTTGTCGGTTGTTTCTTGACGCCCACTCCAAGTCTCCTGGATCATGTTTGTTGAGAAAATCACGTTCCCGAAGGTTTCATTCCGTTTGGACTCCGTTTGATATTCCTTTTCTTCGAAACCTAAAATAGGCAAAAAAACAACAATTTGGGCTGGGCCTCCGGTTAATAGGTTAGTACCAAAAATGATACAAAAGTGTAAAAATAGATAATATAATAGCATGGAGCAATCAAAAATTATAGATACGTTGGAGACGTATCAGCCTCTCCCACATAATACTTGCTATCGGTCTAGTAAAGTAGTCAATTGCTTAGGGACAATTTCGCAACTCCTACCACCACTTTTCCACACTCGCTATACTAACTTCATTGCCTCTTTACCTAAAACAGCCCCTAGTTTTTATTTACGTGCTCTTTATATTCTTGCAAACCTATCCCGTTACACCTACAAAGTACTTCTAGTTTTATACTTGTTCTAGGTAAAGTGAACGTTAAGCGTGCGTAGAGTTGTATCGGTGGTCGATAGAACTTGAGGGAACATTTGTTCTACATTTAGCTCCTCGTTGGGTTCGACACTCTTACTTATTGAAAGAGGCTACAATTGATCCCCTATACTTGTGGGTTATCACTAACAAAGTGTGCAAGCTCCAGCGATCCATCTATGGACTGGTGCAAACATCTCGGAGTTGGAATATATGCTTTGATGAGTTGATCAAAGCATATAGTTTTATACAGACTTGCGGTGAAGCCTATATTTACAAGAAAGTGAGTGGGAGCACTACAACATTTCTGATAAGTATCTGTGAATGACATATTGTTGATTGGAAATAATGTAGAATTTTCTGGAAAGCATAAAGGAGTGTTTGAAAGGAGTTTTTCAAAGAAAGACCTTGGTGAAGCTGCTTACATATTGAGCATCAAGATCTATAGAGATAGAACAAGACACTTGATAAATTTTTTAAATGAGTACATACCTTGATAAGTTTTTGAACTAGTTCAAAATGGAACAGTCAAAGAAGGAGTTCTTTCCTGTGTTGCAGGGTGTGAAGTTGATTAAAGACTCAAAACCCGACCACGGCAGAAAATAGAAAGAGAATGAAAAGTCATTCCCTATGCCTCAGTCATAGGTTCTATAAAGTATGCTATGTTGTGTACCAGACCTATTGTGTACCTCACCATGAGTTTGGCAAGAGGGTACAATAGTGATCCAGGAGTGGATCACTGAACATCGGTCAAAATTATCCTTAGTGGAATAAGGAAATGTTTCTTGGTTATGGAGGTGACAAAGAGTTCGTCGTAAGGAGTTATGTCGATGCAAGCTTTGACACCAATTTGGATGACTCTAAGTCTCGATCTAGATACATATTGAAAGTGGGAGCGATTAGCTAGAGTAGCTTCATGCAGAGCATTGTAGACATAGAAAATTTGCAAAATACATACGGCTCTGAATGTGGCAGACCCGTTGACTAATTAAACTTCTCCCACAAGCAAAACATGATCACTCTTTGGGTGTTAATCACATAGCGATGTGAACTATATTATTGACTCTAGTAAATGCTTTGGGTATTAGTCACATGGAGATGTGAACTAATAACATAAAGATGTGAACTATTGGTGTTAAGTCACATGACGATGTGAACTAGATTATTGACTCTAGTGCAAGTGGGAGACTTAAGGAAATATGCCCTAGAGGCAATAATAAAGTTGTTATTTATATTTCCTTATTTCATGATAAATGTTTATTATTCATGCTAGAATTGTATTAACCAAAAACTTAGTACATGTGTGAATACATAGACAAAACAGAGTGTCCCTAGTATGCCTCTACTTGACTAGCTCGTTAATCAAAGATGGTTAAGTTTCCTAACCATAGACATGTGTTGTCAGTGATGAACGGGATCATATCATTAGAGAATGATGTGATGAACATGACCCATCTGTTAGCTTAGCATAAATGATCATTTAGTTTTATTGCTATTGCTTTCATTATGACTTATAGATGTTCCTCTGACTATGAGATTGTGCAACTCCCGAATACCGGAGGAACACCTTGTGTGCTATCAAACATCACAACGTAACTGGGTGATTATAAAGATGCTCTACAGGTGTCTCCGATGGTGTTTGTTGAGTTGGCATAGATCGAGATTAGGATTTGTCACTCTGTGTATCAGAGAAGTATCTCTGGGCCCTCTCGGTAATGCTCATCACTATGAGCCTTGCAAGCAATGTGACTAATGAGTTAGTCGCGGGATGATGCATTACGGAACGAGTAAAGAGACTTGCCGGTAACGAGATTGAACTAGGTATGATGATACCGATGATCAAATCTCTGGCAAATAACATACCGATGACAAAGGGAACAACATATGTTGTTATGCGGTTTGACCGATAAAGATCTTCGTAGAATATGTAGAAGACAATATGAGCATCCAGGTTCCGTTATTGGTTATTGACCGGAGATGTGTCTCGGTCATGTCTACATAGTTCCCGAACCCGTAGGGTCCGCACGCTTAACGTTCGATGATGATTTGTATTATGAGTTATGTGATTTGATAACCGAAGTTTGTTTGGAGTCCCGGATGAGTTCACGGACATGATGAGGAGTCTCAAATGGTCGATACATAAAGATCGATATATTGGAAGGCTATGTTCGGACATCGAAAAGGTTCTGAGTGGTTCGGCTATTTTTCGGAGTACCGAAGAGTTATGGGAATTCGCTGGGGGAAGTATTGGGCCTTCATGGGCCTTAGTGTAAAGGAGAGAAGGGCCACAAGGGGAGGCCGCGCGCCCCCCATGGGCTGGTCCGAATTGGACTAGGAGGGGGCGGCACCCCCCTCCTTCCTTCTCCCCTCTTCCTCCTTCCTTCTTCTCCTACTTGGACTAGGAAAGGGGGAAACCTACTCCTACTAGGAGTAGGAATCCCCCTTGGCCACGCCCCTTGTGGCCGGCCCTCCTCCTCCTCCCCTCCTTTATATACGTGGGAGGGGGGCACTGAGGGAGTCCTGGATTAGGGGGTCCTCGGACAGCCGGACTATATACTTTGGTCGAACTGTTGGACTATGAAGATACAAGATTGAAGACTTCGTCGCGTGTCCGAATGGGACTCTCCTTTGAGTGGAAGGCAAGCTTGGCGATTCGGATATGTAGATCTCCTCCCTTGTAACCGACTCTGTGTAACCCTAGCCCCTCCAGTGTCTATATAAACCAGAGGGTTTTAGTCCGTAGGACAACAACAATCATACCATAGGCTAGCTTCTAGGGTTTAGCCTCTCCGATCTTGTGGTAGATCAACTCTTGTAATACTCATATCATCAAGATCAATCAAGCAGGAAGTAGGGTATTACCTCCATCGAGAGGGCCCGATCCTGGGTAAACATTGTGTCCCCCGCCTCCTATTACCATCCGCCTTAGACGCACAGTTCGGGGCCCCCTACCCGAGATCCGTCGGTTTTGACATTGACATTGGTGCTTTCATTGAGAGTTCCACTGTGCCATCACGATAAGGCCTAATGGCTTGTCTCGTTGTCAAGGACAATGTTACCTCTGGGGGAGCCCTGGCTATAGGCCAAATTCTCCGATTAGGCAGCTTCGTCATGACTGCCCCGTCGGCCGTCGCGCCGACGATGACTTCTCGGGTCATCAAAAACAGCCTCCACGTCGGCTCGGGATTCACCGATCAGATGGATACAATGGAGCTCTTTTCTTCGAACAAGCTCTTGGATCGCATCGCCGCCTTGGGGGTCGCTACGGACTATGATCGGATCGGGCTTAAACCCGGCCAAAGGGAGATTAACTCTCCGCCGGTTACCCATCAGATAGCGGTAGTGGAGGAGCGATGCAGCGATTCTTCCTCTATTTTGAGGACAAACTATGTCCGGATTACTGAGCTCTCCGAGACGGATACCCGTCTACGGGAGGACATGGCCCAAGCTTCAAACCTGGAATCGAACAACGGGCTAGTACCAATGGGAAACGTCCCAAAGCCCGAGCTACCAAACTCGGAAACTCCTTTGGGCCTCAGACCGGGTCAGGGTTTGGACTTAAATCTACCCACCCACCCTCACATAAGTGGTCTTTCCCATATTAGACAAGAGCCCCAAGAGACAGTACATCACTATTGGGCCAGATTCCTCCTTGCAGTAAGCAAGGTGAAGGACTGTCGCGAGGAAGACGCAATTTCATTCTTTTGCAAAAATTGCACGGACAAGGGAATCCTCAACGCCATAAGTCGCCGTGATATAACACACTTCGCTGACTTGGCGTCCATAGTACGGAAGTACTGTGCGATGGAAAGCACTTGGAAAACCCAAACACGATTCTGGGATCCTCCGGCTCTAACTAAACCCTCTGTCCGAACTAAAAGGGTGTACTCTCATAAGTCACCCAATCCAATGACAAAGAAGCCAAAACCAACTACAGGGCGCGGAACCGTGTTGGAGGGATGGCTCAATGGACCATGCAAAATTCACAGTACATCAGATACCATGCCAACACACAGCCTTAGAGCATGTTGGATACTCCAGGAGGTGGCCAGGAGCGGCGAGGATCTCCTCGTCAACAATACCGCAGAGCACCCTCCCGCGAAAAATAACAATACAGTACTAACAGTCCCAAGACTTTCGCCTCAAACAATAGGCGCAAGCGGGCACTTCGCAGCCTCGCCGAAGTCTGCCACGTTGCAACGATAAATCCATGGAACGACACGGTCATAACCTTCAATGCCAGTGACGAACCTCAATTCGGCACAGCCTGAGCTCCAGCCTCTTTGGTCCTTAGTCCAAGTGTGCACGGCTTCCGGCTTACTAAAGTACTGATGGACGGTGGCAGCGGATTAAACCTCATCTATGAGGAGACTCTTAGAAAAATGGAAATAGATGAGAGCTGCATTGAGCAAAGCAGCACGACCTTCAGAGGAATCATCCCTAGTCGGGAGGCACGATGTGCGGGAAAAATCACACTAGATGTGGTATTCGGCATGCCGGATAATTACATGTCCGAAGAAATCACATTCTAAGTGGCCCCGTTTAGTAGCGGATACCATGCCCTTCCAGGGCGAGAGGCATTCACGATCTTCCAAGCTATACCCCATTACAGGTACATGAAGCTCAAGATGCCCGGGCCCAATGGAATCATCACTCTAGCTAGTGATCCGGACATAGCACTCCGCGTAGAAAATAAAACCGCCACACTGGCCCTCGAAGCGTTATCCGAAGCCCTCGCGGCCGAAGAACTAACTGCGCTGCGCTCTATAGTGGACAGGGACGACATGATACTCGACAAAAGACCCAAGTCCACCTCTTTTAAACCAGTGGACGAAATAGTCAAATTCTATGTCCACCCAACGGACCCTACAAAAACAGCATCCATCGGGGCACAGCTGAACCCCACAACAGACACCGCACTGCGGGAGTTCTTACGCGAGAATTCGGACATCTTCACCTGGCATCCTTCAGATATGCCAGGCATCCCACGTAGGCTGGCCGAGCATAGCCTAAACATTCTAAAGGGATACAAGCCGGTCAAGCAAACTCTTCGGCGTTTCTCCGAACCCAAGCGACAAGCCATGGGAGAAGAACTAGCCAAGTTACTCGAGGCCAGATTCATTAGAAAAATAAAACACCCAAACTCGCTAGAAAACCTGGTGATGGTACCAAAGAAGGACAAATCCTGGCGCCTATGTGTCGATTTGAAGGACCTTAACAAGGCTTGCCCCAAGGATCCCTTCCCCCTCCCCCGCATCGATCAAATTATCGATGCTACCGCAGGACACGACTCGTTGTGTTTCCTCGATGCATACTCCGGATACTATCAAATCAAGATGGCGGAGCCCGATCAAGCCGCAACGGCATTCATTACTCCATACGGCCCCTTCTGTTTCAACACCATGCCTTTCGGGCTCAAAAACGCTGGTGCGACCTATCAACGCATGATTCAGACATGCCTGGAAGCACAAATTGGCAAAACAGTGGAGGCATACATAGACGATGTGGTAATTAAAACCAGACACATCGAATCTTTGATAGACGACTTGAGGCTCACGTTCGACAATCTCCGAACATATGACATTAAGCTCAATCCAGAAAAATGCGTTTTCGGCGTACCCGCCGGAAAGCTCTTGGGCTTCATCGTTTCCAACAGAGGAATTGAAGCGAATCCGGCTAAAATCCAAGCTCTGTCATAGTTGGCTATCCCAACAAACCTCAAGCAAATCCAGAAATTAAATGGATGTGTGGCTGCCTTAAGCCGCTTTATCTCCTGATTGGGAGAAAATGCATTACCTCTTTATCGCCTTCTTCGGCACACCGAACACTTCGAGTGGACGGACGCGGCTACGGCCGGATTGGAAGAAATAAAAGCTGCCTTGGCCAGCAACCCAATCTTGGTCGCGCCAAATATCGGTGAACCAATGCTGTTATATATAGCGGCAACACACCAGGTTGTAAGCGCAGTGCTCGTCGTCAAACGAGAAACAGACGGACATAAGTTCCCGCTTCGAAAGCCGGTATACTACGTATCTACTGTCCTAACTCCATGCAAATCCCGGTACCCACATTATCAAAAGATAGCATACGCGGTCTTCATGGCATCCCGAAAACTACGACACTACTTTCAAGAGTGTTCAATTACGGTGGCCTCCGAGGTTCCACTCAACGACATTATAAACAACCGCGATGCCATGGGACGGATTGGTAAATGGGCTATTGAGCTCCTCCCATTCGACATATCATACAAACCACGGCGAGCCATTAAGTCACAAGTACTAGCCGATTTCGTCGCTGAATGGACAGAAGCCGAACTCCCTAAATAATACGGCGCGTAATCCAATTGGATCATGCACTTCGACAGCTCTAAAATGCTGGCGGGTCTGGGAGCAGGCGTCGTCCTGACATCCCCAACCAGAGATACAGTCCAATACATACCCCAAATATTATACACAGACTCCAACAACGCAGCCGAATATGAGGCCCTGTTGCATGGTCTCCGGATGGTTGTCTCCATGGGCATTCAACGCCTAGAGGTGCGTGGGGAGTCGAACCTCGCAATATCTCAAATAAATGGAGATTTTGATGCCAAGGACCCAAAAATGGCGGCTTATCGCAATGTCATCCTCAAAATGTCAGCTCGATTCGAGGGGCTCGAATTCCACCATGTGGTCCGAGAAAACAATCAAGCGGCGGATATCCTCGCCCGGATCGGCGCTAAGCGCGACCCTATCCCACTTAATATCTTCTTGGAAAGGCTGTTTAAGCCATCCGTGGTGTGGGAAGGGGAGACTGGCAACAATAGTCCGGATCCGGCCACAACACCAGACCCCGAACACTCTGACGTAATCGGAGGCTCCGCCACCGAGATAACACCTTCACCCCACGTGATTATGGCTGTCATCGCCCCGTGGACAGAACCCTTCTTGGCTTACCTAAATAGGCAAGAACTCCCTGAGGACCAAAACGAGGCACGTTGCATTGTGTGGCGATCTAAAGCCTACAAGGTCCACGAGGGAGAGCTCTATAAGAAAAGCGCTACCGGAGTACTGCAAAGGTGCATCTCCGAGGAGGAAGGACGGCAACTTTTGGCAGAAATTCATGCTGGACTTGGCGGCCATCATGCCGCAGCTCGGGCCCTTGTAAGTAAGGCCTTCCGTACAGGTTTCTACTGGCCGACAGCTCGAGCAGACGCATAGGACCTCATTCAACATTGCGTCGGTTGCCAGCTCTTTGCAAACCAAAGCCATATGCCACCTACCGCTCTCCAAAAAATCCCCATTACTTGGGCCTTCGCGGTCTGGGGGCTTGATATGGTCGGACCCCTTAAAGGAGGAAGCCATAAGAAAAAGTACCTATTGGTCATGGTGGATAAATTCACCAAATTTATAGAGGCCAAACCAGTTAAAATGGCTGAATCCGGACCAGTGATAGATTTCGTATACGGTGTCCCCCACAGTATCATCACCAATAACGGCTCGAACTTTACAACCGATGAGGTAAAAGCTTGGTGCGGCAACACGGGCATTAAGCTCAATTATGCATCCGTCTATCACCCTCAAACTAACGGTCAAGTCAAACGAGCAAATTGTCTTATAATGAGCGGCATTAAACCCATACTAGTGCGGTCGTTGAAGGAAGCAGATATGCACTGGGTCGAGGAGCTCGACTCCGTACTATGGGGGCTGCGGACCACGCCAAATCGCACTACTGGATACACACCTTTTTATGATGTACGGCGCAGAGGCGATACTGCCCTGCGACATCATTCATGACTCACGTCGTGTGCGCATGTACGAAGAGAAAGAAGCCGAGCTAGATCGGCAGGACAGTTTGGACGCCCTGGAGGAGCGTGATGTGGCAAAAGCCCGATCCGCATTCTATCAACAACAGGATCGACGATATCAAAGCAGAGAAGTACGGGCCAAAACTTATAATGTTGGCGAACTCGTTCTACGCCCACCAGAGAAGAAAAAGGACAAGCTCAAACCCAAATGGGAAGGTCCCTTTGTTATTGACAAAGTTCTGACCGGTGGAGTGTACCGTCTGTGGGATGCATCGGACATCTACTCGAGCCAAACCCATGGAACCACTACTAGGGAAAACCCTAGCAGTAGCGCTAGTTTTCTGCTCACTAGTAGCGCGGGTAGGCGCGCTACTAATAAGGCGCTACAACTATTGCTTAGCCGTAACGCGTGCCCACACGCGCTACTGCTAGGACAAATAGCTGCAACGTTTGTTCACTCCCACGCTACTGCTAATGTAACTACTGGCAGCGTGTTTTCTCTCCATCGCTACTATTATTATTTTTTTATTTTTTTATTTTTAGTGTATTTATGTGCCATTATACAAATATTGGTACAATACCAGTTATGAGGTTTACATCATTATGTCCATAACAGTGTGTCAAATGAAGGTGGATTAGGTTCAAGTGGAGGCAATATGTGGTGCATGTCAAAAGTATACTACTAATCCAAACTTGATCTAGTTTGGACTAGTAGTACTTTCGATGTGCACCACATGTTGCCTCCACTTGAATCTAATCCGCCAGCACAAGCTATTTAATCATCATCATAGTCATTACCACCAACAGTATTTATTTAATCACCACTAAAACTAGCTAATAATCATCATCATAGTCATTACCACCAACACTAGCTATTTTATCATCATAGTAATAGTGTTGCACATCATCATCCTCAAACTCATTTCTAGCTAGCTAATCACTCCTGCTGCTCTCTCTTAGGTAAAATAACATAAAACATGTGTAGCTCTCCTCCTTGATCAAGTTAGAGCATGAAGATGAACCTGTCTCCTAATCGTGGGTAGCGCATCTGTTTGCTACCCCCTAGTACTTCTCTGTGCTTCTCCATCACACATTTGGTCCAGTCTTGCACTATTAAGCATCCATCGCTAATCTTGAATGCACTAAAGTAATCTGTAGGATATCTTGGCCGTAAGCTAATAATACTCATGGTACCTTTAGTCTCGATCCCATAAGGCACAACATTCATCGGGAGTCCCTGTTGAAGAACATCGTATGGTAACATACTTAGAAATGAAGTTTAGCTTCAAAAATAATGTATGGAAAAGATGCACTGAGGACAAATAGTAAAAATCTTACCATCCTTCCTAAATAGATGTGACCGTAGTTCATTACGAACACTATCGGTCGCACGTTTTCAGTACTAACATTTCTAAATGCAGGAAGAAAATTTGTCTTGACAGTATCAAGATCCTCAAGCCATGAAACATAATGACTTAGCTCCTCGCAATTTAGTTCAGCCTCGGGACAGTAGTAGGTCCTGTCTACCAAGCGCTGGACATGTTTGCTTGCATCGAAATAAGCTGACAATACAAATTAGTTGTCAACTATTTTTGAATAAAAAATATCAAAGACATAAATATGGTTGAGAAACTTACATAATGGTATAACTGGAGGCGTCTGCACATCGACCCAGATGTCAGTATTACCTTCAATATCATCTTCCGGATGAATATCAAAGGTGATAACCATATCAGGCTCAAATGCATAAGTCTTGCATAGTGCTCGCCATGTTTTGCATCCAAAATAGGTGTAGTCATCTGAATTGTATAATTTTGCATGGAAAATATAACCATGCTCAGTCTTCAAGTAAACTTTCTTTTCCTCCATAGTACGACTGAAACCTATCTTATCCAATACAAAAACTCTTGCATGGCAGGGGATACACTAGTAGAATAGTAAAAAAAGACTTGTCATGCTTAAATTATAAGTGGAAGCAAATGAAGAAAATTTCATGCTTAATTACGAAAAAAGACTTGTCATTGTGACTTATTGTATTCACTTCGAAGTTCTCATCCAGCTTGATGGTGAAGCGCCTATCATCATCTAGGAAGATTCCGTCGCACAGGCCGCGCTCGTCTTCGCAGTATTTGCAAACACCGAAATCCTTTTCGTTGTCAGACATTTCCTATGTTCATAGTTAAAACATTAATTGAAAATCGATCAAAGACAACTACCAGGATACTCAACATACAAATCCGGGGCACTCGATATTTCCTACATATTCTGGCACAAGTCATGCCAAAATTAACGGAAAAATCCGGCATGACCTTTGCTAAAATAGGACATATCGAGCGCCTGAAATTTTCCGGAATGTAAATGAATCAACACTCCAGCAAAACATAGGCCACTCGGAGGTGTAACCTGCAAACATGACCGGCCACTTGGGCAAGCACATATCCTATTTGAGCAACACAAGATATACATTTCAAAATATCTTATAGGACTCAAATTAGCATGCATTCAATAAGCAAAAGTAAATCATCTCATGCATCCATACATCGTCGAATATTATCACTAATACATCCTGAATAGTGTCATACATATAACATCACTAATACAACTAAAACCCTAGCACACGACGGGTATCGGCGCGGGCGGTGGACACCCACAGAGAAGGAACCATCACGGGATCATAGCTCCAGTGAGATCCCTGGAGAACCTGCCAGGTATTGGAGAACCTGTGCTCCAACGCAAACAAGTAGCAACGGACGTGCGCGTCCTCCTCAGTGACACGGTGACGCACCACCTCCGCGGGGTCCTCGAGCCTCTGGACCGTCACTGGCCCACGCGACCGCCACCAAAGAAGGTTCGGGTCAACGACAGGCTGGCTCCTCACCAACCTGCGCCCCCCAGTAGGTAGCACCTCCCAGTACCACCCCGGCGGAGCCCAGTCCCGGACATGGCCCATCTGGTCAAGTAGGAGTCGTCCTCCGCCGACTCGACGACGAGGATGCGAGATAGGCATCGTCCACGTCGATGCGGGAAAAATTGCTTTAACTAAAAAAATAGCAACAAGTTCTTACTAACTAGTTCTATTAATTCAACTAGTTCTTATTAAAAATAAACTTACTATAAATAAAAATAAACTAGTACCTAATTAGTACCTAGTTCTTACTAACTAATTAGTACCTAGGAACTACTGCCCTAATTACCATCTAATTTGATGAAGCTAGGGGTGGAAAGTGGTAGCGGATATTCCAATTATCCAACTATAAAGTGAAATAACTGGTCAAATTTTACTTGTTTTATGATTCATCTTTGAAATTTGATTCGTTTCCACCCTTACATGAACCCTAACTCATTTGAGCCGCATCCGCATCTGATTCGTTTCCACCCTTACATGAACCCTAACTAATTTGATGCAACTAAAATATAAAGAAACCCTAGGGAGAGGTAGGGGAGAGGGAGGAGCAGGCGTGCTCACCTCGGGTTCCTGCGACGAGGGAGGGGCAGGCGGCGTTGAGGTCGGGGGCGGGGGCGGCGTTGAATCTGGGGTCGGGGCGGCGTAGAGGGTGTGCGGAGAGCGCGCGGCGGCCGACGGACGACAACGGCGGCGAGAGTGGAGAGCTGGATTTGGGGGAAGTGGCCGCGGGGAAGGACGAACCCCGTGGTTAAGTCAGAAGTAGCAGTAGCGCGTTCTAGAAAGCACGCTGCTGCTACGTTAGCTACAGCGCGTTCTGGGATACACGCTACTGCTACTCCTTTCTCTTTTTCCCCTTTTTCATTTAGTTTTCTTCACATTTTATTTTTTTCCTTTCACCTTATTCTATTTCTTTCATTTTCAATTACCTTTCTATGTGCTTTCCATTTAATTTTATATCCTTTAGCAGTAGCGAGTTTAGATTAAAATGCGCTGCTACAAAGAAAGTAGTGGTAGCGCGGTTCGATATAGGTCACTACTACTATGTGTAGCCTATCGGCTAAGCCGTGGGAATTTTAGTAGTAACGTGTTTAGAACAAGACGCGCTACTGCTAAAACTTTATCTACAGTGCGGTTTGCACAGGCGTGCTACTGCTACTTAGCACCACCGTGCTTCTTTGACCCGCGCTACTGCTAAAGTTCTGTGTATAAGGTTTTCCCTAGTAGTGAACGCGGCCAGACTCCGAAGGTTCTACACCTAGCGCCGGACTCTGCGTTCGTCTCCTTACCTCCATCAATTTTTTATATATTCGTTATCTAAATTTTTCTGTCTTTCTTCCTTTTCTTTGCGGCTTTCAAAGGTTAAAATGTGTCTTGACTGCACAATTTGTACGCGCTAAGCGCGCTCATTATACCTGGGGGCTTCTTATATAGAAGCTTAATATAATTATGATCTGGGCTCTATGCCTGCCGCACATGTGTTATTTTTACACATGCACCTTTTCTTCGCCATTATATGCATCGATATGACTTAAGTTTTGGCCAAGTTGTCAGGACCCCGATTCCAAGTCGCATCAATCTAGCCGGTAACACCTCATATCACTTTGCGGCCTCATGCACGGTATCCCCATGGGTGTCGCCTTACCAAGGCCCGGGACCATTTGCGCCTTTTGGCTCACGTATATGATAGTGTCGCTAGCATCCATACGACAGAGAACCCGGGCCGACATGGCTAGTCATGAATCCAAAGCGGCACCAACCTATGGGGACAGGCATACATGAATCACATCGAGCATGTCGGTCAGCAGCGTGTGAATCCGGGCTGTAGCATTGGGCTAACAGGACTCCGGGAACCCGGGCTGTAGCAGGCTAGGCAGGACTGCGGATGTCACCACGTGACATTTCCCCGAAGGGACAGACATAGGAACGAAGTGAAACACATGCCGGCCAGTCAAGTGTCCTGAGCAGTAGTGCTGGGCTAACAGGACTCCGGTGGATCGGGCTGTAGCGGACTACTATGGCTCATGGAAGCACTAGACTACATTTCCCCATAAGAGAGGATGCCAAGGATAAACAACTAGGTTGTCGGATCCCACACATACCAAGCATTTCAATCATACACACAATATGCTCGATATGTGTAAATACAACATGGCATCACAACATAACTCTACGACTCAAGTATTATTGATTAGGCTCCGAGGAGCAAGATATACAAACATGGGTCTCATGACCCAACAATCATAGCATACAAATCAAAGCACATGCGGAAGCTTAACATGTCTGAGTACAAACATCTACAAATGAAAAAGGCTAAGAAGCCTGACTATCTACCAGATCCTGCCGAGGGCACAAGATCGTAGCTGAGGTATCAAGCTAAACGTCGAAGTCCATGCGAAACTACTAGCGAGACTAAAGTCTCTCTGCAAAACATAAATTAAGCAAACGTGAGTACAAATGTACCTAGCAAGACTTACATCAGAACTAACAACATATGCATCGGTATCAACAAAGGGGTAGTGGAGTTTAACTACAGCAAGCCAGCTTTGACTCAGTGGCTAACCTGAACTACGACTACAAGCAACTCTTTTGAGGTGGCGCACACGAGTCCACATATTCACCATATCAATACACTACTATGGATCCGCTCCCGTCTCCCTACGAGAAGGCCATCCATAGCACTCACGCTTATCTTGCGAGTTTTAGAGTATCCACTTTCACTTGTCTATGAACTATGCAAGGGGTCCAAGTTTCCATATCCGAGGAATCCGGCTATTCGAATAGATAATGATAACCCTGCAGGGGTGTACTTCTTCACACACGCTCTCACCACTTATCACCATATACACGTCATGTATCTCGGCAACCTTCAAGCGGAAGCCTGGCGAGGGTGTCGGCCACGACCTGACTAACCACACAAGTCTCTAGTCCAGGTTTATTGCCTATTCGGGTTCCATCCGCGAGGAGATCCGGCTGGAGTTTCGCTCACAGCCCCAAACGATGTGTGCAGGGTTCCCGAGACACCAAACGGGCGCCCGGTACACCATGCCACGGTGTATCTACCGCATCATAGCCCACCCCTAGGGTCAGCGCTACGCACAGCCACCAACACATATCCTATAAACACCAGAAACTAGTTGCAAATCTTGGACAGAGGACTAGGGCAGTTAATAAGTCGAGAGGGTCAATTAAGCATCCCAATGAGTGGTAGTAGCTGTTCATAGATCACAAACATAGAACCCAGTTCCTGAGGACAGTTTCAATGAGACAACCCACCATGTACTCCTACATGGCCTCTCACCATTACCTTTACCAAATCGTGTTCACACACTTAGCTCACACACAGTAGGACATGTTCATCGCCATTCCAATTCATCCCTGATGAATCAGACCTGACTCAACTCTAAGCAGTAGCAGGCATGACAAACAAGCATGAATGAGTAGGCACATCAGGGCTCAAACAACTCCTACTCATGCTAGTGGGTTTCATCTATTTACTGTGGAAATGACAGGTCATGCAGAGGAAAGGGGTTCAACTACCGCAGCATGTAACAGTTGAATCATTGTTGTCCTAATGCAGTAAAAGAGAGCAGGAGTGAGAGAGTGGGATTGTATCGAAATGAACAAGGGGTTTTTGCTTGCCTGGCACTTCTGAAGATAGCATTGAGTCTTCATCAGTGTCAATGATCACAACGTCGGAACAACGTCTACCGAGGGGAACAACACCGGCACCAGAGAGGAAACACAATCAATGCAATGCAACAATATGATGCATGAATGTGACATGGCAATATGCTGTGATTTGAGCTAATGCAGCTAGCAACGATTCAAAGGGGGTTGGTTTGAACACTAGATCCAAATTTGATCTCCACATGAGGCATTCCAAATACCATTAATTCAAATTGTCATATACATCGGCTGTAAGTTGTTCAAACATGCATGAGAATGCCATAAACAGATTCTTCATATTTTTCTGATCGTTTTTCATATATAACTTCTTTCATTCTGGGCTACGGTTGATTTAATATGATTTTTTAGAAGTTTTGGGTATTTTATGAAAATAATAAATCATTTCTGATTTATTTCAAAATTCCAGAAAGTATTTACTGCATCAGCCTGACATCAAGATGATGTCATCAAGTCAACAGGGCTGGTCCGGGTCAAATCTGACCAGTGGGGTCCACTAGTCAGTGACCAAGTGCTGCCTAGGTCACAGACAGGTGGGGCCAGTCAATGGCCACGTCAGCAAGGTCAACGCCGACGCGTGGGGCCACTGTGATTAAATAAAACTAAACATAAATTAAACTGGTGTTAGTTAAGGGCGTGGGGCCCAGTAGTCAGTGAGAGACGGGGTTAGTTAGCCCCGTCATTAGTAGTTAACGACGTTGCCACGTCGGCCCGCTGGCGACCATTTGCCGCGGCGGACGTGCGTCAGGAAAGCACTAGGGGCTGCGGTTTGTCGTGCAGAAAGCATCGGGGAGAAGCCCTTGCTCGGGCGCATCCAATGGGCCAGATAGGGGGTCGTGGGGCGGCCGGAATCTCACCGGCGACGAGCTTTGGCGGCGGCGCAGCTACGGGTTTGCACAAGCGCGGCGTGGCGGAGCACGGGGAGCTCAACCAAGGGCATAGACGGCGTCGTGGGGTCACCAGGAGCACGTCTGTGCCACTAGGGCGAGCAAGCGAAGCTCGGGAGCGTGTGGCTCAACGTTGTCACATCCCTAGTTCTAGTATGACCTAGGCTAGCCTTCATGTTTGCATCATGTTTAAATTCCATTGAAATTTGAAATGGGGATTTGTGAAACCCTCAGAATCATTCTGGAAATGAACCAAATAAAAAAATTGCTCCAAAAGGGTCCAAGAAAATGCTCATGTTGCTCTCTGAAAATCTTGGACAGAGATAAAAATCAAACAAACATTTTCAGGAGCTCATAAGTATTTATTTTGGGCATTTGGAATTAATGCAGTAATTATTTGCTTTGGATATATATTATTATATATATAAAATGTTGTCCAAAAATTATGCCAGTAGTTGAGGAGCTCTGGAATAATACCACTAGGCCCTGCAAAAATTGGCATAAGAAAATAAAATGGTTTAGTATTTTTATTAAACCAAACAAATGTCAGAAAAATAGAAAAGAAAACAAAAGGAAAAGCTTACCTGGGTTACCACGGCCTGGCACTGTGCAGCCGGCCTGGCCCAGTGGCCCAACAGGCCGGCCCAGCCGACTGGCCAGTGCCAGTCGTCCTCCACCTCCCGCCAGGAGGACAGGGCGTGTGACCGCGACACGCACGCACGCGTCCGGCCACCTCCTGCCTGCATGCCTCACCCCCTCGACAGCCTGGACGCCTTTGGCGTCGCCACGCACTCCCCTCGACCCTCTCCCACTCTCCCCCATGCTCATCCCCTCCCCTGGACCTCTCTCTCTCACCCCTCCCCCCGAACGGCTCCCTCGCCATCGCTCGCCGTTGCCGCGCCCACCATCACGGCCTCGCCCTCGTTTCGTGACCAAACGCTCCGCGCCGTCGTCCTCGTCCTCTCTGTCAAGCCACGCGTCGTCGGATGCCCCTGGAGCGCCTCCATCGCCCTCATCTTCATCGCCGGCCACCGGAAATCGCCGTCGCCGTTCCTCTCACGTTCGACCCTCCCCAAGCTCGCTGACGACGTCTACGGTCTCCCCGTGAGCTCTCCTCCGTTTCCCCTCTGTCCCCGCGCTCGATTTCGTGCCGTAGCCACCCTAGCTGCCAGACCCGAGCGGTCGTGCCGCCATGGTACCTCCCCGTCGTGCCCAAAGCCATCGCAGCTCGCGCCCGCACCTGCCACCGCGCTCAGCAGCCTCCCAGAAGGCCAACACCACCACCCGCAGCTCCTATCGTGCCCTGCAGCCACTTCTCGCTCGGAGCCGTGCTCCGGCCGCCGCTGCGAGCTCTGCTCCGGCCACCCCGCGTCCTTCTGTCGCCTCCCCTGGATGCGCGAGAGCCCGGGCTACGCCCCGGTGCCCTTAGCCGCCGCCCCCGTGGCCTGTAACGCGGACGCCGCCGCGTCCTGAGGTCGCCGGCGACGACCTCGCCGGCCTGACATGCTGGCCCGACCTGCCAGGTGATTAGCTTAAGGCTAATCACCACCTAATCACCACCTAACCAAACCCCTGAGACACTGACAATGGGCCCAGCGCCACTAATTTTAATTAGATTAGTAAAAAAACCCTCCGTTTAACACTATGACACTGACGTGTGGACCCCACACGTCAGGTTTGACTTGGTCAGCCGCCTTTGACCTGCTGACGCAATGCTGCTATCATGCTGACGCAATATATCATTTTTCTGGTTTTGAAATAAATCAGGAAATTCCAAAAATTGTTATAAACTTCAAAAATTCATAGAAATTCAACCGTAGCTCAGATTGAAAAATTTATATATGAAAAATGATCAGAAAAAATTAATCTATCCATATGTACCATTTTCATGCATGAAAAACCAACCTATACATGCTGTATATATGAAAACATATAAATGGCATATTTAAGAGCTTAATTTGGAGTTGCAATTGAAACCTTGGTTCAAATGGACTTCAACCAATTAAATGCTAGATGCATTAACTCAAACAACATCACATACTCATGCCATGTTCATGCATCATATGGTTGCATATGCTTGTGTTTGATTTTCGACACCGTTCCTTCTCGATAGGTCCTACTCCGGAGACCGATCCAGAGTACCTGTCAGTGGAGCAGTGCCCCCCTGTTGATCTACCGGGCAAGCAACCCCCCTTGTTCATTCCAATACAATCCTACTCTCTCGCTCCTGCTCTCATTTATTGTATTAGGACAACAATGATTCAACTGCTACTTTATGCTGCGGTAGTTGAACCCATTCCTCTGCATGACCTGTCATTGCCACAGTAAATAGTTAAAACCCACTAGCATGTGTAGGAGTTGATTGAGCCATGTTGTGTTCCTACCATGTTTTGCCTGCTATTGCTTAGAGTTTGTCAGGTCTGATTCATCGGGAATGAATTGGAGTGTTACGATATGTTCCGGTGCTGAGAGTTAAGCATGTGAACACAATTTGGTAAAGGTAGCGATGAGAGGCCATGTAGGAGTACATGGTGGGCTGTCTCATTGGGACCGTCCTTAAGAACTGAGTTCTGTGTAAGTTGTCCAATGACTAGCTACTACCACACATTGGGCTCCGGGCGCTCCAAGCCCTCTCGACTTATTAACCGCCTTGATCTCTGTCCAGGAGTTGCAAATAGTTTTTGGTGTTTGTAGGTAGTGCTATTTTTCTACCGAGTGGCACCCGGCAGGGTGGACTTGGGACAGACTAGGCACACGTGGCCCGGTGTACTGAGTGGCACCCGGATGGTGGGCTCGGGAACCCTGTACACATCGTTTGGGGCCGTGAGCGAAACCCCGGCCGGATCTCCTTGCGGATGGAACCCGAATAGGCGATAAACCTGGACTAGAGTCTTGTGTGGTTAGTCAAGTCGTGGCCAACACCCTCGCCAGGCTTCCGCTTGAAGGTTGCCGAGATGCATTGTCAGGACCAGATTTTCGGGATATTAATTTCCCAAAAGCGGCCCTTGTGCTCACCAGCCCCAGGATTACTGTTAGCTGATGAGACACCAACTTGTTACAGAAACTCTAAGAAAAATACAAAATATGAAGTACAAGACCATTCTGGCCTATGGGTACAACAATTTGTTTCTAGAGGTTGATGGCGGAAGCGGTTTGCAGATCATCAGCGTCTATGGGACTCCATTTCCCACAGGAACAGCTGACCAGGATAACTCCTATCTTCGCGAGGCTGCTATCACCATTACGTAGGTTCCGGGGCTTTCATCGCAACGCTCCTTTCCACGCAAGAAATCTGGCCAAGACAATAGCCAGGGACAAGCCAGTGAGTACTTTGAATGTACTCGCAAACATTAAGAACACAGGTATAATATAGCCACTGAAAATCATGTTTTAAAATATTCTATGATCACTTTGTTAGTTATGGAATAAGGTTCAAGATGCACGCAAGTAGATCATTTAAATAAATCACGAGTAGACAATCAGGGTGTAAAAATATAAAGCACCGATCGGGTGTCTGAAGCGACGCCTCAAAAGGATAATAATATGAAGCATGCCTCAGTCGGGCGTCTGAGCGACACCAAAGAAAGGGCTTATATATAAAAGGAATAACAAGCATGCCACAATCGGGCTTCGATGCGACACCACTAAAGGGCTTATAAGTAAATGAAATAACGGGCATGCCACAGTTGGGTGTCTGTGCGACACCACATAAAGGGCTTATAAGTAAATGAAATAACACGCATGCCACAGTCGGGCGTCTGGGCGACACCACATAAAGGGCTTATATAAGAATAATCACGGTGAATATCCAGGAGGTAGAACCGTCCCAGGGATACTCAATAATTCAAATAACATAAATGATTAGTCCATAAAAATAATAATCATAATCATCATACGTCACAAGTTATGATCCATATTCTGGTTTAGTAGTTTCTCCTCCGAAGACCGACGCTTGACCCATCCCAGACTGTAGTCCTTAACCATGGACACGGCTATTCGAATAGGTTCAATATCTCTGCAGAGGGTGTACTCTTTACCCACGAGTAACGGATTTCTTTAGTCCATCGGAACTAATTCCGTCTACAGTCTTTTAGTCGACAACACGCCTGACTTGCACACACCAGCTTAACCTTACACGTGTCTGGAATCACCCAGACACCTGTTAAGCAAAACTCTAAGTGGGGAGGCTACAACCTCGCGTAGCATGGGGTCAAATTTTTATCGCGCTCTCTAAGGGGTGGCCTCCCCTCGCGGTCCCAACCGGAAACACCCATGCCCCCGGACCAAGTGGCATGCCTACCAGCTACAACCGGTATCTTCCACCATGGCCTCTCTGTATGGTGTGTGCTAGGACAGGGATTGACAACTTACTGAACCATACCCTATCTACGACAGGGGCAAGTGGCAGCACGAAACAAGTATGGGGGTTACTGGAACAAGACTCGATCTACGGCCGACTCAGGAGGCTTAAGTATTTCCTGCATGGTTAGCTCAAGAATTATATTTCACAGCCATCAGACACAACCACCACTTATCATGCCTCCCCCTGCCTACCGGTCATAACCGTCTCGACGAGGGACAAGCTCGTGTCTACACAAGATAGAGACTTTCCCGGATCCTTCCCGGTAGACATGAGAGGCATATGAGGGTGATTGCTATCACAAGCTTATCCATTTCCAACAGCAAGAATTTTCATTTATGCACTCAAGGTGTATGATCACATCGTCATATAAAAATAACCAACGCTTCATGTCGAGGTGGTGTTACAACCGTATCGAACAACCCACAAAACATTATGCCAGGGTTCAGAATGCTTGCCTTTAAGTTGTGGAGAGGCAGGGTGCATTCCAACACCTTGAAAGTTTTCTTCTCTCTCCAACAAATCCTATTTTTGGAAATATTTAAATTATCACCTAATTTAAAAACAGTACAAAAATGTTGCTTGGAAAATTTTGAAATAAATATGAAAATAAACTAGACAATATTTGAGGAACAACAGAAAAAGAATCAAGTCATTTGATTTACATTTTAAAAGTTATAGCCAGTCAAAGTTTAGTCAAAAATCTGTTTTTAAAATAAAAAAGAAAAAAGAAAAATGCTTCGATGAGAATACGCTTTCGAGCAGAGGAGACGTACTCTGGGGTGATGCGCTTTCACTTAAACACGTGGACCGGTGCGGGGTCACTGACAGTGGGTCCACGGGGCCCACTGGTCAGGTTTGACCGGTCTCCTTTCCCTCTCCTTCCTCTGCCTGAGAGGGGGCGGGACTCCGGCGATCGTCGCCGGCGATTAGCGTCTCCTCGCGGGGCCCCGGGGGCGGAGATGGATCCGCCACTCCAGGGCGGTCCTCCCGGTGGTCGCCAGGCCGGAGGGGACGGAGGGAGCTGCCGGCGGCGAGCTCCTCGGCGGAGGTGGCCTTGGGAGCTTTTGGGGGCCGGGGCTATGGTGGTTCCCGAGCTGGATTGAGGTGTTGGGCAGCTCCGCGGGATCACGGGGATTCGAATGGTGGCGCTAGTTTGACGGGAGGGGCTCGGGTTGTGACCGAATGGACTGGAGGGCGGCGGCGGCTGATCCTGCCGGAGCTGGGGAAGATGACCTCTTCTCTTCGATTGTTGGCTACGGGGGAACTAGGGGAGTGGACTGAGATCGCATGGGTGCTCAGATGAGCTCGGGGTCTCTCTTTATAGTGCAACGAGGTCGGTTCCGCGGCGGCAGTGGATAAGGTCGCCGGTGAACCGCCTCTCTGTTGCTGCAGGGGGTCGTGGCGGCGACAAGCGCTAGGGGACACGCTTGTGGATGAGCTCGCGCTGCTCCAGGGGGCAGGTGGCGAGCCGGGGTGGCTTGGGCGGCGCCGACCGGGGCAGGAGCCACTGTTGCCGGCCGCTTGCCGCCGTGGCCGACCTGACGGCGACCCTGTAGGGCGCCAGGGGAGGGCTTGGCTGGTACCTGCGAGCGGATGAGGTCGGGGGGTGCGGCTCTGCAGGCGAGCAAGGGCCGGGGCACGACGCAGCGACTCGAGCGCACGCACGTGCAAAACGCACGCTCTGGGCGCGCACAGAGCATGCTCGCTACGTGCTCGACAAAATGCCAGGGTATCCTAGAGTGCTTGAGAGGGGTTGGCAAATAACAGTTCTAGTTTAGGGTTAGCAAGGGGATCAAAGGACATGGTGGTTTGGTCAGGGGCTCAAGTTCACAATGTAAACTTTAAATCATGTCAAATCTGGCCATGCACACAGGGTGTTTGACAAAATGCCAAAGGCATCTAGGCAATTCTTGGGGTGGCCAAATTCTCCAGATCAGGGTCTCTTTAGTTGAAAGAGAGGGTGGTGAGGTTAGTTTGACAAAATCAGAAACTTGTTAGTGCAAGTTTTGCCAAACATCAGTTTTGGACAGAAAGAAAAAGGCATGGTTGCATGCACTAAAAATTCTCCAATGGGTCCACTCTTCTGGACTTAAGGGTTTTGTAGCATGGGCTATAAGTAGGAGAAAGCTCAAGAGTACTAGCAAATTTAACTAGGGTTGCAGTAGAAAAAGCCAAACTGGACCAAAAAGCAAAAGAGGTTGATTCACTCAAATTTTTCAAATAACACCACTGGGTTTTTGCATAAAGTTGAATTACATACCACTACTAACATCCCACTATTTTGGTGGAAGTTTTAAAGAAATATTTAATTAGGTTGTAGTGCAAAATTGCTCTCTGGACCAGATTTTTAAACTTGGGGTAGAGCTCAAAATACTAAAAGAATGAAATATATTTTTGCATAAAAGTGATTTAAAGACATCACATGACACCTCCAAATTTTGGTGAAAATTTTAAATAAATTTATCAAGTGGTTGTAGTTCAAAAGAGCTCCAAAACTAAAGGAAAAATAATTTTAGGGAATAAAGCTCAGAGAGAAATAATTGTGCAAATCAATTCCACTGATAATAGTAATGTTTTTATTGAAAGAGCAAACAAGTCCAATATATTTGGAAACTTTCACTTGGGATAAAACTCCATAAAAAAACCAAGAAAAGGGTGGTACTGAAATCAAAGAAAACCCAGAAAGATGAAAAGTTTAATTTTCCTCGCAAAATTTTAATTAATAAAACAAGGTTAAAATTTTGGGGTGTCACATATATAACGTGTACATGATGATATGTGGTAAGAGCGTGTGTGAAGAAGTACACCCCTGCAGGGTTATCATGATCTATTCGAATAGCCGTGTCCTCGGTTATGGACTTCTTGGATGCTTACGTGGTACATAGACAACTTAAAGTGGATACTCTAAAATGCTCAAGACAAGTGTGAGTGCTATGGATGGCCTTCTCATCAGGAGACAAGGATGAATCCATTTTAGTGTATTGATGTGGTGATTAGTGGACTCGTGTGCGCTGCCTCACCTCAAAGAAGTTTCTCGTCGTCGTAGAACAGGATAGCCACTGAGTCAAAGTTGGCTTGCTGCAACTAAACCCCACATTACCTTCTTGATACAAATGCATGTATGATAGGATCTGATGTAAGTCTTGCTGAGTACCTTTGTACTCATGTTTGCTTTATTTATGTTTTACAGGTGAGACACCTGTCTCACTAGTAGTACCGCTTGGACTTCGACGAGTAGCTTGTTACCTCAGCTACGATCTTGTACCCTTAGGAGGGACTTGTAGCTAGTCAGGCTTCTCAGCCTTTTTCTTTTGTAGTTGTCTGTACTCAGACATGTAATGCTTCCGTTGCTTGTATGCTCTGAATGATGGGTCATGTGACCCCTGTTTGTATTTAATGCTATGTGGCTCTTCTGGGCCTTTATCTATATGAGTTTGAGTTATGTTGTGATGCCATGTTGTACAACACATACTTGCATGTTATGCGTACGTGTGACGTGTATTGCTATGTGTGGGATCCGACAACCTAGTTGTTTATCCTTGGTAGCCTCTCTTATGGGGAAATGTAGTCTAGTGCTTCTACTAGGCCATGGTAGTCTGCTACAGCCCGGTTCACCGGAGTCCTGCTAGCCCAGCACTACTGCTCCGAAACACTTAGACTAGCCGGCATGTGATTCACTTCGTTCATGTGTCTGTCCCTTCGGGGAAATGTCACGCGGTGACATTCGGAGTCCTGTCTAGCCTGCTACGGCCCGGTTCACCGGAGTCCTGTTAGCCCAGTGCTACAGCCCGGATTCGCACGCTGCTGACCGACATGCTCGAAGTTGATTCATGTATGCCTGTCCCCGTAAGTTAGTGCCACTTTGGGTTCACGACTAGTCATGTTGGCCCGGGTTCTCTGTCATATGGATGCTAGCGACACTATCATATACGTGAGCCAAAAGGCGCAAATGGTCCTGGGCCATGGTAAGGCGACACCCGTGGGAATACCGTGCGTGAGGCCGCAAAGTGATATGAGGTGTTACATGCTAGATCGATGTGACTTAGAATCGGGGTCCCGACAAACGTCCATGGCGGTGGCGGGCTTCGGTCGTCAGTGAAATAGGAGCTACGGCGTGAAAACGAGACAACAGAGAGGGGGGTTCAAGGGAGAGGCTTACGGTGGTTGCAACGATGCAGACGGCGAGCTCGGGGAAGGCCGGAGATGAGCGGGGCGGTGAGGTCGATCTCCGGCGGCCGAGGAGGGTAAAAGCATCGGTGGCGGCGTTGCAGCGCGTCCGGGGCCTCGTGGCTCATCGAGGGGGTCGGGGACGTCGAGACGGGGCTCGCAGGCACGGCGAGGGGTCGAGGGGGAAGCGGTGGCCGCGGCAGCAGCAAGCGGTGGCGACGACAGCGTTCGGTGGCGCCGCGTGAAGATGCAGAGGAGGGGGAGGTCCAGCGAGAGAGGGGAGAGTTGCAGAGGTCCGGGGTTGCGTGGCGACGCATGGAGACATCCAGGGCGTCGGGGACGCAGGCAGCCAGGCAGGAGGTGGCTCGGGCGCGTGTGCATGCGCGGCGAGCACACACTCTGCCTACTGGCCTAGGGAGGAAGACGACAGGGGAGGTGGAGGTGGGCTGGGCCGGCACAGTAGGTAGGTAACTTTCTCTCCCTTCTCTTTCTTTTTATTTATGTTTTCTATTTTCTGCAATTGGTTTTCATTTAGCAAAAATGCCAAACCACTTTGTAAAATGCTCAAAATATTTGTGGCACTTGGGAAATTATTTCCCATAGCCCTCAAATGCTTTCAAGATTATTTGGACATTTAAAATTATTTGTAGAATTTAATTGTCCAAATTCAAATACTTATGAATTAACTCCAAAATCCATAAATGTCCTAGAAATGTGTGCATCATTTTTGGGAGAAGTTTTCACCCATTCCAAAATTGATGAACTTTTCTGAAGGCCATTTTGGCTAGATGGAAAAGATTTAATTTGACCCTAGTTGTATTTCATTTAGTGCTAGGGTTTTAACATCCCCATTTCAAGTTTAATTGAAATCGAAAATGCATGGATGCAATGCCACTAATTACAAGAAGATTTCTAGGGCTGTGACAACTCACCCCCACTAAACAAGAATCTCGTCCCGAGATTCAAGGTGTGAGGTAAGAAGACAGAGGGGACACAAAGCTTGCACAATCTTCACGATCCAGGTTGCACTTCATAAGAACGTTGATTCGATCATCCTCTTTGTCTCGACGTCTTGCTCTAAGAACTCCATCCAACATGACAATGAGAAGAAAGGGAAAACTCTAGAAGAGTCGATCTTCTCAAGATCGAGCAACTCAGGACCAACTCATGGAGTGAGACATTGAAACATCTCTGGAGCTGAGAGGCAAAACATGCATCAGGAGGGACAGAAGAAACAATTTGACGAGGGTTTCAAAGTAGCAAGGAAACAATTTCCATGATCCCATAACGGGGCAGATTGGGAGAGGTGACTCGTAAAATTATTCCCTTAAGTGGCAAAAAGAATTACTTTTGATACAGAGATCATTAAAACTCTCTAAACCAGCCTAAGGCAATCACAAATGATAGTTTGGCGGAGTTCAAAGGAATGGCATATCCGGATTCGAATGGATGATGTGGACTACCTTGTTGAAGACAACGCGATGGATGATTTTGCTTATCATCGGAAATGGATGGGACCCATGGTAGGACCACTTTTGAAGATGATCCTAAACAACAGTCACTGAGAGGGCAACCCATGGGAATTGGCGCAATGGTGGTGCAAGCTGGGAACAAGATGTAGATGTTGGGAATGTTCCAACCATCATACCTGCCTGAGATTCAGATCTGGTTGGTGTCAGGATATCCCAGACTCATCCAGTCTAGAAAGAAAAATGAAAGATTGCAACACAAATCGACGAGATGGCGTTGCGAGATTCTCGGGAGATGAACTATGATAGCAAGCTCCAAAACATGAGCTGATTCTACTACATACATGTGAACACATTGTCCAAGACAAGCATGACCACATAGTAGTCTTACAATGAAATACTACGGAGTCCAGGTGGGGAACCATCATCGAGGATATCGAAGTCTTGTGCTTTACCATGGATTAGCACTTAACTCCTTTTCCTAGAACAAATCAGTCAGTGGCTTGGTGTGCTAGGGATACATACGGAATGAAGATGACCAGTCTATCATACCATAGAATACTTCGCACATGCATGACTGACTTGGGATGATTCCACAGGAAGCAAAAAAACGCTTTCTCGAATCCACGGCGACAACTTACATCAAATGCACGTGAGTTCAAGGAAGTCACTTCTCCATCCAAATGTATACCTCATGAGCGGAACATGAAGGCAATGCTTACAAAGTTTCCAACACTAGGTTGATGTTCAACATGAATCATGGGGGAGACAAAATGTTGCCGATGGGCTCAACAGCAACTCATCAGAATTTCCATATCACTGGACTTCCGCCATCATGTGAACACGGTGATAGCATTGGTCAGACCAAAAGATGTAATGGCGTATTCTCGAGAGATCAAGCATGAGTAAGACAACATTACGAACAACGTTGGTTCTGATTTGACTTGACGATAGCCCATACTCAAGTCAAAGTTTTGACAAGACAATAGATCCAACAACTGATCATGAGGACCAATCGATGGAGATATCATCCTTATTCAACGCACACACACAAAAAGATATACCTTAAAATGAACTAAGTCAGACAAGCTTTTATCTTCCAACTCTCCAAGTTGTTGTTTGGCTTAACCAACTAGCTCAGGGGTATCCAACACAGATTCTTGGAGAAAGGGTGGTTTATTGGAAATCCAACTTGATCACGAACTCAACATATCGGTCAGGGGACGACCTGGTGATACTTCCGAGAAGATATTCGGAAAATCACGAACCACCGATATGATATTAAGCTCGAGAACAATCTTGCTTTTCAGGGCAAGACGATATGGTCAAATAATCAAGGGATTGAATAATCCTAACTCATTGATCGAAGAGTGCACCAGAAATAAGGACTAGGTAGCACGATAAACCTTAGGGTGATGATTCAATAATCAACACGCTAAGGATAAGATTATTGTCCATTAACTACCAAGCAACATAGTTGCTAGGAGTATTGATTTCACATATCACGATTCACTTGTCGGCATTCCGGTTGCGACAACACGACACCGAGGAATGAATAATGATGGCGAGAAGTATCACTGTATCAAGAATTCATAAGATGGTGCGCAATTCCCATGACATTCTTGACATAAGACGGTAATACTTCAGGGTAGAACAAAATCAAAAGCTGGATTGGCAATTTGATCTGCGGAACATGACTGCTTTGACCCAATCCTAGAAATGGATAAGGTACTAGAGTTTGTTTCTCCTAGTCATTCCAGAATGGAATGGCTTGTCGGACCACAAGAATAATAGGCACCGATAACATGAATGCACGACTACTCCTGACTACAAATTGATAGTCGGAGGTTAGGAAACAACTAATGAGGGACAACTCAAAGAACATATGATTTTCTGAGTTATGGATGCATGGATTAGCATGTGGAAGGAGTTCAACATATTTCTTCCGGATAACCCACACAGAGCGGTTGAACTGGCAGAGTCACAATATAGAATGGAGAACTCATCGAGAGCACTCCTGTTGTGATCCTTTGATCCAACAAACTTCTGCCATAAGTGGTTCGTAGTATTTGGAAGAAGGAAATACCACGGACCTCGAGGACTAATGCAAAGGTTACTAATAACCTAAAGGAACGAGCAAACACTATCAACATGAAGTAAGTAGGGTGAATCTCGCGTTCAAATCCCAGGAATAGAATGCCTACTAACTAAATGGCATCACGGGATGCTTTCGAGAATAATGGCCAGAACAATCACACTGGGGATGCAAAGCATTGCTAGATTACTAAGTGGTCCTCTAAGACACCTAGGGTCATAATAATAGCTCCAACATAATTGCCGATGCAGTAAAGTACCTCAGCACACTAATTAGTGTGGTTGATCTGGCACAAAGGAACTTCGGAACGGTAGGAAGGAATTTTCAAATGCATCAGAGTATTTAGAAACCTGGGATGACTCGGAAAGCATAACGGCTGTAAATGCTCAAAAAGATTTGAGACATCCTGCAAAATAGTGGCATGACCACTCAGCATCACAATATCAAGGTTCTGAGGCCAGCTATGAACACACGGAAGTAGTAGAAACTGAACTCGGGCTTGAAACCAACAATCATATAAGTCTACATATTAGTAACACGTGATCCTGATAGAAGATGAGAAAGCGTAGTTCTTAATCCCCGCAGAAAATAAGAGGGTGACTCAGATCAGAAGGGCATAGGGTATAATAAGTAAAAAGAGCCTTACATTCCCTTCCGCAATCAATTCCCTTATATAACTAAAGCATTTCTAGACTCAACTTCGACCAGTTTGGCTTGGTAATCCTACAGGCAGTCAGGCTCTGATGCCAACGCTGTCAGGACCCCGATTCCAAGTCGCATCGATCTAGCCGGTAACACCTCATATCACTTTGCGGCCTCACGCACGGTATCCCCACGAGTGTCGCCTTACCAAGGCCTAGGACCATTTGTGCCTTTTGGCTCACGTATATGATAGTGTCGCTAGCATCCATACGACACAGAACCCGGGCCGACATGGCTAGTCGTGAACCCAAAGCGGCACCAACCTATGGGGACAGGCATACATGAATCACATCGAGCATGTCGGTCAGTAGCGTGTGAATCTGGGCTGTAGCACTCGGCTAACAGGACTCCGGGAACCCGGGCTGTAGCAGGCTAGGCAGGACTCTGGATGTCACCGCGTGACATTTCCCCAAAGGGACAGACACAGGAACGAAGTGAAACACATGCCGGCCAGTTAAGTGTCCTGAGCAGTAGTGCTAGGCTAACAGGACTCCAGTGAACCGGACTGTAGCAGACTACTATGGCTCATGGAAGCACTAGACTACATTTCCCCATAAGAGAGGCTGCCAAGGATAAACAACTAGGTTGTCGGATCCCACACATACCAAGCATTTCAATCATACACACAATATGCTCGATATGTGTAAATACAACATGGCATCACAACATAACTCTACGACTCAAGTATTATTGATTAGGCTCCGAGGAGCGAGATATACAAACATGCGTCTCATGACCCAACAATCATAGCATACAAATCAAAGCACATGCGGAAGCTTAACATGTCTGAGTACAAACATCTACAAATGAAAAAGGCTAAGAAGCCTGACTATCTACCAGATCCTGCCGAGGTCACAAGATCGTAGCTGAGGTATCAAGCTAAACGTCGAAGTCCACGCGGAACTACTAGCGAGACTGAATTCTCTCTGCAAAACATAAATTAAGCAAACGTGAGTCAAATGTACCCAGCAAGACTTACATCAGAACTAACTACATATGCATCGGTATCAACAAAGGGGTAGTGGAGTTTAACTGTAGCAAGCCAGCTTTAACTCAGTGGCTAACCTGAACTACGACTACAAGCAACTCTTTTGAGGTGGCGCACATGAGTCCACATATTCACCATATCAATACACTACTATGGATCCGATCCCGTCTCCCTAGGAGAAGGCCATCCATAGCACTCACGCTTATCTTCTGAGTTTTAGAGTATCCACTTTCACTTGTCTATGAACTATGCAAGGGGTCCAAGTTTCCATATTCGAGGAATCTGGATATTCGAATAGATAATGATAACCCTGCAGGGGTGTACTTCTTCACACACGCTCTCACCGCTTATCACCATATACACGTCATGTATCTCGGCAACCTTCAAGTGGAAGCCTGGCGAGGGTGTCGGCCACGACCTAACTAAGCACACAAGTCTCTAGTCCAGGTTTATCGCCTATTCGGGTTCCATCCGCGAGGAGATCCAGCCAGAGTTTCACTCACAGCCCCAAACGATGTGTGCAGGGTTCCCGAGACACCAAACGGGCGCCCGGTATACTGTGCCATGGTGTATCTACCGCATCATAGCCCACCCCTAGGGTCAGCACTATGCACGGCCGCCAACACATATCCTATAAACACCAGAAACTAGTTGCAACTCCTGGACAGAGGACTAGGGTAGTTAATAAGTCGAGAGGGTCAATTAAGGATCCCAATGAGTGGTAGTAGTTGTTCATGGATCACAAACACAGAACTCAGTTCCTGAGGACGGTTTCAATGAGACAACCCACCATGTACTCCTACATGGCCACTCACCGCTACCTTTACCAAATCGTGTTCACACACTTAGCTCACACACAGTAGGACATGTTCATCGCCATTCCAATTCATCCCCGATGAATCAGACCTGACTCAACTCTAAGCAGTAGCAGGCATGACGAACAAGCATGAATGAGTAGCCATGTCAGGGCTCAAACAACTCCTACTCATGCTAGTGGGTTTCATCTATTTACTGTGGCAATGACAGGTCATGCAGAGGAAAGGGGTTCAACTACCGCAGCATGTAACAATTGAATCGTTGTTGTCCTAATGCAGTAAAAGAGAGCAGGAGCGAGAGAGTGGGATTGTATTGAAATGAACAACTGGGTTTTGCTTGCCTGGCACTTCTGTAGATAGCATTGAGTCTTCATCAGTGTCAATGATCACAACGTCGGAACAACGTCTACCGAGGGTGTCGTGGTTTTGTCATGGCAGATGTCCTAGAGAAAGGACTTAGTCATGGATCCATCGTGACGGGTTAGCTTGAAGGGGTTAAAGCGGACACAGGGACGCAAGAGAGTTTATACTAGTTCGGCCCCTTCGATGAAGGTAAAAGCCTATGTCTAGTTGTGATGGAATTGATGGGGTTTCGATGACTAGGGAGCAAACAAGCTTCGCCTATGTCTCGAGTTGTTGTCTATCTTTGAACCGCTGCCGGGTTGTCCCCTTATATACACGGGTGACACCCGTCGGTTCACAGAGTCCCAACACCGGTCGATATTCGTATTCCGGGTTGGTCTCTCTTTATTCCTAACTTACAATACAAGTTTATATACAAATCCCGGTTTATAGCTACAAGTCTTGAACTGGCTACGGGCCTTAGGCCCTCATCTGCCTTCTTGGGCTTTATCACTCTTGAACTACTGATGAAGTTGACCCGGCCCAGATAGGCCGGTTTACGCCCAGCAGTAATATCCCCAACATTAGGCCCCAAATTGATTTGAACGGGTTCATGTCAATCCTTTAACAAAAGCTTCATCTTCAACATCTTCTCATAAATTGGTAAACCGCCATGATGACGTCTTCTCTGATTGCTGTAAACCGGAGTGACGTCACCTGTCATAACAAAGCTATCCATTATGCTTCTTTGTTTAATATATCTGCGGAAATCGAGGCGACAGCTCCGTTTCGTGGCCCCTTGATTGTCGCGCCTGACACATGTTCTTTCGCCTTATAAATAGGACCGAAGGGTCATTTCTTTTCTCCCCTTCGTTCCTTTCTTCTTCGTCTTCCTCGCGTCGCCAGCCTCGGAGCTCCGCCGCCGCCGTCGACCTCTGCCTCAACCTTGGCCGCTGCATCAACCTGAGCGCACCAGAGCATCGCGGCAACCTTCCGCGTCTTCCTCAGCTCCGGTAAATCTTCTATCCTTTCCCCCGCAGATCTGACCTAGGGTTTCATAGTTCTTCAGTGTTCATCGTCTGCCTCTTGCTCATACGATTGATCTTTAGATGACTCCGCAAATCTTTACTCTGTGCAATGGTAGCTGTTTACCCTTCGCCTTCACTTACACATCTCAAAACCATAGATCTGTATGTACGTCTTGCTCATTGATTCGGTACTGCTCCTTTTGGACCTCTGAATATTTATCTTTTTTCTGAACTTGCTTCAGATCCATCGCTGTAGAGAAATCTTACGAAATCTGTTTCTATAAACTTACTCATCTACTTCAATGTTCAAACCAGGCGGTTTAACCTTGTAGAAAAAAATTGCCAAACCGGTATATACCATTAGTCCCCTTGTTGAACCGCCAGATGTTGTTGCTTCATAAAACTCCGGTTCAGATAGATCTGTCTCCGGTTTAACATTGCACATACCAATGTACCTTGATCCAATGCATTTTTGAACCGGGATCTTCTACCTTGTAGATTCCATCATGGCCAAGCAAGTATATGAGTGCAATTGGGTTCCTTCTCGCGTCACAGAGGCTCAGCTGGACGATCTAGTCCTGATCGGCGCTTTAGGCAGCAAAGATACCATCCATTGGAGGGCTCCTGGCAAAGAATGCCCTCCCACTCCTCAAGAAGGAGAGGTTGTTGTTTTCGTAGATCACTTAGCTCGGGGCTTTAAGACGCCCGGTTCTAAATTTTACCGGGATGTTTTGGCCGATTTCCAACTCCATCCACAAGACACTGGCCCCAATTCTGTTACAAATATGTGTCACTTCCAAGTGCTTTGTGAGGCGTTCTTTCAAGAGGAGCCCACAGTGGAATTGTTCAGAGACCTTTTCCACCTAAACCGCCGTACTGAGTTTACTGACGGCTCCAATACGGAGTTGGGTGGCGTGGCGATCCAGAAAAGGAAAGAGGTCACATACCCTCACGCCAAACTGCACAGCCACCCCAAAGAGTGGAATCAGACATGGTTCTATTGCAAAGACACCTCCCCTGCTGGTGAGAATCCCTTGCCTGGCTTTCGTCCGGAGCGGCTCAGCAATACACACCCTTTTCTGCAAAGATTGACTGCCCAGGAGAGAAGCAAATATGCTCCTCAACTGTCGAAGCTCAGAGCCTTTATGGCCAACGGTTTAACAGGGGTTGATCTCGCTCGCTGTTGGATATCATGGAGCATACTGCCCCTTAGTCAGCGCTCCGGTTTGATGTGCGAGTATACTGGCAGTGTTGATGACCCACTGCGACATTCCAAAATCCAGCTCACCGACGAAGAAATCACAGAGGCTGTGAATAAGATACTGAATGAACCGGAACATATCTGTGCTAAAAATGGCCTGCTTCCCTTCTGTGCCACCAACAAACCGCCAGCTGTAAGACCTTGATTTTTTCCTTTTGCTGAATCTATTATTGATATATCTGGTCATTGTTTAATATCAGTGTCTGTGTAATTGGGGCAATGACCCGTTTTGGAGCAAGAAATTGCCGCAGGAGAAACCAGAAAAACCAGACAAACCGGAAAGAGAAACCCGGCAAAAGACTAAAGCTATAAAGAAGAGTGCCCACAGGAAAAGAACTACTGCATCTTCTAATCCGGCCCCTGATGATGATGTGGATAATCCGGACCTTGAGGTAGAGCTTGACTCACTTGGCTTATTTTTCGTGCGTCTTATTGATGATGATATTTCTCAGGATGATGCCGAAGCCAGCCACGCTGATGCTGCAGAGGTAATTATTCTCTCTTCCGATTCAGAACCTTTGCCTTCGCTAAAAATCCGTCAGGCAAACCAGAAAGTTAAATTTTCTCATCCTCTTGCTTATTTGGATCCCAAATTTCTTATGAAGACCCAACAGCACGAAGCTCGTCGCACAACCCGGCACAGCGGCCAGGTAGTTACCTCCGCTGGTTTACCAAACAGTCCGGTTCGGAAACGCCGTTCAGAGGTCTCTAATTTGCTTGTCAGTGATTGTCCTAAAGCGGGCTGCTTTCGTCAACCTCTTAATCCATCTGACTCCGATTACCAGGTTACTTCCCACTCATCTTCTGGCGAGTCATCGGCTACTCAGCTGCCACCGCTCAAAACGGTGCTTGGGTAAGCTATACTTATTATGATATTTGTAGCACATCGCCTTAGAACATATGTTGTATTTGATTTTGTTATTCTTTTCAGGGCCAAACCTAGGCCAAGCAAGAAGGCCCGCCTGGACAAAGCGGCCGAAGAAGATGCCGTTCTTGAGCCAGGCAAGACATGCGATCTTGAAGCGGCTATTCCTGAGGATATACCCAACGATCCACCGCAGCAAGACGACAATCTTATTGCTGAAGAGAGACCTTCTGATGCCTCAGGTCCTGTCAATCAGCCCACAGGCTCCATCCGGATTGAGAGATCCACCGGTCCAGCAAAACCTACTGACAAGCCAACAACTCCAGTGCAAACCGGCGATACTCAGGATGATGAGGTTGTCATTACTGGCACTGGCCATACCGAGCCGAGCAATCCTGTTGCTTTGTCCAAACATTCTGCCAAGGAAGAATTTGCTGCCTTTGGTAAAGGCAAGTGGAATGCTGATCTGGCAACTTACGCTACTCTGAACGCCCAAGATATCCATTCCGGCTACCTGAACCGGCTGTATACCAGCCGTGACTATGAAGCCAGTCTGGTTAATATGATGAAGGATAAATACGAGGTAACTTCCATATGCTCTTTCCTGCTTGTATGCTTCAATACTTGCTGACTCTCCTAGCCCCCAAGGGCCGGTATGTAATCTTCTTTCAAACCGGGACTTACTAATATAAATCTTAATGTTTTGAAATTCGCCGATGTAGCCCGCAAGGGCCGGTTCAACTTAGCGTAGTTAAACTGGTACTTTAAGTAATTGAAATTGCCGCATCAGAATATATATACGAGCAAATAGCCATTAGCCCCCAAGTGCCAAGTTGAATACTTGTATTGATCTTGGGACTTTGTAAGCAATTGAAAGATGAAGATCGAATATGCATTAGCCCCCAAGTGCTAAGTGCATAACTTGTTATGTGGTTGGTACTTCAATCCTTGTACCGTTTTGTTGAAGCATATAACTGTCTGCATGCAGGCGGAGCTGAAGACGAAAGAAAGCCAAGTCGCCGATCTCCAAGAAAATCTGAAAACCCAACAAGCTGAAACCTCCAAAGCAAAAGAGGAATTAGCCAACGCTTTAAGCGCCATGGAACAGCTTAAGGAGAGCTTCAAGAAGAAGCGGGCGGATTGGGCCACTGAAAAGTACGCTTTAATCAAACGAGCAGAGGATGCCGAGGCTACACTAAAACCAGTGGCGGATGAACTGACCAGCATAAAGCGGCACGTGCATGCCATGACTACTGCTATCTTTGGTAAGCCAGTTTGACTTCTGAATTGGCTCTGCCTTCTTACAGAATTGCTGGTTTATTAACTCTTTATGGTATTTCAGGGACACACATTGGTCACTTGGGGTCAGATCTGCGGAAGAAACTGAAAGCCGCCTATACATTGGTTGAACAATTGTATACTGGTGCCCAGCAGATCATCTGTACCGCATCCCATAACAAACCGGTGCCCACTTTGATTCAAGACACTCTGATGAAACTGTCGGTGCTTCCTGCCTGGGTTGAAGAGCTGAAGAAATCTGCTGCTCGAACCGGTGCGATCAATGCCTTAATCCGGGCAAAAGCCTGGGTGCCGGATTTTGATCCTATTGAAGCGGCTCAGGGCTATCCCAGCTTGAAGGAAGACGGGTCAGAGTTTGGTGAAGCGGATCTGCGAGCAATAAACCGGGATGTACGTCTGCTAGCTTGTTAATTGGCTGAAGAAGCAGACTTGTCTCATTATCAAGCCCAATATGACAATCAGAACAAGCGAATAGCTGCACCAATCCATGAATCGGAAAATCTGATCCCTCCAATCCGTAAGCATACTTACGCTCCTGATATTGACCCGTCATTGCTGATCCATGATGAAGTTGTTTTTCAAGCATTAATGGGAATCGACTGGACAACTGTTGATTTCCAGCCACTGGGTAGCGAAACAGAGGCTGAAGCGGCGCAGGATGACCCACAACCATCAGGCCAGGCTGGTGACCAAGCTTGAACCGGAAGCCGGTTTTAAAAATGCCTCTCCTTTGCGAAAAACAATGATATTATTATAGGCACCGTGTTGCCTTGTAATAGGCTAGCTGATACTTTTGATGTTGATATGCCTTCGTGCATAATTTGTTCTTCCTATGGTGATGAACTTTCCAAAGCACTTTCTGCAATAAGAAACTCTTCAAGTGCCACCGCGGTTGTACCGTCAGGCGGAATATGATGTCTGCATATATGAAGTCAAAACATCCAAAAAAAAATTTAAGTATATGACCAAATTTTTGAGATACATAATACCTGCCATCGTTGAGCGTGAAGTTGGCTTGGCCAATCTTGAAGCGGAGTTTTGCAAACCCACACAATTGGAGGAGATAACAGCTCCTGTATATATATGACGCTGGTTTACCATGTACACCGTGCCGGGTTATAATAAACACCGTGTTACTCCATAAGAGGAAGTTAACAACAAGGATCAAACCGGGCAAATGGTCTCCGGATTGACGTGAACTGTGTTCCATCAATTGATTGGTTGAAAACTTTGTCGGTTTAAAACAAACGCAATAAAAAAGAAAAAAAGTATCTTGCAAAGAAAAGTGCGAAGCAAAAGCAATGACAAAACTGTTTGCAAAAAAGGTTTATTTGAGCTGATCAAATGGCGTTACCATGGCCGAACACGACCAAGCTCCCGTTAGGTGTAACTATGGTTCTAGTCAGCCAGGTCCCCAAATGAAACCATGGCATTTATGCCGACCAAGTGGCATGGCAATGGTTCGGGTTCGACCAAGCCCCCAAGTGATTCTGTGGCCTTAGGCCGATCAAGAGGCATGACTGGTTCAGACGTGACCAAGTCCCCAAGTGATTTGGTGGCTCTCGCCTATCAAGAGGTATGGTATTGGTTCGGACACGACCAAACCTCCAAGTGATATAACATGATGCTTTTTAAAAAGCGAACTCAAGGGGTAAACCGGAGGCCGCTTTAGAACAACTCCGTGTAACCACCCATTATGTAAAAGAACAGATACCCCGTGTTTGACACGAGAAAAACATCTAAAACTCCGGGGAGAAGGGAAGAAGGGAGTGTGTTTCTCTCAGACGCCGGGGAAAGAAAATTGCGTATGCGGGCGTGCCAGTGTACTGTAGTACACAAAGAAAAAGAGATACGGGAACATGTATTTCATTAATCTCATTGGAGAAATAAAATTACAATATCCCATAAAAAAAGGTGCGCTCCGTGGCCTACTAGCACGGCCAAGCTGGCTGTGGCGATTGTGTGATCTCCTGGTTCCCGGGGCCTCGGAAGACTCCCGGTTAATTACTCCCTCGGGTTGCTCCGCGAGATACCTCCAATTGAGCTGTGTGGTCGTCTTCGTCGTCTTCGCTTCGCGTTCTCCATGCACGATGATGGTGATGTGTGTGTGTGGGCGGCGGCAGAGCCCGTGTCCTCGTCGGTACACGCGCCGCGTGTAGCGTAGCCTTTGCGATGGCCACGCTCGCCCTCGCCGTCGTGCCTCGTCGGTCTTGGCGGCGTTGGAGGAGTTGTTGTTGGGGTAGCATGGATCACGCTCGGCTCGGACTTCTCGACGACCAGTAGCTTCTCGGGGTGTACAAGGGTCTACACCCTGCGGGAGTAATTGTCGATGGAGACTGGCGTCGGTGTATGACCGTCGCGTTGCTCGCGCCAGCATGACCTGAGTGGTCGACACCTTGTCCCGGCCAGACGCCGAGTCCACGGCAGTCGGCGTAGTCAAGGCATCGTCTCACGAGATCGTAGAGGAGCGGTATTGTTGATGAAGTCGCGTCGCCCTGCAGCCGCGCCTTGTCCTCGGGCGGCGCCAACTTGCTCGGCTCCGACCTCCGAATGAGTGTGGCGCGGGTAGCAGCGACACGGGGGTAGGAGGCCATCTTCCTCGTGGCATCATGGTGTGGGACCCCGGCCTTCGCTTCGCGGCCGAGCGCCGTGCTCTACATCTTCATCTTCAAAGTGTGCAGTGAGGCGGAGTGGACAACAAGCAGAAGGTGGGGAGCTGCGTGTCTCCATCTTCGGCGACACCGAGCATGATGAAGTAGATCGGTATGCTGACAAGCATCGTCGGTGTCGTCTTCGGGTGGCAACCTTCTCGCCATCAGCCAGCTAGAAGATACGTGCATGGCTCATGCATGTGCACATGCTATGTCTGTTGATTGCGCCTGTATTCCTTGCTTCATTCCTCTGTACTATGGAGCACGTGTAATTGGCTTCAACGACAAAGAGAGGAGAGCTAGCGTAGTGATAGCTCGGATGTCGCGCCAGTCACTGCACGCGGTGATGAGCCATCCGGCCGCCTGTCTTCCCGTCTTGAACATGGCCTTGTACGCACACGGGTATATACTAGAGGCTATTCTTCATGTGTAGACCACGCCGCGATGTTCGGTTAGGCTCTGGTGACAACATCACCAAGGCACCATTGAGTCCGGGCATGGTGAAGGAGAGGCACGACGCCGGTGCCGAAGCGGGGTGGTGAAGGAGCTCCTTGTGATTGGCGCCGACTTGACGAAATCATTGGCAGGCGGCGTCCCGGACGGCTTTGTGGCTTCGTACTCCATATCACCGGCTCGATGAAGTGGGCGAAGTGTGTGTGACGGTGATCTTCGCGGCGTCGAGGTCTCGAATGGCATCTCTCCGACGCAATGAAGTATTCATCATCTCGTGCAATATTGAGCATAGTGTCGTCGTCTTCTACGATACCATCACGGTGAAGTGGACTCAAGCGGTGATGGTGACCTCCGTGCCATCGACCTCCATAATTCAAGCTTGACGACATTGACCGTGGCGGCGTCTCGGCACGCTCCGTGTCATCGTCCTCCACGGTACCGTCGCGACGAAGCGGTCGCGAGTGATGATGGCGATCTCCATGGCGTTCACCTCCATGGCACCGGTTTGGCGGCGTCAGCGGTAGGCGGCGTCTCGGCGAACTCTCTGTCGACCACACCGTCCAGACAAGGTGGACGTGAGTGGTGATGGTGACTTGTGTGCCGTTGGCCTCCATAGAGCTGGCTTGGTGAAGAATCCAGTGGGGAGCACCATGACTGGCTAACCGGCATCCTCGTCGAGCAGTGATGAGTGGGGGCGGCCACCTTGGCGCGGGCATGCATGGTGAAGATGAACTCTGGCCACATGTCGTCCTCATCGAGCGGTGATGAGTGGGGGTGACCACCGTGGCGTCGACCTCCGTGACAACAACCTCGATGGTGTCAGCGCCCATAGCACGGGCTTGGTGAAGATGAGCTCCAGCGACGCGTCGTCCTCATCGAGCGGTGATGAGTGGGGGCAACCACAGTGGCGTCGACCTCCGTGACACCGACCTTGATGGCGTCAGCGTCCATAGCGCGGGCTTGGTGAAGATGAGCTCCGGCGACGCGTCGTCCTCATCGAGCGGTGATGAGTGGGGTGGCCACCGTGGCGTCGACCTCCGTGACACCGACCTCGGTGGCGTCAGCATCCATAGCGCGGGCTTGGTGAAGATGAGCTCCGGCAACGCGTCGTCCTCATCGAGCGGTGATGAGTGGGGGCAACCACAGTGGCGTCGACCTCCGTAACACCGACCTCGATGGCGTCAGCATCCATAGCGCGGGCTTGGTGAAGATGAGCTCCGGCGACGCATCGTCCTCATCGAGCGGTGATGAGTGGGGTGGCCACCGTGGCGTCGACCTCCGTGACATCGACCTCGGTGGCGTCAGCGTCCATAGCGCGGGCTTGGTGAAGATGAGCTCCGGCGACGCGTCGTCCTCCATGCTAAGGTTGATGACCGGTGTGTGATGAAATGGGCGAAGGGCGTGCCGACGAACTCTCGATCTCCGTCTCGAAAGGCATCCTTCCGTCGAGCTCTATGCCATCAATGTGCATGGCACCAGCTCGACAACGTCGTTGGTGGGCGACGTCGTGGCGTGCTCCCCGTCGTCATCTTTCGTGACACTATCGTGATGAAGTGGGCGCGAGTGGTGGTGGCGATCTCCGCGCCGCCGACCTCCATGTGGCCGGCTTGACGACATCGACAGTGGGCGGCATCGTGGCATGCTCCATGTCGTCGTGTCCCGCGGCACCATCGTGTTGAAGTGGAGTGAGCGGTGATGGAGACCCCGGTGTTGTCGACCTCCATGTCATCGTTTTCCACTGCGCCGGTGGCTCTATCTCGGGCGGCGGCCCGATCCGATCAAGGCAACCTCCTCTTCGGCAGTTCAGCATCGTTTGTGTAGTTCCCCCGTATATGCATTCTATATATGGGGAGCAAGAAAAGAAGTGGTAAGTTAGATCAAAGTACTACCTTCCTGGAACGTGAGTCGAGCGTTCATGTTGTTGCCGCCGAGGTTCCTTGCTCGCAGATGGGCGTACGCCGGCTTCCTCCTCTCCGTATACGCCGGCGTCGATGCCTGTGTCCTTTGTCCGGCCGGCAATCCGGCGCCGCGTGAGAGAGCTTCTTGCGTCTCGCCGGGCTTCAGATCTTCTCTCTTGCTAGCCTCCGGGTGCTTCTGCGTTTCAGCGTGATGGATGAAGGAAGTGCTGCGTGGTGGATGGATGTGTGCCTCCTCATCTCTGGCCCAGCGTGAGTGTATTTATAGGCAGGAGGGGGTAGGCGCTGCGTGACGCGCAGCAGCCGTTCGGCCGTTGCCGATTTCCTTGGAAGGGATATAGACGGCAACGTGTTGATCTTGCTTCGTATGTTTATCCATCGGCTGATCTTCTTGACGCCCACTCCTGCAAAACAAGGTACAAAATTTCCTACCCAAGTGGCCGGCAGGTGGACCGATTCGATTGCCAAACGTGTGACTCACTGACCGTCTAGAAGGCTCACCATTTCATTCTTTTTGTTGATTATACGACTATTCAAGTATGTACGCGCGCTTGCCGGCCAGCATACGGGCATTTGTACGTAGCTGTACGTGCCGGTCGTGGCGACCGCCGCGTACAGGCAAAGAGGTGCACGTTGCTGCTATACCTGGTCTTCAATGCATGCTTGTCGTACGTAGGCATTCCTTTTGCTTTTGCCATGCACCACGTATAAAGATAGGCATGCATGCATGCATGCTCCAGTCCCTTGTATGCACATATATTCTTCTTTGTATCCTGCACTTAAGAAAGATCTTCTACAATAAAAAAAAGTTAACCACGCCATCCATGATTTTTTTAATACTACCAAAACTAAATAACCTCTCTTCTTTGATACAAAATCACGTCGAACATCCCGCTTTAGCTGAGGTTCCGGTTTATTATATTTAATCATAATATATACATCGTTGTAATATGTACATAAATAGAACCAATGGCTCAGGTATAATAAGGCCGAAGATGAGCTATGTTCCACGGCCTGTTGGTCTCCTCCTCTGATGTACGTGAGTCCTTATGCTCTCGAATATCGATCAGATAGTATGACCCGTTGTGCAGATTCTTGCTGACCACGAAAGGCCCCTCCCAAGGTGGGGATAACTTATGCATATCAGTCTGATCTTGGATGAGCCGAAGCACCAAATCTCTTTCCTGGAAGGTTCTGGTTCTGACTCGGCGACTGTGATAACGACGAAGATCCTGTTGGTAAATCGCCAATCGAGCGGCTGCTATGTCACGCTCTTCATCCAACCAGTCCAAAGCATCTTGCCGTGCTGTCTCATTGTCCGCTTCAATATAAGCCGTCACACGAGGTGAATCATGACGGATATCACTGGGGAGAACCGCCTCCGCTCCATAAACCATGAAGAATGGTGTGTATCCTGTTGACCTGCTGGGTGTTGTATTGATGCTCCATAACACAGATGGTAATTCTTCTACCCAACAACCCAGCATTCTCTGCAAAAGAACCATGAGCCAGGGCTTGATGCCTCTCAAGATCTCTTGATTAGCTCTTTCTGCTTGACCATTGGACTGTGGGTGTGCCACTGATGAAACGTCGAGCCGGATGTGCTCCCGTTCGCAGAACTCCTTCATGGCACCTTTGGACAAATTGGTACCATTATCAGTGATGACACTGTGTGGAAAGCCAAACTGGAAAATCACTTTTTTAATGAACTGAACCTCCGTGGCCGCATCACACTTGCTAACATGTTATGCCTCCACCCACTTTGTAAACTTGTCAACCGCCACCAGGAGGTGGGTCTTCTTATCTTTGGACCTTTTGAAAGGCCCAACCATATCCAGCCCCCAAGTTGCAAACGGCCAAGTAATTGGAATCATTCTCAATTCTTGAGCTGGTACATGAGCACGTCTTGAGATCTTTTGGCAACCATCACATCGTCTGACCAGATCCTCTGCATCAGCATGAGCAGTTAACCAATAGAAGCCATGGCGAAACGCTTTAGCCACCAGATATTTTGAACCGGCGTGGTGACCACAATCTCCTGCGTGGATCTCACGCAAAATTTCACGGCCTTCTTCAGGAGACACGCAGCGTTGAAATGCTCCTGACACACTGCAATGATGCAACTCGCCGTTGATAATAGTCATGGACCTAGATCGCCGGATTATCTGTCTAGCCAAAGTCTCATCCTCTGGTAACTCGCCCCGGTTCTTGTACGCCAGGTAGGGAAGCGTCCAATCCGGAATAACATGAAGAGCTGCCACCAATTGAGCCTCCGGATCAGGAATAGCCAAATCCGCTTCACCACAGATCTTGACCGACGGGTTGTGTAGCACATCCAGAAAAACATTGGGCAGAACCGGTTTGCGCTGAGAGCCCAGCCGGCTTAAAGCGTCCGCCACTTCATTTTTCCGCCGGTCCACGTGGTCCACCTGATAGCCTTTGAAATGACCTGCAACAATATCCACCTCACGACGATATGCTGCCATGAGTGGATCCTTGGAGTCCCAAGTGCCAGACACTTGCTGAGCCACGAGGTCCGAGTCACCGAAGCACTTAACTCGACCTAGATTCATCTCCTTAGCCATCCGGAGACCATGGAGAAAGGCTTCATACTCAGCTACATTGTTAGTACAAGGGAACATTAAGCGGAGAACATAACAAAACTTATCACCTCGTGGGGAAGTTAATACGACTCCAGCCCCCGAACCTTCCAATTGCCTGGATCCGTCAAAATGGATGGTCCAATATGTGTGATCCGGCTTTTCCTCAGGTGCTTGCATTTCCGTCCAATCATTGATAAAATCAACCAGTGCTTGAGACTTAATCGCCGTCCGAGGCACATACTTCAAATCGTGCGGCCCAAGCTCTACAGCCCACTTGGCAATCCGGCCAGTTGCTTCCAGGTTCTGGATGATATCCCCCAAAGGAGCAGAACTGACCACCGTAATTGGATGCCCTTGAAAGTATTGTTTAAGCTTCCGGCTTGCCATAAAAACTCCATACACCAGCTTCTGCCAATGCGGATACCTTTGCTTGGACTCAATGAGCACCTCGCTGATATAATAGACCGGACGTTGAACTGGATGCTCCTTACCTGCCTCCTTTCGCTCCACCACAATAGCCACGCTGACCGCCCGAGCATTAGCAGCAACATATAGCAGTAACGGCTCCTTGTCAATGGGAGCGGCGAGCACAGGCGGATTGGCCAATTGCCGCTTTAAGTCCTCAAATGCTTCATCAGCAGCAGAACTCCAGACAAACTGATCCGTCTTCTTCAACATCTGATACAACGGGATTGCCTTCTCACCAAGACGACTGATAAACCGGCTTAACGCGGCAATCCGGCCTGCCAGGCGTTGAACATCATTGATGCACTTCGATTTAGCCAGGGAGGTGATGGTTGTGATCTTCTCCGGATTAGCCTCAATTCCCCTATTGGACACCAGGAAGCCTAATAACTTGCCCGCCGGTACACCAAAGACGCATTTGTCCGGATTAAGCATCATCTTGTATGTCCTCAGGTTATCAAAAGTTTCCTTTAAATCACCAATCAGAGTCTCCTTCTCCCTGGATTTAACCACGATATCATCCACGTAGGCGTGTACATTACGGCCAATCTGTTTGTGTAGACAATTTTGCACACAACGTTGATAAGTTGCCTGGGCACTCTTGAGCCCAAAGGGCATAGACACATAGCAGAAGGCTCCAAAGGGAGTTATGAATGCCGTTTTCTCCTGGTCCTTAACTGCCATTTTGATCTGATGATATCCAGAATATGCATCCAAAAAACTTAAACGCTCACAACCCGCCGTAGCATCAATAATTTGATCAATACGAGGGAGGGCAAAAGGATCTGCTGGACAAGCTTTATTAAGATCTGTGTAATCCACACACATGCGCCAGGTGCCGTTTTTCTTAAGGACCAGCACTGGATTGGCAAGCCACTCAGGGTGAAAAACTTCAACAATAAAACCAGCTGCTAAGAGCCTGGCTACCTCTTCTCCAATTGCCTTGCGTCTTTCTTCGTTAAATCGGCGGAGGAACTGTTTCACCGGTTTGTATTTAGGATCCACATTAAGGGTGTGCTCAGCGAGTTGCCTCGGTACACCTAGCATGTCAGAGGGCTTCCATGCAAAAATGTCCCGATTCTCACGGATGAACTCGATGAGCGCGCTTTCCTATTTCGGATCCAAATTAGCGTTGATGCTGAACTGCTTGGACGAATCGCCAGGTACAAAGTCAACAAGCTTAGTTTCTGCTGCCGATTTGAACTTCAGGTCCGGATCATGCTCCGTAGTTGGCTTCTTTAATGGAGTCATGTCCGCCGGATCAACATTGTCCTTATAATACTTCAGCTCCTCGGTGGCACAAACCGACTCTGCATAGGCCGCATCACCTTCCTCGCACTCCAAAGCGATTTTGCGGCTTCCGTGAACCGTTATTGTCCCCTTGTGACCCGGCATCTTGAGCTGCAAATACACATAACAGGGCCGTGCCATAAACTTGGCGTAGGCTGGTCACCCAAATAGGGCATGATATGGACTTTGGATTTTCACCACTTCAAACATCAATGTCTCCGACCTGGAATCATGATCATCCCCAAAGGCCACTTCCAGAGCTATCTTACCAACAGGATATGCTGATCTGCCAGGTACTACACCGTGGAACACCGTATTAGACGGTTTAAGATTTTTATCTGTTAATCCCATACGACGGAAGGTCTCATAGTACAAGATATTAATGCTGCTACCTCCATCCATGAGCACCTTGGTTAATTTGTAACCTCCCACCTGAGGCGCCACCACCAGAGCCAGCTGACCCGGATTATCGACCTGGGAGGGTGATCCTCTCTGCTCCATATGATTGGCTGTTCAGACCAACGTAGATAACGGGGTATGCCTCTGAACCTTCCGGTCTCGCTTGTCCAAGCTAGTGGTGAAGACATGGTACTGCCCACTACTCAACTGCTTTGGGTTGCTCTGGTAACCTGATTGTTGCTGCTGTTGGTTGTAACCACCCTATTTGTTCTGACTATTTTGACCATTATGTCCGCCCGGATTACCATTAAATCCTGAACCGGAACTTCCTCCACCGTAACCCGGCCCGGATCCTGAGCCACCGCCAGATTCATGATCATACCGGAAATTATTAGAATTCTTGAACTCCTGCACGCAATCCTTCCAAAGGTGGTTTGCTGGCGCCTCCTTCGTCCCATGTCTTGGACAGGGCTGGCTTAGCAGATAGTTTAGGCGGTCTGGGTTAGGGTTGGGTGCCCCATTACGATTTTTTGGTTTACCCTTGCGTCGCTGGCCATTGTCCTGTGCGTTGGTATTAGCCACAAAGTCCATGTTACCATCCGCTTTACGCTTGCCTCCACCACCATTGCCTGCCCAGTGATGCTGCTGACCTTTGGAGTTGATGTTCCTCTTTCCCTTCCCTGTCTTGTCATCATCAGATTCGAGATCCTTGGTACTATCAGAATCAGCATATTTCACCAAAGCGGCCATGAGGGTCCCCATGTCAGTGCAATGACGCTTCATCCGTCCCAACTTCAGCTTCAGGGGCCGAAACCGGCAGTTGCCTTCTAGGGTTAATACTGCGGTGTCAGCGTTGATGCGGTCTGATGAGTGCAACACTTGTGAAACCCGGCGCACACAATGAGTCGTTGATTCTCCTTCCTCCTGGACGCATGCAGCTAAGTCCACTATCGACATAGGCTGTTTACATGTATCCTTGAAATTGCTGATAAACCGGGCTCGTAATTGGGCCCATGAACTAATAGAATTAGCCGGCAAGCTTTTTAACCAAGTACGGGCCGTTCCTTCAAGCATCATGATGAAGTATTTCGCACACGCCGCGTCATCCACATCAAGCATCTCCATGGCCATCTCATAGCTCTCCACCCATGTCTCTGGAGGCTGATCCGCCGTATAATTTGGCACCTTGCGCGGGCCCTTGAAATCCTTGGGCAGGCGCACATTGCGTAAAGCGGGGATAAGGCAAGGCACCCCCAAAGAACTAGAAGTAACACCAGGTTCGATCGAGATGGTTGGATGAACCGGCATGAGCTGTCGAGCCTGATGCTGTGTGGCTAACTCGGCCTCCCTGCGCGCTCGGGCCCAGTTCACCACTTCCTGAGCGTTATCAGCACCACCCGTCGGGTTGTTGCCACGGGATGCTCCACGTCGTTCGTTACTCGACACTGCCGGTTCATCCATATGTCTGCTATAGCTCCGGCTCGGACGGGGGGTCGAGTGGATCCGGTCGCGGCTGTATGAGTATGCTTCCTGTTGGACCAAAGCTGTCCTCAGAAGCTCCTTGACCCATCGCGTCTCTACTGCCTGCAGCGAATCACCTTCAATTGGAATGGCCTCCAGCCGTGCAGCAGCGGCAACGAGATTGTCCATCGGGTTGGAGTAGTGACCCGGAGGTGTTAAAACAGCCTGAGGTATAACGGTGTTTTGACGAGGAGGGTCCATCTGACGAGGCTGAACCGGTGCACCGGTCTCGGGAGCTTCCGCCCGGTTTCCCTCCAGCGGATTGCCGGTTCCTACTCCTGGAGTGTTGAAAAGGTCTCTGGCCTCAAAAACCGGAGGCAAACGGGATCGGTACTTCCTCCTCATGACTTCCTGTGATGCACTCTGGTCCAACATGAGCCTGTAGGCTTGTGCGTCTAAAGTGGCCCGCTCCATGGCCATCCTGGTGTCCTCAGCTGCCAGATCTGCCTTGGCCTGGGTGATCTGTTCCTTCACTTTTGCAATCTCTGCGTTGTGAACGCCCTGATCCGCCGGATTAGCCTCCGCCATAAGCATAGCCAATGCATCAAATAGCTCTGATAGAACTTGAGCCGGCGGGCGCACAGGGCCTCCTGCCCCGGCAGCCGTCGCCGCTGCTGAATCGGAGGTTGTTGCCGCAGCGGTCGAAGAATGAAGCGCTGCTTGTGTGCCAGTCATGAATATTCCAACCCGGTTGGCAGATCAGAGGGGTCCGGAATACTGTCGCCGTTGGAGCAGCCCCCAATCCGGCCGTCTTGTAGCTGATAAAGAGATTCGGTTTCTCCGGTCGATGACTTGTCATCGGAACAAACGATGGTATCGCCGCGAGATTCCGATCCATCCTCATAACTTCCTCCATGGATGACTTCCACGAAGGCACGCTTCATGGCCGGTTTAACCCGGGCGAATCGCGCACGCTGAGCCATCTCGACGAGGTCAGTGCAGATGTCTGGCTCAGGGCCCGGTTCACCAATCTTGCCAATGAAAATGTGAATGCCACCAAATGGGACCCGGTACCCGTACTCAATTGAGCCGGCCTCGGGGCCCCAGCCTGCGTCGTCGATGTAGAACTTGCCGCAACGACTCTTAGTCATCCGGCCTACAGCGTAGCCCTCGAGTCCTTCAAAGAGGCCCTCCAAGAACCGGAAACCATCGTGCGATAGCCCCACAGTGGGCGCCAACTGTCGTGGTTTTGTCACGGCAGATGTCCTAGAGAAAGGACTTAGTCGTGGAGCCATCGCGACGGTTTAGCTTGAAGGGGTTAAAGCGGACACAGGGACGCAAGAGAGTTTATACTAGTTCGGCCCCTTCGATGAAGGTAAAAGCCTACGTCTAGTTGTGATGGAATTGATGGGGTTTCGATGACTAGGGAGCAAACAATCTTCGCCTATGTCTTGAGTTGTTGTCTATCTTTGAACCGTCGCCGGGTTGTCCCCTTATATACACGGGTGACACCCGTCGGTTCACAGAGTCCCAACACCGGTCGATATTCATATTCCGGGTTGGTCTCTCCTTATTCCTAACTTACACTACAAGTTTATATACAAATCCCGGTTTATAGCTACAAGTCTTGAACCGGCTACCGGCCTTAGGCCCTCATCTGCCTTCTTGGGCTTTATCACTCTTGAACTACTGATGAAGTTGACCTGGCCCAGATAGGCCGGTTTACGCCCAGCAGTAATATCCCCAACAGAGGGGGAACAACACCGGCAACAGATAGGAAACACAATCAATGCAATGCAACAATATGATGCATGAATGTGACATGGCAATATGTTGTGATTTGAGCTAATGCAGCTAGCAACGATTCAAAGGAAGTTGGTTTGAACACTAGATTCAAATTTGACTCCACATGAGGCATTCCAAATACCATTAATTCAAATTGTCATATATAGTGGCTGTAAGTTGTTCAAACATGCATGAGAATTCCATAAACAGATTCTTCATATTTTTCTAATCATTTTTCATATATAATTTATTTCATTCTGGGCTACGGTTGATTTAATATGATTTTTAGAAGTTTTGGGTATTTTCTGAAAATAATAAATCATTTCTGATTTATTTCAAAATTCCAGAAAGTATTTACTGCGTCAGCCTGACATCAAGATGATGTCATCAAGTCAACAAGGCTGGTCCGGGTCAAATCTGACCAGTGGGGTCCACAAGTTAGTGACCAAGTGCTGCCTAGGTCACAGACAGGTGGGGCTAGTCAATGGCCAATTCAGCGAGGTCAACGCCGACGCATGGGGCCACTGTGATTAAATCAAACTAAACATAAATTAAACTGGTGTTAGTTAAGGGCGTGGGGCCCAGTAGTCAGTGAGAGAGGGGGTTAGTTAGCCCCGTCATTAGCAGTTAGCGACGTTGCCACATCGGCCCGCTGGCGTTCAGCCGCCGGCGACCATTTGCCACAGCGGACATGCATCGGGAAAGCGCTAGGGGCCCCGGTTTGTCGTGCAGAAAGCATCGGGGAGAAGCCCTTTCTCGGGTGCATCCAATGGGCCAGACAGGGGGTCGCGGGGCGGCCGGAATCTCGCCGGCGACGAGCTTTGGCGGCGGCGCAGCTACGGGTTTGCACGGGCGTAGCGTGGCGGAGCACGGGGAGCTCAACCAAGGGCATAGACAGCGTCGTGGGGTCACCAGGAGCACGTATGTGCCACTAGAGCGAGCAAGCGAAGCTCGGGAGCGCGTGGCTCAACGTCCATGGCGGTGGCGGGCTTCGGTCGTCAGTGAGATAGGAGCTATGGCGTGAAAACGGGACAACAAAGAGGGGGGTTCGAGGGAGAGGCTTACGGCGGTTGCAACGGTGTAGACGGCGAGCTCGGGGAAGGCCGGAGCTAACCGGGGCGGCGAGGTCGATCTCCAACGGCCGAGGAGGGGAAAAAGCATCGGTGGCGGCGTTGCAGCGCGTCCGGGGCCTCGTGGCTCGTCGAGGGGGTCGGGGACGTCAAGACGGGGCTCACAGGCACGGCGAGGGGTCGAGGGTGAAGCGGTGGCCGCAGCAGCAGCAAGCGGCAGCGACGACAGCGTTCGGTGGCGCCGCGTGAAGATGCAGAGGAGGGGGGAGGTCCAGCAAGAGAGGGGAGAGGTGCAGAGGTCCGGGGGTGCGTGGCGACGCATGGAGGCGTCTAGGGCGTCGAGGACGTAGGCAGCCAGGCAGGAGGTGGCTCGGGCGCATGTGCGCGCGTGACGAGCACACGCTCTACCTACTGGCCTAGGGAGGAAGACGACTGGGGAGGTGGAGGTGGGCTGGGCCGGCACAGTAGGTAGGTCTAGGTAACTTTCTCTCCCTTCTCTTTCTATTCCTTTATGTTTTCTATTTTCTGCAATTGGTTTTGATTTAGCAAAAATGCCAAACCACTTTGTAAAATGCTCAAAATATTTGTGGCACTTGGGAAATTATTTCCCATAGCCCTCAAATGCTTTCAAGATTATTTGGACATTTAAAAGTATTTATATAGTTTCATTGTCCAAATTCAAATACTTATTAATTAACTCGAAAATCCATAAATGTCCTAGAAATGTGTGCATCATTTTTGGGAGAAGTTTTCACCCATTCCAAAATTGATGAACTTTTCTGAAGGCCATTTTGGGTAGATGGAAAAGATTTAATTTGACCCTAGTTGTATTTCGTTTAGTGCTAGGGTTTTAACATCCCCATTTCAAGTTTAATTGAAATAGAAAATGATGCATCGATGCAATGCCACTAATTACAAGAAGATTTCTAGGGATGTGACACAAGCTGGGTTGCCTGGCTCTTGTGTTTATGCCCTACGTTCCCGTTAATTCGGCTAGGGCATAAGGGGAGCACCTCTGCGATTGTTACTGCCGGGTCAGCCGGACGTGTACCTCAGACTGGGTGAAGCTGGAAGCTAGCGTTCTTAAGGGAATATTCGGTCGGCGAACAAAGGATGAGCTTTTTACTTATTAGAATACATACCCCCAGATGTTTATATTCTGCGTCTCTTGTCGCAGTTCGGACATGCACATTAATGCATGTGTACCCAGGGAAAGGAACCCTTAACAGAACTATTCTCCCTGGAAGTTGTTTCTTACTATCCATGTAATATAACATAACTAGTTGGGTACTTGTCTGTTCAAGCACTTATGACCCCTACGCCTGGTTTGCACGCGTACCCCGGTTTTTACATAACTGAGCGGGTATTCGGATACACTCCAGACTGTCGGGTCCGGAGGTCGAAGCGAAAAGGTCTGCCATGACAAATGATTTATAATCCGACTAGGGACAATATATGTCACTCGAAGTACACAGTCACTTAGGCTGACTAAATTCTTCTTCTATATCGTCCAACAGGTTGTCTAGCCTACAATCCTATTGGGAATACTTTGCAGCTAATTTCACCTGGTCATACACCAAGCTGACGGGGATCGCTTTCCCGTCAGGCCCTACAGGTCCGACCTCGGCCATATGGTTCGGGTCAGCCTTGGTATATCGAGTCTTCACCATGGCCCAGGCTTCCCTTGCACCTTGTCGATAGGCAGATATCTTCCATAATCAGAAGCGCCACCGTGCTCCCTTGAGTATCTCTACAAGCTCCCCCATGCCTCCTGGCAGGGAGGCGGATGGCCACAAGGCCTAGGCAAGGTCCTGCATCACCTGCCGAACTTGTTCGTGCAGTTGTGAGAGCTTTGGCAGAAGATCTCCCACAGACCCGGGCATCTCCTCTCCGGGACGGCCCATCAGCATACCTATAGATATAGCTCTGTTAGCTGGTTTCTTCGCCGAACTCTATAGAAGTTCGCTCAAGCACTTACTGAAAATGCCGCGTCGAAGGCTTTTATTCTCCTTTACGGAGTCAGCCAGCTGGGCCCGAACATCTTTCAGTTCAACATCCAGCCGGGTATTGGCATCTTGGAGATTGTTTTTCTCCCGCCTAACTTGTGTAAGCACGCGCTTGCCAGCCTTCAGCTGTCGTTGAGCATGTTGCTCCTCCGGATTCACTTCGGGATCATCTGCAGAATCTATTGATTAGATTAGCATGCAATCCAAATATTAACTAGTATATCTCGTTCTTTTCAATAGGAACAAATGTTACCAGATGGGGCCTTCTTGGACTCCTCCATTTTGGCAACTACGGCCCGTGGCTGGGCTTTGCACTCCTCCAGCTCTTGAGACAACTGGGTATTCTTCTCAGTAAGAACCTATGTAAATAATGATCCTTAAATCAGTTGTGTCAACTGTTTCAAGTCTCAGGGGCTACTGGTATATATAATTATCAGATTTTCTTACCCGTATATCCTTTACATACTGGTCTGTGGCTCTGGCAAGACCATTTTGAGCAGCTCGGATGTACGCATCCCCTGAGGTGAAGGCATCAAACGCCTCTTCAGAAAAACCGGGGTCGCAGAGTACGGCTCGACGAAGCCTGTGCTTCATGGCACGCTCGACGAAACCGGGGTCCCCACGTTAGCATCTGCCTCCAACTACGGCTCCGGAGCCCGGCTGGTGGAGGCATGGCCGATAGGCTCTCCGGATACGGTCCGACGAGCGTTTTTCCTGGTTTTAACAATGGACGTTATTATATTTTAAAGACAATAACCACGGAGCAGGGTTCTTTTTCATACCTCTGCGATGGCATCTCAGTCCTGACTGCCTTCCTTTTAAGCCTACCCGGTTTTGGTGCCCCTTGTTGGTGAGTCACTGCGGGTTCGGCATGGCGTCCCGAGGGCCTTCCCTGCAAGACACCATACGTGTGTGGTGGGTGAAGTGCGAAAAAGGGGGTCCTTCTCGGAAGTTGGGACTCCGGTTTTACTTACATGCGATGCAGGGAGCAGTCCAGGATAATCGGCGGTGATGGCCACCATGGCACCGTCGCAGCTTAACTGATAAAACGTCATGTCGATGAGCTCCACGAATATTTCCAGATCTTCTTCGAGTCCAATATCGAGGGCCCGATCAGGGTCCTCTGGCTGTGGAGATGGGCTATAAATCTCCCTCACAGTTTTTCGTAGTTCCTGCTATGAAATAGCAAGGTAAATATTTATGACAAAGAAAGCGGGAAGGTTTGGAGTAAAAAGCAGCAGGTCACCTAGTTTGGGGGGTTGTACATGGAGAATCCATGCCGCGGCTTAATACGGATGAACTCCTCTTCCTCTCCCTTATATAAATCGGACAGTATTTTCGCCAGAGCGGCGGCGGTGTCTGGACCTTTACGGCCGCAGCGGGTGGCATCGTCTTCTCCATTGAAGTGCCACATGGGTTGTCCCCGATATTGAAGTGGCTGCACCCCCCGCATTATACATATTGACATAACCTGGATTATTTTCAGTCCTGATTCGGCCAGTGTCTTTATCCGGCTCATCAGGTAAAGGACTTCTCTGTTATCTTCCTCCTAGGGGCTTCGAGGGTGCCAGCTACAACGTTTCTTCAAAGGGGCGTTGTTGAACTCAGGAAGGCCCAACCGAATAGGGTCTGGGAGGGGAACGTCCTCCATATAAAACCACTCCGAAGGCCAGTCTTCGGATGTCTTCTTCGGAGTACCGGACAGGTATCCGGTCCTGGCGATGCGCCATATTTCGGCTCTGCCCACTTGAAATATTGACCCCTTCTGTGTATGGGGCACGAGGCAGAATAGCCTCTGCCATAGCTCGAAATGAGCTTCGCAGCCCTGAAACAGCTCACAAAGGGCAACGTAGCCTACGATGTGTAATATGGAGGCGGGAGTAAAGTTATGCAGCTGGAGGCCATAGAACTCCAGGAGCCCACGGAGGAATGGATGGATTGGAAATCCTACTCCCCTTAATAAATAAGGGACGAGGCATACTCGCTCCCCCGTGGATGGGTTGGGAAAGCTTTTCGCTTGCTCCCCGCCATTATAAGTGGCTAGTCCGGCTCAGACGGGGACCATGTACGCAGGAGGGAGAAACCCATGGGTCTGTAACTCTACTAGTTGGCTATGGGGAATAGAACACTTCTCCCAACTACCTGGCTTAGGGCTACGAGCTACTACAAAAAAAGACACATCCGTGACATTTTGGGCCGAACAATTTTTTTTCTGTCATACATATGACACTTCTATGACGATAATTGTGACAAAACCCGGTATCATCATAGATGTGGTGAGCTCCTACTTCTATGACAAAAAATCATGACAGAAAATGGGCTTTTCATCCTGGGCGGGCCGGAGACGCAGCTGCATGACATTCTTTGGGCCGTCCATGATGGAAAAAACCGTGGTAGAAGCGAGGGCGAGGAAATTTTTGGGGAGTTCCCGGTTACGGTGGGAGGTCGGGGGCCGAGCGATGCGCGTTTCTCTCGTACATGTATGCGCGTGCGTGCGAGGCGTTGGCTCTAACTGAACACGAGCGAGGCGTTGGGCTCTAACTGAACCCGAGCGATTGCACTGCAGGCTACGCGTTACTGAACCCGAGCAATCGATCGATGGTTGTTAACTGAACCGGATCAAGCGATTCCTTCGCTACTGCTGCTAACTGAAGCCGATCAATTGGATGAACAGTGAGCGTTGTGGGGGGGGGGGGTTGGATGAACAATGAGCGGTGGCGTTGCCTCTGGATGAACAGGACCCCGTGGTGTGGAGGGCTGGATGAACAGTAGACGGTGGAGGGGTGGTTGAACAGTAGCGGGTGGAGTAGCGTGCAGTGGAGGCTGGATTAACAGGAGCCCGTGGAGGCTAGAGGAGGTCGACGGTGGAGATGAACAGTATCCCGTGGAGTCCCATTTTGCGGTACGCCACACCCTTCCCGATGAACAGGACCCCCGTTTCGACCGTAGGAGGTCCGTTTCGTCCGTTTTGCAGTACGCCACACCCCTCCCAATCAACAGGACCCCCGTTTCGACCGTAGGAGGTCCGTTTCCTCCGTTTTGCGGTACGGCACACCCCTCACGATCAACAGGACCCCCGTTTCGACCGTAGGAGGTCTGTTTCGTCCGTTTTGCGGTACGCTAGAACCCTCCCGATGAACAGGATCCCGTTTCGAGCATGGCCGGTCGAACACAAGGCCGTTTCCTCCGTTCTGCGGTACGCCATGCCTCGTTTCCATCGCCTGTTCTGTCCAAGACCTCCCGATGAACACGACCATGCATTCCGTTTCGACCCAGCCGGTTGGCTCCCACGCGTTCCGTTGCCTCCCGATGAACACGATGCATTCTATTGCCTCCCCATGAACACGACGCATTCCGTTGCCTCCCCATGAACACGATGACGACGTTGTTTCTCCGTTCCGACCCAGCCATGTCAAAGAGCCCTCGCCATACTTATGCGCGAGTAGGCGTTCGAGACCCCGCCTGTATGTACACATACGTGGCCGTATTTTCTTTCTTGCACCCTGGCCGTTGTACGTACGTGTACATGCTACGTGCGCGCCTCTACTACGACACATGCACGCCTCTAGATCCACCAGTATATATGTACGTACATGTTCGCGACCAGAATGACAACGCTACCTACGCTTCGACCAGGTGGGTCTCGACTGTCAGACACTTCCTTGCGTGTGAAGATGTAGCTGGTGGGTCCCAGCAGTCAAGGGGGCGAATCGTTTTGTTTTTTTGCCCGAACGCACTTCCTTGCGTGCGAAGGTGTAGCTGGTGGGTCCCAGCAGTTAGGGGGGAAACGTTTTTTTCGCGAAATACGGTGGCCCGTCCGGTGGGTCCCCGCTGTCAGGTGGAGGAATAATTATTTTGCACGTAATAAGGAGGCACTTCCTTGCTGCGGTCATGGACCCAGCTGTCAGCGTCTCCACGCACAATACTCTTCCGATGTAAGTCGGTCGTTGACCACATTGACCACGCCGCGCCGAGAGCACCACGGCGGTGGACGACGGTGTGGCCTAGGAAGGGGACGACACGGAGGCAGGGAAGACTCGGCAGTTGTTTCCCACGTGGAAGGGAGTACGACTGTATGAGGGTTTACTGGTTCGTATACCGTCGCCGGAGAATAACAGCAGGTGTGGGTGAGTAGAGGGATGGCTAGGCCAGCGATGGGAGTACGGTGGGGTGGTGAGGCCTGCGCGGCAGCACAGCCGGCCGCGGGGAGGAGGGAGCAGGCAGTCTCGCCGGCGGTTGTTTGAGCGGCTGGAGCAGGAAGAGCAGAGATTGAAGAAGCACGACGGCTGTTGGATGGACATCCAATAGTCAGTGCTTGTGCGTCAATCTTTTTATAGGAAAGCCTCAAATCTGTGGAAAACAGCATACAGCCCATCTGCCATTATTTCTAATAATTTACAGCCCATTTGCTAATTCTTAAGGTTTTTTTGGAGCCCATATTCTTTTTGTTAGCATTACCTCCCATATTGTGGCCACGGTTAAAAAATTATATGAAATTTTGCATATTTCGGTGCGGTCCGAACTGTTTTTAATCCCGAAATTTCGACTCACATTCAAACTGATTTTAAAAATAAATGTATATCAATATAAAATCCAACAAATTCTCCACACATAAAAATTAATGTAATTCAAAATCTTGAGATGAAAAAAAAAATATTTTAAACCAATTGCTGGTTTGATGTGTTTTAAAAATGTACAACCCATTTCTCATTACTGATGGGCCATTTTCTCGGCTAGCCGAATGAAAGCTCTCCTCGTCTTGAAAGATTTGCAGCCCAACAGGCTTGACAAAGCGACTTGCTTGGCAAATCACAAAAAAACTGGGCTGTCGTCGTGGACCCAGCTGTCAGCCTCTCCACGTACAGTACTCTTCCGATGGAAGTCGTTCCTTGACCATGTTGACCACGCCGCGCGGAGAGCACCACGGCGGTGGACGATGGTGAGGCCTAGGAAGGGGACGATGCGGAGCCGGGGAAGACGCGGCAGTGGAAGCTTGCGCGGAGAGGAGTACGAGGGTTCATTGGTTTGGCTGCGGTGTGAGGCTGCCGTCGCTGCAGGGCCTGGCCAGCGGTGGGAATAGTAGGGGGCGGTGAGGCCTCTGCGGCAGCACAGCCAGCCACGGGAGGCAGGAGCATGCGGCACGACCGGCGCTGCTTTGGGCGGCTAGAGCAAGAAGACCAGAGGTTGAAGAAGCACTACGGCTGTTGGATGGACATCGTACGGTCACTGGAGCTAGAATCGTTCATATTGACTAAGTTGACAAAGCCCTTCATCCCCGAGAACTTAGTGGGCCCACAAGTTAGCCTCCCACCAAGGTGGGTCCCAGCTAGCCGGGGGAGTATTCATTTTTTTGTGCGTAATAAGGAGGCACTTCCGGTGGGTCCGAGCTGACAGCGGGGGGAACGTTTTTTTTGCAAATACGGTGGCCCGTCCGGTGGGTCCCAGTAGTCAGGAGGAAACATTTTTTTGCAAAATACAGGTGGCCCGTCCGGTGGGTCCCCGTTGTCAGGTGGAGGAATAATTATTTTCCGCGTAATAAGGAGGCACTTCCTTGAGGCTGTCGTGGACCGAGCTGTCAGCCTCTCCACGTACAGTACTCTTCCGATGGAAGTCGGTCGTTGACCACATTGACCACGCTGCGCCGAGAGCACCATGGCGGTGGACGACGGCGAGGCCTAGGAAGGGGACGACGTGGAGCCGGGCAAGACGCGGCAGTGGATGCCCACGCGGAGAGGAGTACGAGCGTTCACTGGTTCGGCTGCGGTGTGAGGCTGCCGTCGCCGTAGAATAACAGGGGGTGTGGGTGAGTGGAGGGATGGCCTGGCCAGCGGTGGGAGTAGTATGGGGGCGGTGAGGCCTCTGCGGCAGCACAACCGGCCACGGGAGGCAGGAGCAGGCGGCATGACCGGCGCTGCTTTGGGAGCTGGACCAAGAAGATCAGAGGTTGAAGAAGCACTACGGCCGTTGGATGGACATCGTACGGTCACTGAAGCTAGAATCGTTTATATTGACTAAGTTGACAAAGCCCTTGGTACGCTCCAACTTAGTAGGCCCACAAGTCAGCCTCCGAAACGGTGCGCCCCAGATGTCAGGGGGAGGAATCATTTTTTGGGCGGCCGAAGCTAAGAATATCCGAGTTTGAAGAAGAAGCACGACATCCGCCGGATAGACATCCAACGGCCACTGCTGCTAGAACCGTGTGTTGACTATAATAAGTTGACCAAGCCTTGCATACGCGTCAACTTATTTTTTTTAGGGGACGCGTCACTTAGTAGGCCCACAAGTGTGTGGCGGAGAACTTATAGCCCATTTGCGTTTTGTAAGAATGTACAGCCCATTTTTGAATTCTAATGGAATTTACAACAGCCCATTTACAGTTTGTTAAAAGTACATCCCATTTTCTAGCTAGGACAACGATTAATAATTTCAACCAATCGTTGAACACAGAATTCAATAAAATTTTCCACATTTTGATGGGATCCGAAATATTTTCATCCCGAAATTTCTAGTCAGATTAAATATAAATTTGTATTACGTAAAAATCCAACGAAACATTGCGCACGTAACAATGAAAATTTAAGATTTTCAAAATCCATAAATAATATTTTATAAACTAATTTCGTGTTTGTTGCATTTTTTATAGTTACTGCCCAGTTTTTATAATTACATCCCATTTATTATTTTTAAAGCCCATTTTCCTGTTAAGCCTAATGCATCCCTCATAGGAAAGATTTGCAGCCCAGCGGGGCGGAGAATAACAAGTTGACCTTGCCTGGGTATTCCTCAAAAAGACGTATAGCTGGGCTAGCCATTTTCATCTTGAAAAAATTAGTATCTGGGCTGGATATCTGGCCTAGGCTAGACAGGCCACAGCCCGTCCAGTTAATACCCTGCTCTCCTCTAAACAACAATGAAATCATCGCCAAGAAAAACTCTGCAGTGCTCATGCCTCAAAAACACAAATACTGCTCAAGCTGCTTGGTCCCAACTGTCGGCCGCACCTTGCGCAATTCTCTCTTTTATATTGACTACATAGGTTGACAATGGTGTGGGACCGTGATGTCAGGAAACCAGGAGAAAGCAAAAAATATATAGTTGTACATAATAAGGAGGCACTTGCGTACATACGGCTATGGCCCTAGTGGGTCCCTAGTGTCATCCAGTCAAAATAAAGTCATCTCCTGAATCCCCATGTTCGTTGACGATGTTAACAATGCTCGGCGCCACGGCGAGCGCAACAACTCGAAGGACAATGGAGAGGGCCTCGCGGGCCCTACTGATGGTCTGATACAGCGCCTGCTGCTCATTCAGGAAGCCAGGATCATCGGACACCTATGAGCACCTTTGAGAAACTGAGACGGCATGAAACGGTAAGGCTGCGCTTGGGAGCTCTAGTTTATTTCAAACCTGTATTAACATACAAGTGCAATTCACTCGTCATCGGAAACAACGCGTAAAATACAGGCGTAATGAAACCGAGGGCCCGAGGTCTGTAAGTAAAACTGGCGGGTTACGCGTGTAATTTGCGAGACCAGTGTATATTTTATGAGCACTGCTATATGGACAACATTACCAGACGATACATGCACGACGTGCGTATCATGCCATCCATGGGCAAGGCTGAAACAACAGCTAACGGCTGGATTAGCAATCGTCTGAGTGTCGTTCAGCGTTTTTATCGTGTGTGAAGTACTTCCGATATTTTACTAGTCGAAATCGACCAACCAAGCGCCTTCGCCCGAGACCATCTGCTTTAATTTACAAGCGTCAGTTTTACAAGCGGTTTTGGTTGGAAAACGATGATCCAATCACGGCCTAATATCATGAGTTGGTCGGAAGATCATATGGTTTCACGTCTAACCTACCCGACTTGTCGTATAGGCTATGAATGAAACATCAGACGATGAACTTCTTAAGCACGGAAACAATAGAAGAGGATGATCTTCTTAACAAGCAAATCACTGGCATTAGATCGACATGCAAAACAATACGAATCATTATTCTCAGGAGGCACGGTGAACAGCTCGTGATGCCGCATGCCACAACATTCCAAGCTCAACTTTGCAATCAAACACAAGGCCTGGCATTACATAGACAATATTCAGAACAAACTCTTAATACATGAATATCTCAGCAGAGTAACTATTTACTTCTAAACTAAACACAGGAATATGAAAAAACACTCGACGCTGCTCACAACAAGGGCGTCACACTCAAAAATATCAAATGCATGTCTTCTGGCTAACATCAATGAGCAAATTTTGACAAGGTTTTCCAATTCCAATATATTAAACTAACGTCTTCTTGGTAACATCAATGATTAAACTTTGACAAGCTTTTCCCATTCAAAATATGTAATGCCTATGATCGTGGAGTCCTGTCGTAGCTTCTTGTACTTGTTAGGGCACTTTTTGCCCAGGGAACTCCACGTGTTGTTAAATTGCCAATGGTCTCTGCAGACTAGTCATGTCACCGGTGTCTAATAATACTCTGTAAAGCTTCTCGGTCATTCCTTCTGTAATGTAGCGCAAACAGTGACTGCTTCTTTCTGCAAAGTGGAATGACCAACTGGACCCAGTAATGCAGCAGTTTGCCTTACACATTGGCTCCTTTTGTGCAGTTCAACTAAAATCGAAGTCGAAATAAAACCGAGCTTTAATTTTGATATCCCTGTAAGCAACAATAGGTATAAGGGAAACAATTACTGAGAAATAACGGTTGATGACTTGTACTCCCAAAAGAAAAGCATCTACTGATCTACTTTACCTTAATGGGAAACAAAGCAGGAGAGTAGCAATTCTCCATCAGTGTGATTCATTCATATTGACTGAGACATTATCTTAAAAATGCATTGTTTCAACATGTATAAAGAACGACAAAGCAGAAAAGTACCATTCCTAAAACAATGCAACTAATTCATTTTAACAAAGACATTATCTTAACAACTCCTTGGTTAAACATGTAGAAAGAACTACAAAGCAGGATAATACCATTCCTAACAAGTGTTGCAGTTTTGAACTAAGATTCAGTAGTTAATTAATTCTGAGAGTGGCATTGCTTAATTTGACCAGCGGCATTAGATTAACGAAAAGCATAAACAGTTCCAGGGAGAGTGGGCAAAACAACAGTATGTGCTTCCATCTACTTATAAAGGGGGTGATGCAGAGTTTGTTGTAACAAAGCAACAAGCATCATGTCTGGGTTGGTCCCATTTTTGTTCACTACTTAATGGGAAAAGACAACAATACAATAGCTTCAATTCAACATTTATTTAAAACAGTACCAATACAAGTAGCACAACATCTCAAAGCACACTGCACAATTATGTAGATGAAGGCCTGTACTGACCTTTCATGAGACGGAAAAGATAAAATACGAATCTGCCAACACGAATAGGAAATCCAATCTCGTTTTGTGCAGTTGCACTAAAATCAAGCAAAGTGTTTCGTGTAGCGAAGCAAAATGTTGCAATAGCAACAAGTTGAATAGATATCCCTGTTTAAACAGAGGCAAAAAAGGAATCAATTACTGGCTAATAAAGGAGGATGAAACATGCGGCCACAAAAATGGTAATCCCGCCAATCCCTAACAAGTGTTGAAGTTTTGTAATCAGAATTAGTAGTTAATTCTGAGAGTGGCATCAATTACTGGCTTATAAAGGGGTGATGCTGAATTTGTTGTAACAAAGTAACAAGCATCATCTCCGGGTTGATCCCATTTTTGTTCACTACTTAATGGGAAAAGACAGCAATACAATAGCTTCAATTCAACATTTATTTAAAACAGTACCAAAACAAGTAGCACAACATCTCAAAGCACACTGCACATCATGTGGTTGAGACCAAGATTTGAAACAACTCGCCAGGAAGACTGGAAACAAATCTCGATCTCCTTTTGTGAAGTTCCACCAAAATTAAGCAAAGTCGCCGGTGTGACATTCAAGTTGAACTGCACAAAACACTCTTAAAACATAACTGTTTTGAGTAGCGAAGCAAAATGTCGCAATAGCAACAAGTTGAATCGATACCCCTGTTTTAACAGAGGCAAAAAAGGAAACAATTACTTGCCGATAAAGGAGGATGAAACAAACGGTGACAGCAAGAAGCATCTAACTTATCTTGGATGGAAAACAAAGTAGGACAGTAGCATTTCTAAAACGGTTGCATTGATTCATATTAACATAGACATTCTCTTGAAACAACATTCGTTAAAAAATGTAATTTACTTTTAACAGTGGCATTGCTTCAATTTTCTGGTGGCATTCTTCGATTAACAACAGCAAAATAGTTGTATGGGACATGCCAGCACCATGTGCGTCCACACGTATAAATGGGTGATGCAGAGTATGTAGCCAAGCAGCATATATGCGATGGTCCCATATTTGTTCTCTTTGAACCTTCTTCCTATGTGAGGGCAGCAAATCTAGTCCTACACAAACTACCCGACCCCCCAGTTTCTTTCCCTTTTCAACAAAGAGATCGGTTCCTTATAGATGTGTGTACTGGGTTACCCCCTTTTTCCCTTTTTGACCTACAAAGCGGCTGGATAGCCAGTCTATACTACTTTCCACCCCTCCCTTCCTCATTGAACCACGTCCTAGATTCTTGCTCCAGCCCATCGCACCCTTCTTTCCTCTTTGAACCAAGACCTAGATTCGACTACAGATCAAAAAAGATCCACATGCAGCTAGAGCAACGACGGTTTCAAAGAAACTTATACCTTAGGGTCGTCGGGATGTGGCAAGGTTTGTGGCAGGAGGCCGGATCTGCCCACACTACGTACAGCAGCAAGGAAGAAGGGGTCGGTGGCCCTCCCGCACAGGCGCTGGATGAAAGAGAATAGCGCAGCCGGCAGTGGATTGCCTCCCTTGCGGAAGGCGATAGAGTGAACGCTGCACCGCCTCCCCTTCCCGGTGCGACGGGATACAGACGCCTCCTTCACCAGCTGTGAGGGGGGAGAGAGAGACAGGAGGCCAACGCAATCTTGTTTAGATCTAGTGAAGAGAGGGTGAGAGACTGTGAATATAGCAAACCCTAGCAAATGAACGCTGAGCCTCCAGCGTGTAACATATATGTAGTGCGGCGAGCGTGTGGACAGTGCAAACCCTAGCGAACAAGCGCTGAGGCTCCCGCTTATATATATACTACTGTAGTACGGACTGAGCTCCGGTGCCTTCACTGCACCTGCTTTTGGCTATATGACAGGTGAGCCAGCCACATTTTGGGCCCACCTGTCATAAATCCAAAGGCAGGTGCACTAAGTCAATGAAGCTGCGTCCATATAGTACTCTCGTGTATACGACTAATATATAGTGGAGTGGTTTTCTTATTCTCTCCATAACAATCGTTTTAAATTGTGTAAGTACGAAATGAAACTCTTTATTTAATGTACAGTGAAGAAAAGTAGTACTACTTCTGATGAACTAACGATCCACGCCCACGCGTCCTGGTCGCACTTCCTATCCTTCACGTGTGGTACACTACCCTCCCTTAAGTGAACAACCACACATGCGCCAAATTATCGGAAACATGTGAGAGTGTGTACAAATAAAGAATTTTAATTTCAATTATCAAAAAGGTTTGAGAGTATTACAAAGTTTGACTTCAGTCAAATCTAATATGCGGAGTAAATAAAAATGGAGGGCTAATACGTCCATTCGGGTTTTTAGTCCACACCATTTTTAAATCAAAGTTAATAGCTGGACAAATAAAATTACAGGGGAGTTGGAGACAAAGTTGTGAGAAGGCTTAGAAATCAATACAAAACTTATGCTCTTAGTACCAACGTCGATCCTTCTTCGAGAAAACATTTGGTTCACAGCCAATTGTGTGATAAAATTGCACCAACGTGAAAGACGACTGCGTCTCCAACGCAACCAAGGTGAACTGACGAAGGATATCATCTTTGTGCGTAACAAGAAAAGAGCACTGATGGAAGATAGCTTGTTTTTCATTGAAAATCGATCAGCTTCACCAGCCGATGCAACCATGAGGCGCAACCATGAGCATCGATAGGTCATCGTGGTGATGCATCATCCATTTGGCATCAAGTTTGGGTGAGGCACCTATGAAGTTCGACAAATCCTCACTGTGGTCTGTTTCTTCTCAGTAATCAAGCTCGAGGAAGGAAGAACCACGTGGCAGAGGACAATGAGGCGGAACAACAATGGCCATCCAATTTTGTGCAGTTCCACTAAAATTGAGGAAGACATGCCCAGGTATGGAGACACGCATTGCTGTTTCCAAAAATATAAAAAAAGGGTTAGCAACGACATCTCAATTGTCAATAAGAATTAATGAAAAGTACACCAACAAACAGAAGCGTCATAATTATCTTGATGGGAACTAAACCAGGATACCCGAGAAAAAAGCATCTCTTCATTTAACCAGTGATAGTACTACCACCATATGGACAATGACCGCACAACCACCATGTACTTTTTGTTGAAACAACATGTATACCTCCACCGAGGCATAAATCATGACAACTTTTCGAGTGGCATTTCCTCTATAATAGTACTAGTAGGTGATGTTGGACCAGCCGACGAACCCTAGCTACTATGCATGGGGAGCTGGGGAGTAGTCGCATAGAAGAAAACCCGCACGCAGCGACCTGGGGAGTTGGACCAGTACAAGAAGTTATACCTCAGGTGGGCGAGATGTCGTTTAGGCGGGCGGGCGGGATCTGCCCACACGACGGCAGCGAACAAGGGCGCGGAGGATCTTCGTCCGCGCCAGCGCCGGCTCCGAGAGGACGGTGCGCATCGGCTTCCTCCGTCACCGACGGCGACAACGTCAATGCTGCACCTCCTCACCTCCCGCAGCGGACGGGATTCGGCCGGATCTGTGACCACCGGTGAGGAGAGAGATAGAGTGGACAATGCCATCTTGTTTTGATATGGAGAGGGTGAGAGAGCGAGATGCGAGAAACTCTATCAAACAAGAGGCTATAATGGAGTAGAAAAATCTCTCCATAGCAGTGGTTTTAAATAGAATACGCGCGTTCTCAGAAAAAAGAAACACAAACTGGCGGACAATTTTTTAAGGGTCTGTCTAGGACACATCTAGATGTGACATAGTTATGTCACATCTAAGTTGATGTCCACTCTGTTTGTGGTCTATTTTTTTCCTAGTTTTTTGTTTCTTGTTGCTACATTATATACTTTTGGGAGCTTAGATGTGATATCCTTAAATAACATCTAGATGTGAATTAGACAAACTATTTTTCTAACGTACCAAGAAAGAAAACTCGATCAAAAACACGCCCCCGCTTCCAGGTCGCGAGAGTCGCCGCGCACACACACATAGACATAGACATGCATATCCATGTTTACGTAAAATTCAATTTCCATCTCCATCTCCAATCATATTTGTCCAACTGGCACATTATTTACGTTGTTAATTATATACGCAGCAATATTAACGTACAGCATCTCTTGTTTGCGCACGTCCGGACCGCTGCCATGGCCGGTCCTGACCAACCCGAACCCTCTTCATCACCCGCGCGTGCTTCACGCCCGAAACGGTTAGTGACGCATTCATGCCCGGCCAGAGCGGACGCGACCTCTCACTGGCGCCGGCATTGAAGCGGTGCGCCGACCGAGAGAGCGTCGCCCGCGCCGCTTCCGGGTGCACGCGGCTGCTCCACGTTCAAAGGTCGCAATAGCCGACTACTACAACATGCATGTAAAAATTTCTTGGGAGTCCGTGCTACAGCTAGCTGTCCTCCCCCAACTCGTCAATCTCTTCCAATAGTGCTAGTACTCCATGGCGCGATCCATCGACAAGCAGGCGGGAAAGTTATGGTATACTCGGTTTGCGGTGAGTGGCATGCCGAGCGACCGTGTCGGGTCGAGCCGTGGAGGAGGGTGAGACACAAACACGACAGACGTGATTTAAATGTTGGTTTTGCTCGATGGCGCGATCCAACAAAATGAAACGTTGGTTTCTCTCTGTTTCCATTTTTCTCCAAAGAAAACAGAAACTTTCCATTCCATTTTCATTCCTATTCCAAGGTTGCCCCGTTACAACATTCCATCAAATACAAAGGACAACTAACACGCATGCTGATGCATCTCAATGATTCACAGATCATAGCCAATATTTACTTCACAACTAAAGAAAAAAGTTGTGAGAGCGTGTACGAAAGAAAAACTACTGATGGGGTCACTACGACTTAAACCCTAAACCCTAAACATGATTTAATTTCCTGGCCAGGTCGAACCTGTCGAAGGAAAGACAGCTGGCACCCTCGGATCATACGATGCTTTTGTGCAGTTCCACTAAAATTGACCTGAGCATCCCCGATGGCAAAGATATTGAAGAAGTGTGATTAGAATAATAGTACTGGCACTAGCTCATGAGACATAAACTCATCACAAGTAGAAGCTGGTAGAAGTAGAGAAAGATCTACATGGAGATGGAGCTACGGCAGTGGAGCAAGCCGGCTCCAAAAGGAAGATGGACTACCTGGGATGTCGGGTTGTAGCTAGAAGGGCGGTTGGGAGGCGGCATCGGCCCATACCGCGGTGACCCCCGATTGGGACGCACCGACTATGGGTTTTCTCCCTCGCCGATGTCGAACGTGTCTACGGAGAACATTGTTCCCTTCCCCCAGCTGCGAGATCAGGCCCGTCGTTCTATGCTTGTGAAGAGAGCAACCTAAGCAAGCAGGCTTGTAGCTTAGGCTCCTGCTAGTGTATATATAGTGGTTTTCTTTTTCTCTCCATATCAACCATTTTATATTGCGTACGTCTCATTAAAGAGTGAAATGATGGTTGCTTCTTCTGACTAACTTACTATGTGATTTCATTGCTCCTTAGTGGCCCCTACACGTACTCCCCCTACGTGTATGCAACAGTCACACGTACACATGGACGCAAAAACACGCGCGACGCCCTAATGCATGCATGTCCGAGCACACGACGGAACACACACAGTCACGCTCAAGTGCTCAACCTACACGTGCATGCACACACATACTCAGTCAGGGTGACCTAGTGACCATATAAACACCGGAAAATATATATATTGAGCGTAATGAGCGTATTATGAAGTACACTGACCGTATTTTTACAAATATACAATGACGGGCAGTGTTTTTATCTCGTTTGAAATTAAGCCATATTAACCGGAGAGGAGGCAGTATGGACTAGCATTACTTTGCTGTGTCCCGTCAACTTGCCGAACGAGGAGAAGGTTGCAGGACGGGAGAAGCTTGCGTGCGGTGGCTCGCAGGACAAGGAGAAACTTTTGACTAATGCAAGTTGTCCCTCGCTTAGGCGGTGGACCTGCAACAGCTAATTCGGTGTCAGATTGCCAGAAGCATACACTATACTACTAGTGCTATTATTGTTTGACTTTCCGAATAGGCGAACAGCCAAGCGCAAAGTTTACTAGTACTACTACTATAGTCTATAAAGGTACGTACTATACTAGTACTAGTACTAGGAACCGGATGGAGGAGCGTCTGCACTCTTATTATAATTTTAAAATGTGATAAAGCAATCTTCAACACATTTGGTTCCCTTCGAGGGTTCTCGCATGTGATAATGAAAGTTGATTGCATGGAACACTCGCCATAATTCTCGCTTAATTCTGGCTCATATCCTATTACAAATAGTAGCGCTCGGTAATATTTCCTCTTTTTTGTTATTCAGCATGTAAACAGGTCAGCAAACCTTGTGGCGTATCTTCGTGCGAACCGTGCTTGCTGCACTTTGAATGTGGCCGAGAGCTGGCTTGATGAAACACCTCGCTTCCTACTTCTTTTTTTTGCGGGGTACCTTGCTTCCTAGTGACCAGTGTCTTGGCTGATCATCCTAAGAATGCTTATATATGAACCATATTAACCGGAAAGGAGGGAGTATGGACTAGCACTACTTTTTGGTGTGTCCCGTCAACTCGTAGAACGAGGAGAAGCTTGCAGGACAAGGTGAAGCTCGCTTACACCTTTTGACTAATGCAACCTACCCTCGGTGGACATGCATCAGTCCATTCGGTGTCAGATTGTCAGAGGCATACACTGTAGTACCCAACATGTGGAGTACCATCATTGTTCGACTTCACGAAGAGGCGAAGAGCCAAGCGCAGTAGTACGAGTAGTACTACTACTAGAACCGCATGGTGGAGCGTCTGTAATCTTATTTTTTATCTCTGATCACATACACGTTTATTCCGGAGAAGGGCGGAAAACGGCAGCCCAACATGTAATGAATGATATCGATCAACCAACCATGCTCGAATATATTTTGGCCTCCGTGCGAGCCCGTCTGTGTGTTCTCGCTCCTCGTCTCTCTCAAGGAACGATGCGGGTTGGCTCTTTGCCATCAATTGAGATCGGTTTTCTCACACTCCTGTCCCACATGTCAGTGATATGCCCAGAGGAGGTGCGTTGACCAACTGGCCATACGCCTACTTGGTTTTGCACCTTCATACTACTCCTCCCTCCGTCACAGTTTTGTGGCGACCCGACCTGAATGGATCAAGTGCTCTGTGCTCCGGTGTCATCCCTGGATCAGTAATGCTGACACCACACAGTACATCGAAGGATTTATAGCAGAGTGGCAATCACACACTTATTACATCGTTGTCTCAAAGAGAACTTATTACAATAAATATGGCTTAAGGCCATCTAATACGATAACAGCGGAAGGCTCGGAAGATAAATGGGTCCATCAACTCCAACGGCATCACTGAGTATAGAACCACGACCTAAAAGCACCTTACTCGTCGTCTGAAAAGTCTGCAACATGAAGGTTGCAGCCCGAAAACGGGTCAGCACATGGAATATGCTGGCAAAGTAACACATAGAGAGTAATGGAATGAAACAGCTATACTATATGCATATATGGCTGGTGGAAAGCTCTATGGTTACAGTTTTGCGTAAAGCCAGTTTTTCCCTACTGCAAAGGAATAAATTTATTTAACTATCATGGTAGTTGTTAAACATCGAGAATGGTTGACAGCATTTACGATCCCAATTAAGTAATTAAAACCCAACAACGTTTATTAGAAGTAACATGATGAGATTCACATGATATTCAAGTACTAGATACTCAAGTTGTCCATAACCGGGGACACGGCTAATCATGATTAGTTTGTACACTCTGCAGAGGTTTGCGCACTTTTCCCCACAAGACTCGATCGCCTCCGTTTGGTTTCTCACACTACAGGGTGTTTGAGAAACGGATGACCGAGACACAGCCTTTCAGAAGCGCTAGCACCTTACATGTGGGTAGACCGTACCACCTACATCCCCTACATCTGCTAGTCTACCCTGTAAGAGTTCGCACGACTTAGTCAACTATGCCAGAGCCCATAATGGCTTGTGACTGCACACGGAAGTTACTAGCATGAATGATCTTATGATCCCTTTGAGCCTGGGTGGCGGTCCAAAAGAAAACAGGCAAGTCCTGATAGACATCAGGTGCCTCAATCCACCCAGATGTGTGTTAGGTTGCCACCTTAGATAAACCATTAATTAACAATCTCACATCTGTCATGGATATCACTCACCCAATCCACGTCTACTAGCATAGCATGGCATAATAAGCAAACGTAGAAGTAACTCCCAAAGGTTTGATAATAATACAGGTAATAGGTACTACCTCATCTACTTCCCATCCCACAATTTAATTAGATCCTAATCATGCAATGTGAGAGGATTGATCTAATGCAATAAAACATGGGTTGTAGAAAGGTATGATCAAAGTGTTACTTGCCTTGCTGATGATCCGCGAGACCTAGGGCTTCGAAGTAACAAGTGGCGCAATCCGGGTGATCTATCGCAGACAAACAACAAGCACACAATAAGTACTCATCTAATGCACAGGTAAATCTCGAACAAGAGAACGAACCAAAAAGTTCAACTTAAGAACTCCGGTTGCAAAGAAAGAACGAACCGATCAAAGAAACGGAAAAAACGGCAGAAGAAAGCAACTCGGTTCTAGCAAGTTGAAACTAGGTCAAATTTTACTGTAGTAAAGTCTTGTTTAAGTTGATTAGACGGAACGGCGGTTTTGAAACAAAACTCCAGGCGCTTGAATCACCTGATTCCGATAAACGAGCGGGAAGAAAGACTAAAACGAAGATCGGATCTGAGATCGCGATCGCGGAATAAATCCGACGAAAAGAAAGAGACGAACGGTTAAACGAACGGGCGTCATTAACCGGGAAAAATCGGTGATCACGTTCGTTGAGACGAACGGTCTGAAAGAAGAACGAAAACCGATCTAGGGTTTTCGGAAATGAAACCGAAAAGAAAACCGGAAAGAAAACGGAACGGTTCTTTTAAGAAAAACCGAACCGGGGAAAGAAAAAGAGGCGCGGCGCGGGGCTACCTCCGGCGGCGGCGGCGGCGGCGCGGCTAAGGCGGCTAGGCGGCGGCGCGGCAGCGGCTGCTGCTGCTGCTGCTTGGGGCGGCGGGGCTGGCGGCATGGGAGGAGACGGGGGGTGTGGGGGTATTTATATAGGAGGGGGGGTGTTGCTTGGGGGAGGGGGCAAGAAAGAGGGGGAAGGGGCGGCGGCGGCCTAGAGTCCTTCTAGGACTTGGCCTGGGGCGGCGGGGCGGGCTGGCGCGCAAGGCGGCGGCGGCCGGGCCGGCTGGGCCTTGCCCCAGGCGGGCGCTGGCTCTTCTCTCTTTTTTTTAAATAGTTACGCGCGCAGAAAAAAACAAAGAAAAGAAAAAGTAAACGAACTCCAAAATTTCTAAAGTAAATTTTCCCCGACGCCTAAAAATGAGCCGAACAAACTGAACTTTCCTCCGGACCTAGATGCAATTTTGGAAACACGCATTTTTCCCTATCCAAATAAAACGCAAAAGAACTCCGGCAAAACCAAAACTTGACTTATTCATTAAATCTTCATTTTTCCTAAATTTGGGAAAAGTCATATTATTTCCCTCTCTCATATTTTGATATTGGAAAAATAATTGAAGATGAAATAAATAAATCAAATGATCCTCTTTTCAATTTTGAGAAAACTCTCAAATATGAAAATAACGAAATCTCCAACTCTCTTCGAGGGTCCTTGAGTTGCGTGAAATTTCTCGGATCGACCAAAATGCAAGAAAATATGATATGCATGATGATCTAATGTATAACATTCCAAATTGCAAATTTGGGATGTTACAGACCTACCCCCCTTAAGATGAATCTCGCCCTCGAGATTCGGGTTGGCTAGAAAATAGGTGAGGGTGGTCCTTGAGCAAATCTTCTTCTCTTTCCCAGGTGGCTTCATCCTCTGAGTGGTGGTTCCACTGAACTTTGCAAAACTTGATAACCTTGCTGCGGTTGACTCTGCTGGCATAATCGAGAATCTTGAATGGTTTCTCCTCATATGTTAAGTCATCCTTCAACTGAATCGCTTCAAGTGGCACTGTATCTCTTAGCGCTATCTCCGCCATCTCGGCGTGACATTTCTTCAGCTGAGAAACATGGAATACATCATGAACTCCTGACAGTCCCTCTGGTAATTCCAACTTATAAGCGACTTCTCCCATACGTTGCAAGATCTTGTACGGCCCAACGAAACGCGGTGCTAATTTTCCCTTAACTCCAAAGCGCTTAACTCCTCGAAGTGGGGATACTCGAAGATAAACTCTGTCTTCGGTTTCGTAAACTGTCTCCTTGCATTTAGAATATGCGTAGCTCTTCTGCCTGGACTGGGCTACCTTGAGCCTATCGCGAATCAACTAAAATTTCCGTTCAGACTCCTTAATCAAATCTGGTCCAAAGAATTGACGGTCTCCAACTTCGTCCCATGACAACGGTGTCCTGCACCTCCTTCCGTATAAAGCTTCGAAAGGTGCCATCTTCAAACTGGTTTGATAACTGTTGTTATAAGAAAACTCCGCATACGGCAAGTTATCGTCCCAGCTAGATCCATAATCTAGTGCATAAGCTCTCAGCATATCTTCCAAAATCTGATTGACTCTCTCGGTCTGTCCATCTGTCTGTGGATGAAAAGCTGTGCTGAACTCTAGTCTGGTTCCTAAAGTTTCATGCAACTGATTCCAAAATTTTGAGGTAAATTGAGTTCCTCTATCTGATACGATGCTCCTCGGAACTCCATGCAAACAAATGATCCTAGTCATGTATATCTTTGCCAACTTAGCACTGGTGTAAGTGGTCTTAACTGGAATAAAATGTGCTACCTTCATCAAACGATCAACTACTACCCATATCGAGTCATAGCCTGATTTTGTCCTGGGTAGTCCTGTGATAAAATCCATGCCTATCTTATCCCACTTCCATTCGGGTATCGGCAATGGTTGTAACAATCCTGCTGGCTTCTGATGCTCTGCCTTTACTCTCTGACATACGTCACAAACTGCTACATATGCTGCAATGTCCTTCTTCATTCCGGTCCACCAGAATGTTTCCTTCAAATCCAAATACATCTTGGTATTTCCTGGGTGAATCGAATACGGTGAATCATGTGCCTCGTGCAAAATCAACTTCCTGATCTCCGGGTCATTGGGCACATAAACACGGTCCTCATACCATAAGGTATCGTGCTCATCCTCATGAAATCCCTTTGCTTTTCCTTCGCTCAATTTCTCTTTTATAGCAGCAATCTCCTTGTCAGATTTCTGAGCTTCTCTGATCTTATCCATCAATGTTGACTGAATCTCCAATGTTGCTACATAGCCTCTCGGAACTATTTCCAAACATAGCTCACGAAGGTTTTCTGCTAATTCCTTTGGTACTTCTCTTGTCACTAGGGTGTTGACATGGCTCTTACGGCTCAATGCGTCAGCTACCACATTAGCTTTTCTGGGATGGTAATGCAATCTCATGTCATAATCCTTGATGAGCTCCAACCATCTCCTTTGTCTGAGGTTCACCTCCTTCTGCGTGAAAATGTACTTCAAACTCTTGTGATCCGTGTACACCTCACAATGATTTCCAATGAGGAAATGTCTCCACGTTTTCAATGCATGCACTACGGCTGCTAACTCCAAATCATGCATGGCATAATTCAATTCATGAGGCTTCAGTTGCCGTGAAGCATACGAAACAACTCTCCCTTCCTGCATAAGCACTGCTCCAAGTCCTCAACGTGAAGCGTCGCAATACACCTCATAATCCTTGGTCTGATCTGGCAAAATCAATACTGGTGAGGTAACCAAGCGTTTCTTCAATTCCTGGAAACTAGCCTCACATTCCTCAGTCCATTTGAACTTAGTATCCTTCTTCAACAATTCCATCATAGGTTTCGCAATCTTTGAAAAGTTCTCAATGAATCTCCGGTAGTATCCTGCGAGTCCAAGAAAACTTCGGATCTCTCCAACTATCGTTGGTGATTCCCATTCAGTTACGGTCTCAACCTTAGTGGGGTCAACTGCTATACCTTCTCCGGATATGACGTGTCCGAGGAATCCAACTTCCTTCAACCAAAACTCACATTTGCTGAATTTGGCGTATAACTGATGTTCCCTTAGTTTCTCCAAAACCAAACGCAAATGTTCCTTATGCTCCTCTTCATCCTTTGAATAAACCAGGATGTCATCAATGAACACTACGACGAACTTATCCAAAAACTCCATAAATACTTTGTTCATCAGGTTCATAAAATAGGCAGGTGCGTTAGTCAATCCAAATGACATAACGGTATACTCATACAGTCCATATCTTGTGGTGAATGCGGTCTTAGGTATATCCTGCTCTCAAATCTTCAACTGATGGTACCCTGATCGCAAATCGATCTTGGAAAACACTTTAGCTCCTTGCAAACGATCAAACAGATCATTAATCATTGGCAGTGGGTACTTATTCTTGATGGTTACTTCATTCAATCCCCGATAATCTACAACCATCCTTAATGATCCATCTTTCTTCTCCACTAGAAGTACGGGTGATCCCCAAGGCGAAGAACTTGGGCGAATGTAACCTTTATCCAATAACTCCTTAATCTGATTCTTAATTTCTACCAAATCCTTTGCTGGCATCCGGTATGGTCGCTTCGATATTGGGCCGGTACCTGGCAATAACTTGATCAAAAACTCAATGTCTCTATCCGGTGGCATGCCTGGTAATTCCTCAGGAAATACATTAGGAAAATCCTTCACCACTGGTACTTCTTCTTGCACAACTCCTGTTAGGCAGTTTACTTGTGTCCTGTTTGGCACATGCCGGGATACATACTTGATCCTTCTTCCTTCTGGTGTGGTAAGCAAAATTGACTTACTAGCACATTCAATGTTCCCTTCATACTTCGATAACCAATCCATGCCAAATATCACATCCAATCCTTGAGATTCCAATACTATTAGGTCTGAGGGAAACACATAGTTACCAATCCTTAATGGTAACCGATCACACCATCGTCTAGCCATATACTCCGCTCCTGGTGAGCTTACTAGCATGGGTGACCTAAGGGCTTGGGTTGGCAGGTTATATTTATCCACAAATCCCCTTGATATGTATGAATGCGATGCACCAGTATCAAAAAGAACGAGTGCAGTAAATGACTTAACCAGAAACTTACCGATTACTGCATCAGGCTGATCTTCAACCTCCTCCACATTAACGTGGTTCACCTGTCCTCTATTGAAAGGGTTCGGCTTCTTCCCAGAGCTTCCATTGCCATTTCCATTCTGGCCTTCAGGACATTCATTGGCATAATGTCCGGTCTTGGAACACTTGAAACAGGTGACTTGACTCAGGTCTCTCTTGGTTGGGGTCGATGGGGTGGTCCGGTTCTGGCCGTTGCTTCCTCCATTCCCATTACCATTCTTGTGGCCATTATGGTTGTGCGAGCTACCTCCTCCATGGGTGTGCTGAAACTGAAATCCCGGTTTAGGGGTAAAACGGGGCTTCTGCTGGGCTCCAGAGTTATACTTCCCCTGTCCATACTTCCTCTTACGGTTCTCAATCTGCTGTTGCTTTCCTTCAATCATGATGGCACGATCTACCAACTCCTGGTAGTTGTTGAAACTCGCTACCATCAATTTCATGCTTAGTTCATCATTCAGTCCTTCCAGAAACTTCTCCTGCTTAGCTGCATCCGTAGCAACGTCATCTGGGGCATAATGTGCTAACTTGCTGAAATCGTCAACGTACTGGCCAACTGTCCTTCCTCCTTGGCGTAAGTTGCGAAACTCACGCTTCTTCATGGCCATAGCTCCTGCTGAAACATGGGCAGTGCGGAAAGCTTGCTGAAACTGATCCCATGTGACAGTGTCAACTGGGTAAGTGGCTGTCAAATTCTCCCACCATGCTGCCGCGGGTCCGTCAAGCTGGTGAGCGGCAAACTTCACTTTCTCACCATCCGTGCATCCTGCAGTGGTCAACTCCCTTCCTATCATGCGGAGCCAATCGTCTGCTACTATTGGCTCGGTGCTACTGGAAAACACCGGCGGATTCAGCCTAAGGAAACGGGCTAGGTGGTCAACAGGTGGTCGTGGTGGTGGTGGGTTGTTGTTGTTCTGCTGGTTCTGGACTAACATCTGCATCAATTGATTCTGCTGCTGGATCAACTGAGTGAGCTCCGGTGGAAATCCATTGTCACGTCTCGGAGGCATCTGAGGGTTTAGAAGAGACGAGATTTAAGAATAGAGTGAGGTCTAAAGGGAAAACACTACCCCAATGCACATGAGCAAATGCACACAAAATCACTTCATTCAATCAAACAAGGGCTTACAATCGGTCTAAAACTATCGCAAAAGTGCTCGACTATAATGTTTACATGGGGGAATACTACTACTATCTGGTGGTCATCTAGAAATTTGAACCGGTGGAAGACTCCATGATATCTGCTCCTGCTTCGTCTTCAAAGTCGGGTTCACTTGGATCCGAATCGGTGTCGTCGATGATGATGTAGTTGTCCGGACATGCGGCGTACTCGTCTTCCTCCTTGGATGCTAACTTCCTCTTGAGTCCTTCAATCTCCTGCTTAAGATCGCCATTGTGTCTGGCTAGAGCTACGATCTCGTCCATGTAGTCCTTGCGTGTAGACTTCAGTTCTCCTTCTAGCTCGATGATCCTTGCCTTCGCATTCTTCAACTCTATCATATCATTGCACATCTGGTTCTCATGGCGTCGAATGTGCTGGTTTAACTCCTGGATGAAAGATGCAATGGATCTATCCTTCTTGGTGCTGACTAACTCCCATTGTTCGTCTCGGCGTCCGCAAATCTGGTAGATAGTGTCCTTAAGGTCTTCTTGATAAGCTTCTCCAATGCGTCCCATGGTGATATGAGCTGCCATGCTCCTTCCCAGACTCTAGGTTGGTGCATTGAAAACACTATCTATGGGCTTCGTAATTGGCGTGAATGTCCTTCCCGGAACGTGAGCTTGAATCTTCCAGCGCTCCTCTTCAGGCAGAGTGGCGTTGAAGGTTCCCGTGAAGCTTGGTAATCCAATGTTCAGGTACTTGGTGACTTCCTTCAAGTGAAATCCAAATGGTGTGCCTTATTCCGGTTGGGCGTACTTAATCTTCGCGTCCGTCATCCTAAAAGAGTAGAAAATATGAGGAGTTAGAAAATGAGAAGAGAATGGTGTTCTATGGCTTTAACTTAGTGGTCGTGTCCTACAGTTAGCGTGTGCTCTGATACCTTCTCTGTGGCGACCCGACCCGAATGGATCAAGTGCTCTGTGCTCCGGTGTCATCCCTGGATCAGTAATGCTGACACCACACAGTACATCGAAGGATTTATAGGAGAGTGGCAATCACACACTTATTACATCGTTGTCTCAAAGAGAACTTATTACAATAAATATGGCTTAAGGCCATCTAATACGATAACAGCGGAAGGCTCGGAAGATAAATGGGTCCATCAACTCCAACGGCATCACTGAGTATAGAACCACGACCTAAAAGCACCTTACTCGTCGTCTGAAAAGTCTGCAACATGAAGGTTGCAGCCCGAAAACGGGTCATCACATGGAATATGCTGGCAAAGTAACACATAGAGAGTAATGGAATGAAACAGCTATACTATATGCATATATGGCTGGTGGAAAGCTCTATGGTTACAGTTTTGCATAAAGCCAGTTTTTCCCTACTGCAAAGGAATAAATTTATTTAACTATCATGGTAGTTGTTAAACATCGAGAATGGTTGACAGCATTACGATCCCAATTAAGTAATTAAAACCCAACAACGTTTATTAGAAGTAACATGATGAGATTCACATGATATTCAAGTACTAGATACTCAAGTTGTCCATAACCGGGGACACGGCTAATCATGATTAGTTTGTACACTCTGCAGAGGTTTGCGCACTTTTCCCCACAAGACTCGATCGCCTCCGTTTGGTTTCTCACACTACAGGGTGTTTGAGAAACGGATGACCGAGACACAGCCTTTCAGAAGCGCTAGCACCTTACATGTGGGTAGACCGTACCACCTACATCCCCTACATCTGCTAGTCTACCCTGTAAGAGTTCGCACGACTTAGTCAACTATGCCAGAGCCCATAATGGCTTGTGACTGCACACGGAAGTTACTAGCATGAATGATCTTATGATCCCTTTGAGCCTGGGTGGCGGTCCAAAAGAAAACAGGCAAGTCCTGATAGACATCAGGTGCCTCAATCCACCCAGATGTGTGTTAGGTTGCCACCTTAGATAAACCATTAATTAACAATCTCACATCTGTCATGGATATCACTCACCCAATCCACGTCTACTAGCATAGCATGGCATAATAAGCAAACGTAGAAGTAACTCCCAAAGGTTTGATAATAATACAGGTAATAGGTACTACCTCATCTACTTCCCATCCCACAATTTAATTAGATCCTAATCATGCAATGTGAGAGGATTGATCTAATGCAATAAAACATGGGTTGTAGAAAGGTATGATCAAAGTGTTACTTGCCTTGCTGATGATCCGCGAGACCTAGGGCTTCGAAGTAACAAGTGGCGCAATCCGGGTGATCTATCGCAGACAAACAACAAGCACACAATAAGTAATCATCTAATGCACAGGTAAATCTCGAACAAGAGAACGAACCAAAAAGTTCAACTTAAGAACTCCGGTTGCAAAGAAAGAACGAACCGATCAAAGAAACGGAAAAAAACGGCAGAAGAAAGCAACTCGGTTCTAGCAAGTTGAAACTAGGTCAAATTTTACTGTAGTAAAGTCTTGTTTAAGTTGATTAGACGGAACGGCGGTTTCGAAACGAAACTCCAGGCGCTTGAATCACCTGATTCCGATAAACGAGCGGGAAGAAAGACTAAAACGAAGATCGGATCTGAGATCGTGATCGCGGAATAAATCCGACGAAAAGAAAGAGACGAACGGTTAAACGAATGGGCGTCGTTAACCGGGAAAATCGGTGATCACGTTCGTTGAGACGAACGGTCCGAAAGAAGAACGAAAACCGATCTAGGGTTTTCGGAAAAGAAACCGAAAAGAAAACCGGAAAGAAAATGGAAAAGAAATGGAACGGTTCTTTTAAGAAAAACCGAACCGGGGAAAGAAAAAGAGGCGCGGCGCGGGGCTACCTCCGGCGGCGGCGCCGCGGCTAAGGTGGCTAGGCGGCGGCGCGGCGGCGGCTACTGCTGCTGCTGCTTGGGGCGGCGGGGCTGGCGGCTTGGGAGGTGAGGGGGGGTGTGGGGGTATTTATATAGGAGGGGGGGTGTTGCTTGGGGGAGGGGGCAAGAAAGAGGTGGAAGGGGCGGCGGCGGCCTAGAGTCCTTCTAGGACTCGGCCTGGGGCGGCGGGGCGGGCTGGCGCGCAAGGCGGCGGCGGCCGGGCCGGCTGGGCCTTGGCCCAGGCGGGCGCTGGCTCTTCTCTCTTTTTTTTAAATAGTTACGCGCGCAGAAAAAAACAAAGAAAAGAAAAACTAAACGAACTCCAAAATTTCTAAAGTAAATTTTCCCCGACTCCTAAAAATGAGCCGAACAAAATGAACTTTCCTCCGAACCTAGATGCAATTTTGGAAACACACATTTTTCCCTATCCAAATAAAAGGCAAAAGAACTCCGGCAAAACCAAAACTTGACTTATTCATTAAATCTTCATTTTTCCTAAATTGGGGAAAAGTCATATTATTTCCCTCTCTCATATTTTGATATTGGAAAAATAATTGAAGATGAAATAAATAAATCAAATGATCCTCTTTTCAATTTTGAGAAAACTCTCAAATATGAAAATAACGAAATCTCCAACTCTCTCCGAGGGTCCTTGAGTTGCGTGAAATTTCTAGGATCGACCAAAATGCAAGAAAATATGATATGCATGATGATCTAATGTATAACATGCCAAATTGCAAATTTGGGATGTTACAAGTTTACAGGGCGCGCTTCATTATGATGCATTTCTCTCAATGCATTTCCACCACCACAGAGACTTTAGACGCATTTGGTTTAATGCTCAATTAATTAGGGCGTGGTAACCGCAATCAAGTCCACAATTTTCTCTCCATGTACTGTACTACTACGGAGTGGAGTAAGTGCATGCATGTGTGTACCCGGGGTGGAAGCACTACATGCATGTGTGTACGCATTATTCCCTCTAGTAATAGACGCCGTGCTATAACTACCAATGCTATTTTTCAGGCCAATCGCTAGTCACCTTGGTCCCACATATATTTTTTTCTTTTTTCTGAAGCGCGTTGTACAAACAGTGACAGATGGAGTAGTATGAGCGGATTCAAAGAAGAGTATATTGATGGTTGCTTCTTGAGAGCAACTTATAGTGGAAAAGGTGGGGCTTATGATTTGACTACTCATTACTCACTATTAATGCGGCGCAACGACCGGGCTGAGTCTCCCATGCGGTTGTGCACTACCCCTCGGTTCTTAAATATACTCCGGAGTATTTGTCTTTCTAGAGATTTCAACGAGTGACTACTCAAATATTTGTCTTTTTAGAGATTTCAAATGGACTGGCACATACGGATGTATATAGACATATTTTAGAGTGTAGATTCACTCATTTTGCTCCGTATGTAGTCACTTGTTGAAATCTCTAGAAAGACGAATAGAATATTTAGGAACGGAGGGAGTACACATACGAAGCAAAATGAGTGAATCTACACTCTAAAATATGCCTGTTTGAACTTTGTAAAAAGACAAATATTTAGGAACGAAGGAGTATAATTTTGTGCATGGCACATGGACCCGGATGATGAAGAGGTTTCTGGCAATGCTATCAAGCTTCCATCATTTGTTTACATAATTGACGTACTATACAAATAATTTTCCAGCGACATGAAATTGTACAATGGTGTGAGCTTTCAGCTTTTGTTTCGCGTGTCTTGCCATCGATGCTCTTTCGGAAACAATAAAAAACTAACTTCCTTGCTAATGCCTATCAATTATTAGCAGATCAGAGCTAATAATTACAACACAACTGAAGACAGAGTTGTGAGAAGGTGTTAAATTAAAATTGATCCATGCTTTCATTGGCAGCAACGTCCCCCCTAGCTCTGTCTAAATCAACAAGGCATGTTGGGAAAAAAAAGTAGCTGTCTAGAGCATGCAACATTCCGATCATTTTGTGCAGTTCCACTAAAATAGAGCTGAGCGTCCCTGTTCCAACGATATTAAGTGTGACTACAATAATAGAGAACTGCTGATGAAACAATAAACACACAAATAGAAGCTGGTCACCTTTGCAGTCTCTCTTAAGACTAACTAGTTGGAGAGGATTAGGCTCGGAGTTGGATGAGGAGGATAGAGTAAAACCAATCTCCCTTTGTGCAGTCACACTGAAATGTAGAGACGTTGCCCGTGTGACATTTTAGTACAACTGCACAAAACACTCTTAAGAAAAAAGTGATTTGTGCAGTTCACCAAAAAGGTCGCAATAGAAACGAGGTGAAATGGATAGCCCTGTTTGCAAAAAAAGAGGTAGAAAGGAAACAATTACAGGCCAATAACAGTTGATGACACATGCGGCGACAAAAAAAGAAGCATATTCCTTGTCCTAAGGGAAGATAACAACACGGTTGTGTTTGTCTAAAACGGTGTGAGGACGAGAATGCAATATGGAAAGTACGCCGGACGAGCTATGTTTTGGGCAAAAAACTATGGAAGATCCACATGCAGCGACGTGGGAAGACGGGCAGTGGAGCAAGGCCGGAGGGGATACCTGGAGGTCGTCGGTATGTAACTAGGTGAGCGGCGGCAGGCGGAATCTGTGAGCAGGTGGCGTAGGCCCTGCCGCGCCGGAGCTTGGTCAGAGAGAACGGCGTGTACCGCAGATCGGGACGTGCTGCCTCGGCGCCGTCAAACGGAGAAACGATGCACTTCCTCCCTTTCCCGCAGCAGACGGGATGCGGCCGGATCAGTGACCAACGGTGAGAGAGAGAGAGGCCACCGCATTCCCTTTCCCCCGGCGGACGGGATGCGGCCGGATCAGTGACCAACGGTGAGAGAGAGAGGCCACCATAGCCTTGTGTGAGCTACTCTGAAGAGCGACAAACCAGGCAGGCTCCATTGTATATAGTGAGCGGACTACCTTTTTCTTCATAAAAATCGTTTTATATTCTGTGTACGTGCCATTGAGCGCTATAACTTTATTTAAAAATAACGCGGCAACGCGTCAAGTCGAACTTTGTTTCGTGCACGTGTGGTACACGACCTCCCTAGGTAAACAACCACTACAGGCGTTCAAATTAGCACGTGGGCTGCCATTTCGTAAAGAAATGAGCTCCACCGTGTACCCGCGCGGGTGTGGCTGGGCACGAAGCGTGAGTACGTGCACGGTGCACCTATTCTCTTCTTGTATACGTACACCACCTACGTGGGGTTGTGTGAGAAAGATACAAACCTGGAGAGATATAGTGTGTGGGTTCTTGAGAGTTTTTTGGGGGGGGGGGGGGGGGTCAATCAAAAAATGTAACATATGCAATGTGTGTGAAATAGAGTCCTAGATATAACATATATATAGAGGGGGCGATCCACGAGAAGAGAATGGAGGTATCATCGGCTTGAGGTGTCCATAGAATCGAAGAGAGGGATGATGTGTCTAAGTGCATCTAGTGCCACCCCTAGTTGGTTTTGGAGTATTGACGACAAACCTGGTTGAGGGACTAATGTGTTTGTGAGAATTGCAGGATAACACGGGTAGAAGTCCCTCATTGATTCGGTTTTCCTACCAGAGCTGACCCCTAAAAATGTATGAAGACATTGAAGTCAAAGGAGGTATGTGAAGACATTCACATTGAAGACTATGACAAGAGAAGACATGTTGTGAATACTATGGAGCGCAAAGACTTAGTTGTTTCTGAAGGAAATATGCCCTAGAGGCAATAATAAAGTTATTATTTATTTCCTTATATCATGATAAAATTTTATTATTCATGCTAGAATTGTATTAACCGGAAACATAATACATGTGTGAATACATAGACAAACAGAGTGTCACTAGTATGCCTCTACTTGACTAGCTCGTTAATCAAAGATGGTTATGTTTCCTAACCATAGACAAAGAGTTGTCATTTGATTAACGAGATCACATCATTAGTTGAATGATCTGATTGACATGACCCATTCCATTAGCTTAGCACCCGATCGTTTAGTATGTTGCTATTGCTTTCTTCATGACTTATACATGTTCCTATGACTATGAGATTATGTAACTCCCGTGTGCCGGAGGAACACTTTGTGTTCTACCAAACGTCACAACGTAACTGGGTGATTATAAAGGTGCTCTACAGGTGTCTCCAAAGGTACATGTTGGGTTGACGTATTTCGAGATTAGGATTTGTCACTCCGATCGTCGGAGAGGTATCTCTGGGCCCTCTCGGTAATGCACATCACTTAAGCCTTGCAAGCATTGCAACTAATGAGTTAGTTGTGGGATGATGTATTACGGAACGAGTAAAGAGACTTGCCGGTAACGAGATTGAACTAGGTATTGGATACCGACGATCGAATCTCGGGCAAGTAACATACCGATGACAAAGGGAATAACGTATGTAGGAACCAATATGGTATGTAGGAGCCAATATGAGCATCCAGGTTCCGCTATTGGTTATTGACCGGAGACGTGTCTCGGTCATGTCATTATTGTTCTCGAACCCGTAGGGTCCGCACGCTTAAGGTTACGATGACAGTTATATTATGAGTTTATGCATTTTGATGTACCGAAGTTTGTTCGGAGTCCCGGATGTGATCACGGACATGACGAGGAGTCTCGAAATGGTCGAGACATAAAGATTGATATATTGGAAGCCTATATTGATATCGGAAGTGTTCCGGGTGAAATCGGGATTTTACCGGAGTACCGGGAGGTTACCGGAACCCCCGGGGGTACATGGGCCTTAATGGGCCTTAGTGGAAGAAGAGGAGAGGCGGCCAGGGCTGGGCCGCGCGCCCCTCCCCCCTAGTCCGAATAGGACAAGGAGAGAGGGGGCGCGCCCCCCTCCTTCTCTCTCTCTCTGTTCCCACCTCGCGAATCCTATTCCAACTAGGATTGGGGGGGAAGTCCTACTCCCGGAGGGAGTAGGACTCCTCCTGGCGCGCCCTATGATGGCCGGCCGGCCTCCCCCTTTGACTTTATATACGGAGGCAGGCACCCCTTGAGACACAAGTTGATCCACGTGATCATATTCTTAGCCGTGTGCGGTGCCCCCTTCCACCATATCCTCGATAATATTGTAGCGGTGCTTAGGCGAAGCCCGCGGTAGTACATCAAGATCGTCACCACGCCGTCGTGCTGACGGAACTCTTCCCCGACACTTTGCTGGATCGGAGTCCGGGGATCGTCATCGAGCTGAACGTGTGCTAGAACTCGGAGGTGCCGTAGTTTCGGTGCTTGATCGGTCGGGCCGTGGAGCGTACGACTACATCAACCAAACGCTTCCGTTGTCGATCTACAAGGGTACGTAGATCACACTCTCCCCTCTCGTTGCTATGCATCACCATGATCTTGCGTGTGCGTAGGAAATTTTTTTGAAATTACTACGTTCCCCAACAGTGGCATCCGAGCCTAGGTTTTATGTGTTGATGTTATATGCACGAGTAGAACACAAGTGAGTTGTGGGTGATATAAGTCATACTGCTTACCAGCATGTCATACTTTGGTTCGGCGGTATTGTTGGACGAAGCGGCCCGGACCGACATTACGCGTACGCTTACGCAGACCGGTTCTCCCGACGTGCTTTGCACAAAGGTGGCTAGCGGGTGACAGTTTCTCCAACTTTAGTTGAACCGAGTGTGGCTACGCCCGGTCCTTGCGAAGGTTAAAACAGCACCAACTTGACAAACTATCGTTGTGGTTTTGATGCGTAGGTAAGATTGGTTCTTGCTTAAGCCCGTAGCAGCCACGTAAAACTTGCAACAACAAAGTAGAGGACGTCTAACTTGTTTTTGCAGGGCATGTTGTGATGTGATATGGTCAAGACATGATGCTAAATTTTATTGTATGAGATGATCATGTTTTGTAACCGAGTTATCGGCAACTGGCAGGAGCCATATGTTTGTCGCTTTATTGTATGCAATGCAATCGCGCTGTAATGCTTTACTTTATCACTAAGCGGTAGCGATAGTCGTGGAAGCATAAGATTGGCGAGACGACAACGATGCTACGATGGAGATCAAGGTGTCGCGCCGGTGACGATGGTGATCATGACGGTGCTTCGGAGATGGAGATCACAAGCACAAGATGATGATGGCCATATCATATCACTTATATTGATTGCATGTGATGTTTATCTTTTATGCATCTTATCTTGCTTTGATTGACGGTAGCATTATAAGATGATCTCTCACTAAATTTCAAGAAAAAGTGTTCTCCCTGAGTATGCACCGTTGCCAAAGTTCGTCGTGCCCAGACACCACGTGATGATCGGGTGTGATAAGCTCTACGTCCATCTACAACGGGTGCAAGCCAGTTTTGCACACGCAGAATACTCAGGTTAAACTTGACGAGCCTAGCATATGCAGATATGGCCTCGGAACACTGAGACCGAAAGGTCGAGCGTGAATCATATAGTAGATATGATCAACATAGCGATGTTCACCATTGAAAACTACTCCATTTCACGTGATGATCGGTTATGGTTTAGTTGATTTGGATCACGTGATCACTTAGAAGATTAGAGGGATGTCTATCTAAGTGGGAATTCTTTAAGTAATTTGATTAATTGAACTTAAATTTATCATGAACTTAGTACCTGATTGTATCTTGCTTATGTATGTTTGATTGTAGATAGATGGCCGTTGCTGTTGTTCCGTTGAATTAATGCGTTCCTTGAGAAAGCAAAGTTGAAAGATGATGGTAGCAATTACACGGACTGGGTTCGTAACTTGAGGATTATCCTCGTTGCTGCAAAGAAGAAATACGTCCTGGAAGCACCACTGGGTGCCAGGCCTGCTGCTCGAGCAACACCAGATGTTATGAGCGTCTGGCAGAGCAAAGCTGATGACTACTCGATAGTTCAGTGTGCCATGCTTTACGACTTAGAATCGGGACTTCAGCGACGTTTTGAACGTCATGGAGCATATGAGATGTTCCAGGAGTTGAAGTTAATATTTCAAGCAAATGCCCGGATTGAGAGATATGAAGTGTCCAATAAGTTCTATAGCTGCAAGATGGAGGAGAATAGTTATGTCAGTGAACATATACTCAAAATGTCTGGGTATCATAATCACTTGGCTCAACTGGGAGTTTATAATAATCACTTGATTCAGATGGGAGTTAATCTTCTAGATGATTGCGTCATTGACAGAATTCTCCAATCACTGCCACCAAGCTACAAGAGCTTCGTGATGAACTATAATATGCAAGGGATGAATAAGACTATTCCCGAGCTCTTCGCAATGCTGAAAGCTGCGGAGGTAGAAATCAAAAAGGAGCATCAAGTGTTGATGGTCAACAAGACCACTAGTTTCAAGAAAAAGGGCAAAGGGAAGAAGAAGGGGAACTTCAAGAAGAACGGCAAGCAAGTTGCTGCTCAAGAGAAGAAACCCAAGTCTGGACCTAAGCCTGAAACTGAGTGCTTCTACTGCAAGCAGACTGGTCACTGGAAGCGGAACTGCCCCAAATATTTGGCGGATAAGAAGGATGGCAAGGTGAACAAAGGTATATGTGATATACATGTTATTGATGTGTACCTTACTAGAGCTCGCAGTAGCACCTGGGTATTTGATACTGGTTCTGTTGCTAATATTTGCAACTCGAAACAGGGACTACGGATTAAGCGAACACTGGCAAAGGACGAGGTGACGATGCGCGTGGGAAATGGTTCCAAAGTCGATGTGATCGCGGTCGGCACGCTACCTCTACATCTACCTTCGGGATTAGTATTAGACCTAAATAATTGTTATTTGGTGCCAGCGTTGAGCATGAACATTATATCTGGATCTTGTTTAATGCGAGACGGTTATTCATTTAAATCAGAGAATAATGGTTGTTCTATTTATATGAGTAATATCTTTTATGGTCATGCACCCTTGAAGAGTGGTCTATTCTTATTGAATCTCGATAGTAGTAACACACATATTCATAATGTTGAAGCCAAAAGATGCAGAGTTGATAATGATAGTGCAACTTATTTGTGGCACTGCCGTTTAGGTCATATCGGTATAAAGCGCATGAAGAAACTCCATACTGATGGACTTTTGGAACCACTTGATTATGAATCACTTGGTACTTGCGAACCGTGCCTCATGGGCAAGATGACTAAAACACCGTTCTCCGGTACTATGGAGAGAGCAACAGATTTGTTGGAAATCATACATACAGATGTATGTGGTCCGATGAATATTGAGGCTCGTGGCGGATATCGTTATTTTCTCACCTTCACAGATGACTTAAGAAGATATGGTATATCTACTTAATGAAACATAAGTCTGAAACATTTGAAAAGTTCAAAGAATTTCAGAGTGAAGTTGAAAATCATCGTAACAAGGAAATAAAGTTTCTACGATCTGATCGTGGAGGAGAATATTTGAGTTATGAGTTTGGTGTACATTTGAAACAATGCGGAATAGTTTCGCAACTCATGCCACCCGAAACACCACAGCGTAATGGTGTGTCCGAACGTGGTAATCGTACTTTACTAGATATGGTGCGATCTATGATGTCTCTTACTGATTTACCGCTATCGTTTTGGGGTTATGCTTTAGAGACGGCCGCATTCACGTTAAATAGGGCACCATCAAAATCCGTTGAGACGACGCCTTATGAACTATGGTTTGGCAAGAAACCAAAGTTGTCATTTCTTAAAGTTTGGGGCTGCGATGCTTATGTGAAAAAGCTTCAACCTGATAAGCTCGAACCCAAATCGGAGAAATGTGTCTTCATAGGATACCCAAAGGAGACTGTTGGGTACACCTTCTATCACAGATCCGAAGGCAAGACATTCGTTGCTAAGAATGGATCCTTTCTAGAGAAGGAGTTTCTCTCGAAAGAAGTGAGTGGGAGGAAAGTAGAACTTGACGAGGTAACTGTACCTGCTCCCTTATTGGAAAGTAGTACATCACAGAAACCTGTTTCTGCGACACCTACACCAATTAGTGAGGAAGCTAATGATAATGATCATGAAACTTCAGAACAAGATACTACTGAACCTCGTAGATCAACCAGAGTAAGATCCGCGCCAGAGTGGTACGGTAATCCTGTTCTGGAAATCATGCTACTAGATCATGATGAACCTACGAACTATGAAGAAGCGATGGTGAGCCCAGATTCCGTAAAATGGCTTGAAGCCATGAAATCTGAGATGGGATCCATGTATGAGAACAAAGTATGGACTTTGGTTGACTTCCCCGTTGATCGGCAAGCAATTGAGAATAAATGGATCTTCAAGAAGAAGACTGACGCTGACGGTGATATTACTGTCTACAAAGCTCGACTTGTCACAAAAGGTTTTCGACAAGTTCAAGGGGTTGACAACGATGAGACCTTCTCACCCGTAGCGATGCTTAAGTCTGTCCGAATCATGTTAGCAATTGCCGCATTTTATGATTATGAAATTTGGCAGATGGATGTCAAAACTGCATTCCTGAATGGATTTCTGGAAGAAGAGTTGTATATGATGCAACCGGAAGGTTTTGTCGATCCAAAGGGAGCTAAAAAAGTGTGCAAGCTCGAGCGATCCATTTATGGACTGGTGCAAGCCTCTCGGAGTTGGAATAAACGCTTTGATAGTGTGATCAAAGCATTTGGTTTTATACAGACTTTCGGAGAAGCCTGTATTTACAAGAAAGTGAGTGGGAGCTCTGTAGCATTTCTGATATTATATGTGGATGACATATTACTGATTGGAAATGATATAGAATTTCTGGATAGCATAAAGGGATACTTGAATAAGAGTTTTTCAATGAAAGACCTCAGTGAAGCTGCTTACATATTAGGCATAAAGATCTATAGAGATAGATCAAGACGCTTAATTGGACTTTCACAAAGCACATACCTTGACAAGATTTTGAAGAAGTTCAAAATGGATCAAGCAAAGAAAGGGTTCTTGCCTGTGTTACAAGGTGTGAAGTTGAGTCAGACTCAATGCCCGACCACTGCAGAAGATAGAGAGAAAATGAAAGATGTTCCCTATGCTTCAGCCATAGGCTCTATCATGTATGCAATGCTGTGTACCAGACCTGATGTGTGCCTTGCTATAAGTCTAGTAGGGAGGTACCAAAGTAATCCAGGAGTGGATCACTGGACAGCGGTCAAGAACATCCTGAAATACCTGAAAAGGACTAAGGATATGTTTCTCGTATATGGAGGTGACAAAGAGCTCATCGTAAACGGTTACGTTGATGCAAGCTTTGACACTGATCCGGACGATTCTAAATCGCAAACCGGATACGTGTTTACATTAAACGGTGGAGCTGTCAGTTGGTGCAGTTCTAAACAAAGCGTCGTGGCGGGATCTACATGTGAAGCGGAGTACATAGCTGCTTCGGAAGCAGCAAATGAAGGAGTCTGGATGAAGGAGTTCATATCCGATCTAGGTGTCATACCTAGTGCATCGGGTCCAATGAAAATCTTTTGTGACAATACTGGTGCAATTGCCTTGGCAAAGGAATCCAGATTTCACAAGAGAACCAAACACATCAAGAGATGCTTCAATTCCACCCGGGATCTAGTCCAGGTGGGAGACATAGAGATTTGCAAGATACATACGGATCTGAATGTAGCAGACCCGTTGACTAAGCCTCTTCCACGAGCAAAACATGATCAGCACCAAGGATCCATGGGTGTTAGAATCATTACTGTATAATCTAGATTATTGACTCTAGTGCAAGTGGGAGACTGAAGGAAATATGCCCTAGAGGCAATAATAAAGTTATTATTTATTTCCTTATATCATGATAAAAGTTTATCATTCATGCTAGAATTGTATTAACCGGAAACATAATACATGTGTGAATACATAGACAAACAGAGTGTCACTAGTATGCCTCTACTTGACTAGCTCGTTAATCAAAGATGGTTATGTTTCCTAACCATGGACAAAGAGTTGTCATTTGATTAACGAGATCACATCATTAGTTGAATGATCTGATTGACATGACCCATTCCATTAGCTTAGCACCCGATCGTTTAGTATGTTGCTATTGCTTTCTTCATGACTTATACATGTTCCTATGACTATGAGATTATGTAACTCCCGTGTGCCGGAGGAACACTTTGTTTGCTACCAAACGTCACAACGTAACTGGGTGATTATAAAGGTGCTCTACGGGTGTCTCCAAAGGTACATGTTGGGTTGGCGTATTTCGAGATTAGGACTTGTCACTCCGAATGTCGGAGAGGTATCTCTGGGCCCTCTCGGTAATGCATATCACTTAAGCCTTGCAAGCATTGCAACTAATGAGTTAGTTGCGGGATGATGTATTACGGAACGAGTAAAGAGACTTGCCGGTAATGAGATTGAACTAGGTATTTGATACCGACGATCGAATCTCGGGCAAGTAACATACCGATGACAAAGGGAACAACGTATGTTGTTATGCGGTCTGACCGATAAAGATCTTCCTAGAATATGTAGGAGCCAATATGGGCATCTAGGTCGCGCTATTGGTTATTGACCGGAGACGTGTCTCGGTCATGTCTACATTGTTCTCGAACCCGTAGGGTCTGCACGCTTAAGGTTTCGATGACAGTTATATTATGAGTTTATACGTTTTGATGTACCGAAGGTTGTTCGGAGTCCCGGATGTGATCACGGACATGACGAGGAGTCTCGAAATGGTCGAGACATAAAGATTGATATATTGGAAGCCTATGTTTGGATATCGGAAGTGTTCCGGGTTAAATGGGGATTTTACCGGAGTACCGGGAGGTTACCGGAACCCCCCAGGAGATATATGGGCCTTAGTGGGCCTTAGTGGAAAAGAGAAGAGGCAGCCAGAGATGGGCCGCGCGCCCCTCCCCTCCCTTGGTCCGAATAGGACAAGGAGAGGGGGCCGGCCCCCCTTCCTCTTTTCCCCCCTCCGCGAATCCTATTCCAACTAGGATTGGGGGGAATCCTACTCCTGGAGGGAGTAGGACTCCTCCTGGCGCGCCTCTCCTAGGCCGGCCGCACCCCCGCCCTTGAGCCTTTATATACGGATGCAGGGGCACCCCAGAGTAACAGAAGTTGATCCACGTGATCATATTCTTAGCCGTGTGCGGCGCCCCCTTCCACCATAGTCCTCGATAATATTGTAGCGGTGCTTAGGCGAAGCCCTGCGACAGTAGTACATCAAGATCGTCACCACGCCGTCGTGCTGACGGAACTCTTCCCCGACACTTTGCTGGATCGGAGTCCAGGGATCGTCATCGAGCTGAACATGTGCTAGAACTCGGAGGTGTCATAGTTTCGGTGCTTGATCGGTTGGGCCGTGGAGACGTACGACTACATCAACCAAACGCTTCCGTTGTCGATCTACAAGGGTACGTAGATCTCGTTGCTATGCATCACCATGATCTTGTGTGTGCGTAGGAAATTTTTTGAAATTACTACGTTCCCCAACAGTACAATCACTTGAATCAAGTGCGAGTTAATCTTCCAGATAAGATAGTGATTGATAGAGTTCTCTAGTCACTATCACCAAGTTACTGGAACTTCGTGATGAACTATAATATGCAAGGGATGACGAAAATGTTTCCCGAGCTCTTCGCGATGATAAAATCAGTGAAGGTAGAAATCAAGAAAGAGCATAGTGTTGATGGTTAACAAGACCACTAGTTTCAAGAAAAGGGGCAAAGGAAAAGAAAGGGAACTTCAAGAAATAATGGCAAGAAAGTTGCCACTCCCGTGACGAAACCCAAAGCTAGACCTAAGCCTGAAACTGAGTGCTTTTACTGCAAAGGGAATGGTCACTGGAAGCGGAACTACCCAAAATACTTGGTGGATAAGAAGGATGGAAAAGTGAACAAAGGTATATTTGATATACACGTTATTGATGTGTATTTTACTAGTGTTTATAGCAACCCCTCAGCATTTGATACTGGTTCAGTTGCTAAGAGTAGTAACTCGAAACAAGAGTTGCAAAATAAATAGAGACTAGTTAAGGGCGAGGTGACGATGTGTGTTGGAAATGATTCCAAGGATGATAAGATCACCAAGGGTACGTAGATCATCAACCAAACGCTTCCAGTGTACATCAACCAAACGCTTCCGTTGTCGATCTACAAGGGTACGTAGATCACACTCTCCCCTCTCGTTGCTATGCATCACCATGATCTTGCGTGTGCGTAGGAAATTTTTTGAAATTACTACGTTCCCCAACAGTTTCGTTTTTTCGTTTTCTTCTTTGTTGAGTCATAGGAACCACCGTACTGTTAAGTGGGGTCCAAGTGAACCAGTCAGAATGACTGAAGTGATGCTTAACCAAAGACAATGAGAGCAAATCTTATCCAGTGCTGGATAAGTTAGCTTTGCTTGTAGCTCAAGTAAAGTTGTCGTGTGTGTTTGAAATCTGACCGTTGGAACACGTGTCAGTTTCTTAGTGACCCAGTGTCATTTCGGACAAATCAGGTTGGGTTACCTAGTGGCTATAAATATCCCACCCCCTACACCATAAATTGGTTGGCTGCTCAGAGTTAGTGTACGGCTTTTGTCGTTTGAGAGCAACCCACCTTGAAGCCTTTGAGAGAGAATTCCTTGCGAGGATAAAGCCCTAAACACCCAGAGCCAAAGAGTGTTAGGCATCACTGAAGTCTTCTTGTCTATGTGATCTGAAGACTTATTACATTTGAGGACTGTGAATCCTCCAGCCAGTTAGGCGTCGCGTTCTGAGCATCCAAGAGTCATTGTGGATCGCCGGTGAACGAAGTCTGTGAAGGTTTGGAAGTCTACCTTGAAGACTTAGCAGAGTGATTGGGCAAGGACTTGGTGTCCTTAGCTCAAGGGGAATAACGTGAAGACGCGGTCTTTTGAGTTGAATCTCAGCCTCCCTAACCAGACGTACAGTTGTCACAGCAACTGGAACTGGTCCAACAAATCATTGTCTTCAACGAGCCACTGGTTCTATCCCTCCCATCTCTTTATTTGCAGATTGGTCCTTGTGAAGTCATTGCTTGTTTGCATTATCTATTTGTCTTCACTGTGTGACTGCTTGTTCTGATTGGCTTCATACTATCTTCCATCCTAATCTATACTGCCTAGCTGCCATTAATATTTGTGCTTTCACTTCATTGAATACTTGACTATGGCTTGCTTAGTGTAGTCTACCTTCCACTGCATGGTAATAGGTTTATTTCTATCATTCATCTTCGAAACTTCCATGTTTTGAAGACTTTCATAAAAATCGCCTATTCACCCCCCCCCCTCTAGTCGATCACTATCCCTTTTAATTGGTATCAGAGCAAGGTACTCCCTTGTTCTGTGTGATTCGGTTTAACCACCTGGAGTTTTAGCTATGTTGACTGCAGGGATAATCAAAGTCTCTGCTGCGTGCCCAGTCTTCGATGGAACTGAATATCCCTACTGGAAGAATAAGATGCGCATGCATCTGGAAGCCATTGATGTCGACCTCTGGTATGTCGTCAAGAATGGCGTCCCCGAGGCTGGTGAAGGTGTCACCGCTATTGATGTCAACAAGTTCGTTCAATTGGATTCCACTGCCAAGAACATCATCTGTGATCATCTGACCAAAGGACAGTATGGCCGTGTGAGTGCTCTGGAAACATCCAAGCTAGTTTGGGACTGGCTCTCCAAGGTCAACGAAGGCGTCTCAACCCAGAGAGATCAAAGAATCAGTGTCCTTCGCAACCTCTTCAACCGCTTCAAGAGAAACGACAATGAGAATGTTAAGCTCACATTTGATCGACTCACTGACATCACAAATGAGCTTCAAGCCCTCTGCGCTACTGAGATCACCAAGCATGAGGTCGTCAAGACACTCCTGGGATCACTTAACAGCTCATTTGACACCCTAGCCCTGATGATTCAAGAACACCCTGACTTCAAGACACTCGATCTGTCTGACATACTTGAAAGGCTCAACACACATGAGTTTCAGCTTTCTGAGAAAAGAGACATCTACGGTTCCAACTATGGACGAACTCATGCTTTGAAGGCAAAAGTTGTTTCCTCATCTGAAGAAGAAGCTGATTGCAGTTCTGATGATCCTGAAGACATTGGAAAGGAGCTTGCTACGCTTCTGAAGAAGTTCCAGAAATTCACCAAGAAGAAAGGCTTCAGAAAGTTCTCACGATCTAGCTCAAGGAATGATGAAGCTTCTGCTCATGACTACAAGAAGAGAACATGCCACAAGTGCAAGAAACCTGGCCAGTACATCTTTGAGTGTCCGCAATGGGACAATGAGAACAAGAAGAAGAAGAAGAAGAAGAAGAAGAAGAAGAAGAAGAAGAGAAAGGAATATGATTCTGACGACAAGAAGAAGAAGAAGAAATACTCAAAGTCTTCTTCCAAGTCTTCATCAAAGTCTTCATCACACAAGAAGAGCTCATCTGGCAAGGCTCGTGCGTTTGTTGGCAATGAAATGGATTCAGAGGAGGAGTCTGCTTCTGAGGAGGCAGAGGAGGAGTCCGATTCTGGCATTGCAAGTCTGGCTACAGCCTACGTTGCCAAGTCCATCTTCAACATTGAAGACAATGACTTCATCACCGACGCCGATGCTAATGACCAGGACACCTCCGCTCCCACCTACTGCTTCATGGCACACGGTGCCAAGGTAAACTCACGCACTACTCACTATCAAACATCCAGTCAAGATGACTCTGATTGTGGTTCTAAACCCATCTACAAAACACTTGCTAAAATTGCAACTGAACAACAGAAAGCTATGGAACATATTCAAAAACTGTTAGACAAAAGCGATGACCTGTTAGACGCTGAAATGACTCGATCTCAGTCCTTAATTGAAGACATAAAAAATCTTCATGTTAAGTATGAGGAACTTGAAAGTCGTCATGAAACGCTCTCAACAACTCATGAAAAGCTTTCCTATGATTATCTTCAAAGGAAGCAAGATCTTGAGAAATTGAGAGCGGCTCATGAAGATCTTCAAAAGGAAAACGAGTCACTTCGCGCCAAACAGATCAGTCCCGCTCAGGAAGGATTTGAACCACCATGTCTTAAATGCATTGAGCGTGATAATGCTACTTTTGTTGTTGGATGTTCTACTACTGCTACTGTTGCAATATCTTCAACTGTTGATGTGGTAACTAACCCCTCTGCTGAGGATGCCACTGCTATTGCTGATGAAAATGCTAGATTGAAGACATTGCTTGAAACAGGGATGTACAAAAGTCTCAAAGGGCATCAGACACTATGTGATGTCCTCAAAAGGCAGATCCTGAACCGAAACCCTAGGAAAGAGGGTGTTGGGTTCGAAAGGAAAATGAATGCTGATGGCTCTTACTGGAAATCTGAGCAGTACCCCAAAACCACAAGGGTTGCTGCAAAGGAACCTTCAATGGATCCATCCACCCTATCTGGCTTCACTTGTGCTAATCCCATTATTATTGATGAATCCTTTGATGCAAACTATAAACTATTTAAGAATCAGAATGGTGAAGTGTTTGCCAGGTATATTGGTACTAACTGCAGGTATGGGCCACCTTTGAAGAAAGTCTAGGTGCCGAAAAAGTGTCTGGAGAATCTTCCTGTGTATGTCGTCATGACACCACAAGTGAAGAAGACAAACCCCAGACCGCGGGCTTCATATGGTCTAAAGTCTTCATACAGAAAGAAGACTCACCTGAGTCGCACTAACGCAAATGTTTTGCAGGGAAACCATACTCAGTCCTACGAATATGAGCGCGTTCATCAAACCTCCATGTTCATAAGACCAAGAACTACTCTGCTTATTCTTATGAGTACTTTTGCCCTCCTGCAAGACTATTTGCTAGGGCTTCAAAGCCAAAGTTCTCAGATGTTGCACTTAGACTCATTTCTTCGAAGCCACCCTTGAAGATGTGGGTGGATAAGAAAGCTTAACTCTCTTTTGCAGGGAAGGGTCTCCAGCCGAAAATCAAATTCGTCTGAAGCTATTGCTGGGGACCTTAAACATCTTGTAGCGCGCAAGATCAAATGCCCAAATGGTCTTATTATGTATTTTGTTCCTGAGTCGCTTGCTACTTGCCCTATCAGTCCTAACCTCGATCTAAGCTTTCATAATCCACTTGCTCGTCAAATGTTTATGCTTCACAATTCTCTTCGTGAAGCCTATCCCCCTAACTACACTGTTGGGTATGACACCAGCTGCTTCAGAATGGATTATTGATAGTGGATGTACTAATCACATGACTGGCAAGCGAAGTCTTCTCATGGACTCAACTTTACGTCCATCTGACAAGAGTCACATCACATTTGCTGATACTGGTAAAAGCAAGGTATTGGGTCTAGGTAGAGTTGCAATCTCAAGGGATCAACACATGGATAAACTGATGCTTGTTGAATCCCTTGGTTTCAACTTAATGTCTGTCTCAATGCTTTGTGATTTAAACATGATTGTGATATTTGGAAAATATCATTGCCTTGTTCTAATGGAATCTGACAAGTCTCTAGTCTTTGAAGGGTATCGGAAAGATGATTTGTACGTGGTAGATTTCTCAGCAGGACCATAGCTTGTCGTATGTCTTCAAGCAAAAGCTTCAGAATGCTCGCTCTGGCATCGGAGGCTAGGGCATGCTGGCATGAGGAACTTGCACACTCTTTCAAAGAAGAAGCATATCATAGGCATCGAGGGCGTCAAGTTCAAGAAGGATCACTTATGCGGTGCCTATGAAGCTGGAAAGATGACGAGGGCCAAGCATCCCTTGAAGACAATCATGAGAACGACTCAACCCTTCGAACTGCTACACATGGACCTCTTCGGTCCCACTCACTACTCAACTCTTACTACTAATGCTTGTCTCTATGGCTTCGTCATTGTTGATGATTATTCAAGATATACATGGGTGCATATAATCCTCTACAAGACTAAAGTGCAGGATGTCTTCAGACGCTTCGCCAATCGAGCCATGAATAACATGGCGTCAAGATCAAGCACATCAGAAGTGACAATGGCACTGAATTCAAGAACACTGGCCTCGACACTTATCTTGAAACTTTGGGCATCACTCGTGAGTTCTCGACTCCATACACGCCGCAGCAGAATGGTGTCGTGGAACGCAAGAACAGAACACTTATTGAGATGGCCCGGACGATGCTCGATAAATACAAGACTCCAAGAAAGTTCTAGCTTGAAGCCATTGATACTGCATGCCATATCATCAATCGTGTTTATCTTCACAAGCTTCTGAACAAAACATCCTATGAGCTCCTCGCTGGTAAGAAGCCAAATGTCAGTTACTTCAGAGTATTTGGTGCCAGGTGCTGGATTAAGGATCCACATCACACTTCAAAATTTGCACCAAAAGCACATGAAGGTTTTATGCTTGGATACGGAAAGGATTCGCACTCCTACATAGTCTTCAACCTCTTTCACTATAAAGTGGTTGAAACTGTGGATGTGCAGTTCGATGAGACTAATGGCCCGTAAAGAGAGCACCTGCCAAATATGCTAGATGAAGTTCCATCCAGTGAATCCATCAAGCTTATGGGAACTGGAGAAATCATACCATCTGAAGCTCAGCCTGAAGAGGAACTCATCATCTCTGCACCTGATCAACCTGAAGACAATCCTTCTAACGATGACAATGATCAGCAAGAGCAAAATCTTCGTCCTGTTCATCCTTGTGCTGCAAATGAAGTACAGATTGAGAAAATAATTGATAGCATCAATGCACCTGGTCCACTCACTCGTTCAAGGGCAACACAACTAGCGAATTTATGTGGACACTTTGCATTCGTCTCAATATCTGAACCCAAGAAAATTGATGAAGCCTTCATGGAGCTAGAATGGATTCAAGCAATGCAAGAAGAGCTTCAACAATTTGAGCTGAATAATGTATGGGAACTGGTCAAGCGTCCTGATCCTCGTAAGCACAATATCATAGGCACTAAATGGATATATCGCAACAAGCAAGATGAGCATGGTCAAGTTGTCAGAAACAAAGCTCGTCTCGTTGCTCAAGGATACACTCAAGTTGAAGGAATTGACTTCGATGAAACATTTGCTCCTGTGGCTAGGCTTGAAGCTATACGCATACTGCTAGCCTATGCAAATCATCATAACATCCTTCTGTATCAAATGGATGTGAAGAGTGCTTTTCTCAATGGAAAGATTGAAGAAGAAGTGTATGTTGCACAACCGCCTAGCTTTGAAGATCCAACACATCCTGACATGGTGTATAAGCTCAACAAGGCACTGTATGGCCTCAAACAAGCCCCTTGTGCTTGGTATGACACACTCAAGGACTTCCTGAAGAGCAAAGGCTTCAAACCTGGTTCTTTGGATCCCACACTCTTCACGAAGACATATGATGGTGAACTGTTTGTGTGCCAAATATATGTGGATGACATTATCTTCGGCTGCACCAACCAGAAATACAGTGATGAGTTTGGATATATGATGCAAGAGTAATATCAGATGTCCATGACGGGTGAGCTGAAGTTCTTCCTTGGTCTTCAAATATGACAGCAACGCAACAGCATCTTCATATCTCAAGAGAAATACCTCAAATATTGCCTGAAGAAGTTTGGAATGCAAGACTGCAAAGGTTACACGATGCCAATGCCAGCTAAACACCATCTGGGTCCCAACGACAATGGTAAAGAGTTCGATCAAAAGGTATACTGCTCCATGATTGGTTCTTTGCTTTATTTATGTGCATCTAGGCCAGATATCATGCTTAGTGTTTGCATGTGTGCCCAATTCCAAGCGGCACCAAAGGAATCGCATCACTTAGCTGTGAAGCGAATTCTGCGATATTTGGCTCACACCCCAACACTAGGATTATGGTATCCAAAGGGCTCAGAGTTTGATCTAGTTGGATCCTCGGATGCTAATTATGCTGGTGACAAGGTGGATCGCAAGTCTACATCAGGCACATGTCACTTTCTGGGATGATCACTTGTATGTTGGTCTTCAAAGAAGCAGAACTGTGTATCTCTCTCCACTGCTGAATCTGAATACATTGCTGCTGGATCTTGCTTCGCTCAGCTTCTATGGATGAAGCAAACACTCAAATACTATGGCATTCATCTGAAGCAAGTGCCACTCTACTGCGACAACGAAAGCGCCATCAAGATTGCTAACAACCTAGTTTAGCACTCGAAGACAAAGCACATTGAAATTCGTCATCACTTTCTCAGAGATCATGTCATGAAGGAAGATATTGATATCATACACGTCAACACTGAAGAGCAACTGGCAGATATCTTCACAAAGCCCTTGGATGAGAAAAGGTTTTGCAAGTTATGGTGTGAGCTAAATATCTTGGAATCCTCAAATGTCCTGTGATCAGGCACACATCCTAACACTTATGCATGTTGATGACTTAGATGTGCAACACACGAAGTAAAGTATGTCTTAAATCTATGAAGACTTACATTCTGAGTGTGAATACATTAACGTGGAATTTGACTTCGGAGCGCCACGATAATTGTGTGCCGTGTCTGGGTCTAATACTTCCTATATGGTGGGTAACGCCACCACCAAATTCTTCCTTCAGAAGTGTTTTTCTCATGGCGTTACGTTTGCAAGTCTTCGCATTTTGTTTGTCTTCAATGTTAACATGGCCTCATGTTTATCTTCAATGTACTGATTTGATTTCTGTCCTCTACAGCATTCACTTATAGCTATGTCTTCACGTTGAATCTTTTGAACTAAGTGAATGTGATCGGACCCTAACCTTTCTATGCTTCCGTCTTAAGTCTATCTATCCAAATCATATGCATTCTATTGAAACTGTCAAAACGTCTTCTCTGCGTCCTTGTCAGCAGAAGACACAGAGACAAACATTAATCTTTTTTCAATTCTCAATCCTTTTTGCCTGAAACCCGGAGAAGTGGGAACGACCACCCGACAATCCAGGCGTGCGTGGGAACATGGAACGACCTCCAATGTGTTGCATGATCACCACGTGTCCTTCAGATGTGAACCACCAGGGGCACCTGCGTAATAACAATGTGTCATCCCTGTCTCTATAAATGCACGCCTCACCCCATTCATTATCTCTTCTTCCACTCTCGCACAAACCCTAGCGCCACCGCTAGCACTCGATGACGCCGGCGACGAAGCGCTTAGCTGCCGCGACCTCACCGACGCCGTCCTCACGCCGGCCGCGGACATCGTCTTCTCCGCCGTCGCCGTAGGTGTCCTCCGTCACCAAGTTAGGGCACGGAAGATCAAACTGCTCGGCCTCCTCTCCCACTCCGTCTAGCAGTTCCTCGTGTGGTAAATAAAGCCTCCTTTTTACAGTCTTTTTAATCCGATAGATTCATCCTTTTCAACCACAAATGGTTTCTGTTCCCACTAGTTGGATCTATCTCATTCTGCATCTCATAGCATGCCTAGTATGTTCACTTATGCTTCACAAAGTAGTTAGATTCCTCACTTGTACTTATTCGTGGATTCGTACAAATCTGGAACCAACTCTCTACATATGAGTGAATGTCTTCGCACTATGAGGTCAATGTCTTCTAAACTGATTTATCTTCAAAATCTTCTGAGAATGCATATGACCTCTTCCCCTTCCCTCGCACCTTTAATGCTGTCACACGTACATGTCTGTGGGAGAATCCCTTGGTTCTCATAGTCTGCATTCATTTGCATAGTTCTTACAGCATCATATAAATTCTCTTGAAGCCAGTTCTTGTCTGACCAGTAGACGGAAGACTTTGACAGTGTTGAAGCCTTTCAGTCTAAACTTCACGGTAACAGAGAAATCTGCAAGGAAGGGTGGCAGACAGCGTCGTGGAAACACCTCAAGAGATTTGCCTCCTGACCTCTATGAGCCATACAAGACAGATCCAGAGGAGGACTACAATCAGCGGAAAACCCAAATTCAATGGATTCGAAGATATTGGGCACAACAATGGTACAAGTACAGGTTCGTGACCCAGGAATATGCTAAGAAGAATGCCATCAAGCGACCCTGGGGAGACATCTTGTATAAAAACCTTCAACCCAGGTCCAGAGCTGAAGCCATTGAACAAGGCTTCTATCCTTGCATGGTCCGTGGACCACAGCCTGCAGATGCAGACCCATCTTCATTGCTATGGTGTCGTGACGACAATCTGTTCAAGCGCAACTTCCAGTTTGCCAAGAACTTGGCCAAAGAAAACAAGAAGTCGCGGGGATTAGACTTCAATCCAAGCCCCTCTGCTCCTCGTGCCAATGGCACACGCGAAGTTGAACCCAATCTTGTTGGGCCCTTCTACAACCTAGAAGGCCTCATCACTCATATTATGGTTCAAGGGCCAGCCGTGGATGAACCTGCAGACGATGCTGATTCTGACGAAGCGCCTGCACCACCGAAGCCAAAGAAGCCGAAGAAACCTAAAGATTCGAAGCCTTCCCCTGCACCAAAGGTTTCACGGGTGAAGCCTCTGGCCACTGCACCTCCTGAAGCCAGTGTGTAGTCTGAAGATCTTTCACGCGTCTCCAAGCCCGCCAAAGTGAAGAAGCCCATGCAACCCACTGGTCAAGCACTGACCCCTGCTGCTGTTTTGCGAAACAAAAATGACGCCGTTGATTTGTCCAGTGACGACGATCTTGGCGATGGCGCTCTTCAGCATTTGATCAAGAGAAAGCAAGAGGTGGAAATCTTCAATGATCTTCCTCTCTTTGATGTGGAAACCTTAAACAAGTTCATTGATGAGTGGTTCGACAGCCCAAATGTCAGCTTTGATGATCTTCAGCTTCCAATTGGCCTCAGCGTCGCCTTCCACGGAGCCATTGCTCCTGAGTTGGCTCTAGCTCAGAAAATTGTTGAGCTGAAGCATAAGATCGATTATGAAAAGGCTCAGTTCAAAAAGCACATGGCCAAGCTCAATGTTGAAGACATTCAAAACTTCAAGGTCATGATGCATGAGCTCAAGGAAGCATTCCACAAGAAACGCGAAGAAGCCAAAGGTTCTTGTGAGCACATGAAGGATCTTGCTGCCAAATGTTGGGGATCGTAGCAGAAATTTAAAATTTTCTACGCATCACCAAGATCAATCTATGGAGTAATCTAGCAACGAGGGGAAGGGGAGTGCATCTACATACCCTTGTAGATCGCTAAGCGGAAGCGTTGCAAGAACGCGGATGAAGGAGTCGTACTCGCAGCGATTCAGATCGCGGTTGATTCCGATCTAAGCGCCGACCAACGGCGCCTCTGCGTTCAACACACGTGCAGCCCGGTGACGTCTCCTACGCCTTGATCCAGCAAGGGGAGAAGGAGAGGTTGGGGAAGACTCCGTCCAGCAGCAGCACGACGGCGTGGTGGTGGTGGAGGAGCGCGGAACTCCAACAGGGCTTCGCCAAGCACTGCGAGAGACGAGGAGGGAGAGAGGTAGGGCTGCGCCAAGAGGGAGATGATCTCGTGTATATTGCAGCCCCCAATACCTCAAGTATATATAGGGGAAGGGGAGGGGCTGCGCCCCCATCTAGGGTTCCCTCCCTAGGGGTGGCGGCAGCCCCAAAACCCATCTAGGGTTGCGGCCAAGGGGGGAGAGAGGGGGGCGCACCTAGGGTGGGCCTTAAGGCCCATCTGCCCTAGGGTTTGCCCCCCTCCCCTCTAGGAGGCGCCTTGGGCCTTGGTGGGAGGCGCCCCAGCCCACCTAGGGGCTGGTCCCTTCCCATTATTGGCCCATGTAGGCCTCCGGGGCTGGTGGCCCCTCCCGGTGGACCCCCGGACCCCTCCGGTGGTCCCGGTACACTACCGGTGATGCCCGGAACACTTCCGGTGGCCAAAATCATAGTTCCTAAATATCAATATTTACCTCCGGAACTCCTCGTGATGTCCGGGATCTCATCCGGGACTCCGAACGACATTCGGTAACCGCGTACATACTTTCCCTATAACCCTAGCGTCATCAAACCTTAAGTGTGTAGACCCTACGGGCTCGGGAGTCATGCAGACATGGCCGAGACAACTCTCCGGTCAATAACCAACAGCGGGATCTGGATACCCATGTTGGTTCCCACATGCTCCACGATGATCTCATCGGATGAACCATGATGCCAAGGATTCAATCAATCCCGTATACAATTCCCTTTGTCTAGCGGTACGATACTTGCCCGAGATTCGATCGTCGGTATCCCCATACCTTGTTCAATCTCGTTACCGGCAAGTCTCTTTACTCGTTCCATAACACATCATCCCATGATCAACTCCTTGTTCACATTGTGCACATTATGATGATGTCCTACCGAGTGGGCCCAGAGATACCTCTCCGTTTACATGGAGTGACAAATCCCAGTCTCGATTCGTGCCAACCCAACAGACACTTTCAGAGATACCCGTAGTGCACCTTTATAGCCACCCAGTTAAGTTGTGACATTTGGTACACCCAAAGCATTCCTACGGTATCCGGGAGTTGCACAATCTCATGGTCTAAGGAAATGATACTTGACATTAGAAAAGCTTTAGCAGACGAACTACACGATCTTTGTGCTAGGCTTAGGATTGGGTCTTGTCCATCACATCATTCTCCTAATGATGTGATCCCGTTATCAACAACATCCAATGTCCATGGTCAGGAAACCGTGACCATCTATTGATCAACGAGCTAGTCAACTAGAGGCTTACTAGGGACATGGTGTTGTCTATGTATCCACACATGTATCTGAGTTTCCTATCAATACAATTCTAGCATGGATAATAAACGATTATCATGAATAATGAAATACGACATAATAATAACTAATTTATTATTGCCTCTAGGGCATATTTCCAACAGTCTCCCACTTGCACTGGAGTCAATAATCTAGTTCACATCGCCATGTGATTAACACTCACAGGTCACATCGCCATGTGACCAACATCCAAGAGTCTACTAGACTCAATGATCTAGTACACATCACTATGTGATAAGCACTCAAAGAGTTCTGGGTTTGATCATGTTATGCTTGTGAGAGAGGTTGTAGTCAACGGGTCTTGCCATATTCAGATCCCTATGTATTTCGCAAAACTTTATGTCTTGTCGTAGAGGCTGCTACCACGTTCCACTTGGAGCTATTCCAAATTGTTGCTCCATTACACGTATCCGGTATCTCTACTCAGAGCTATCCGGATAGGTGTTAAGCTTGCATCGACGTAACTCTTTACGTCGAACTCTTTATCACCTCCATAACCGAGAAACATTTTCTTATTCCTTTAAGGATAATTTTGACCGCTATCTGGTGATCCACTCCTAGATCACCTTTGTACCCTCTTGCCAGACATGTGGCAAGGCACACATCAGGTGCGGCACTCAGCATGGTATACTGTACAAAGCCTATGACAAAAGCATAGGGCACGACCTTCGTCCTTCCTCTTTCTTCTGCCGTGGTCAATCTTCGAGTCTTACTCAACTTCACACCTTACAACTCAGGTAAGAACCCCTTCTTTGACTGATCTATTTTGAACTCCTTCACAAACATGTCAAGGTGTGCGTTCTTTGAAAGTATCATCAGGCGTATTGATCTATCTCTATAGATCTTGATGCCCAATATGTAAGCATCTTTATCCAGGTCTTCCTTTGAAAAACACTCTTCAAACAACCGTTCATGCTTTCTAGAAATTCTACATTATTTCGGATCAACAATATGTCATCCACATATACTTATCAGAAATGTTGTAGTGCTCCCACTCACTTTCTTGTAAATACAAGTTTCTAGCAAACATTGTATAAACCTAAAAGCTTTGATCACTCTATCAAAGCATGTATTCTGACTCTGAGATGCTTGCTCTAGTCCAAAGAAGGATTGCTGGAGCTAGCATAACTTTTAGCATCCTTAGGATTAACAAAACCTTTTATTGTATCACATACAACTTTTTCTTACGAAAACTGGTAAGAAAACTTGTTTTGTCATCCATCTGTCAGATTTCATAATCGAAAAATACAGCTAATGCTAACATGATTCCGACGGACTTAAGCATCACTACGGGTGAGAAATTCTCATCGTAGTCAACTCCTTGAACTTGTGAAAAGACTCTTTCCCACAAGTCGAGCTTCATAGACGGTAACATTACCGCCCACGTCCGTCTTCTTCTTAAAGATCCATTTATCTCAATGGCTTGCCAATCATCGGGCAAGTCCACCAAAGTCCATACTTTGTTCTGATACATGGATCCTATCTCGGATTTCATGGCTTCTAACCATTTGTCGGAATACGGGCCCACCATCGCTCCTCCAAAGCTCGTAGGTTCATTGTTGTCCAACAACATGATATCTGAGATAGGATTACCGTACCACTCAGGAGTAGTACATATCCTTGTCGACCTATGAGGTTCGATAGCAACTTGATCCGAAGCTTCATGATCACTATCATAAACTTCCTCTTCAACAGACGTAGGCGCCACAGAATACATCTTTCTGTGTTGCATCACTCTCTGGTTGAAGTAAAGGTTCGACAACCTCATCAAGTTCTATCTTCCTCCCACTCAATTCTTTCGAGAGAAATTCCTTCTCAAGAAAGGACCCGTTCTTAGCGACAAACAATTTTCCCTCGGATCTAAGATAGAAGGTATACCCAACTGTCACCTTTGGGTATCCTATGAAGATGTGTTTGTCCGCTTTGGGTTCGAGCTTCTCCGGTTGAAGCCTTAAGCATTGCAGCCCCGAACATTAAGAAATGACAACTTTGGTTTCTTGCCAAACCAATGTTCATACGGCATTGTCTCAACGGACTTATATGGTGTCCTATCTAAAGTGAATGCAGCTGTCTCTAATGCATAACCTCAAAATATAGCGGTAGATCAGTAAGAGACATCATAGATCGCACCATATCTCATAAGGTTTGATTACGACGTCTGGACACACCATTACCCTGTGGTGTTCCAGGTGGCTTCAACTATGAAACAATTCCACAATGTCTTAAGTGTTTACCAAACTCATAACTCAGAAATTCTCATTGATCAGATCGTAGGAGTTTGATCTTCTTGTTATGATGATTTTTAACTTCACTCTGAAATCGCTTGAACTTTTCAAACGTTTCAGACTTGTGCTTCATTAAGTAAATATACCTATATCTACTCAAATCATCAGTGAAGATGAGAAAATAGCGATATCCACCGCACGCTTCAATTCTCATTGGATCACACGCATCAGCATGTATGATTTCCAACAAGTCACTTGCCCGTTTCATTGTACCTGAAAACAGGGTCTTAGTCATCCTGCCCGTGAGGCATGGCTCGCATGTGTCAAGCAATTCAAAATCAAGTGACTCCAAATATCCATCAATATGGAGTTTCTTCATGCATCTTACGCCAATATGACCTGAGCGGCAGTGCCACAAGAAAGTGGTACTATCATTATTAACTCTACATCTTTTGGCGTGAACATGTGTATTACCATGACCGAGATTCAATGAACCATTCACATAGGGTGCATGACAATGAAAGGTATTATTCATGTAAACAGAATAACCATTATTCTCTAACTTAAATGAATAACTGTATTGCAATGAACATGATCTAATCATATTCATGCTCAACGTAGACACCTGATAACATTTATCTAGGTTCAATACTAATCCCGAAGGTAGATGGAGCGTGCGATGGTGATCTCATCAACTTTGGAAACACTTCCAACACACATCATCACCTCGCCCCTAGCCAGTCTCCGTTTCGTCCGTAGCTTTTGCTTCAAGTCACCAATAATAGCAACTGAACCGGTATCCAATACCCAGGTGCTACCAGGAGTACTAATGAGGTACACATTAATAACACGTATATACTTTGTTGAAGTTGCCAGCCTTCTTATCTACCATGCATTTGGGGTAATTCCGGTACCAGTGACCATTCCCTTTACAATAGAAGCACTTAGTCTCGGGTTTAGGTTCAACCTTGGGTTCCTTCACTGGAGTGGCAACTGGTTTGCCATCCATGAAGTTTCCCTTCTAGCCCTTGCCCTTCTTGAAACCAGTGGTCTTGTTAAACCATCAACACTTGATGCTCCTTCTTGATTTCTACCTTTTGCAGTCTTAAGCACCGCGAACAGCTCCGGGATCAACTCCATCCCTTGAATGTCATAGTTCATCACGAAGATCTAGTAGCTTAGTGATAGTGGCTAGAGAACTCTATCAATCACTATCTTATCTGGAAGTTTAACTCCCACTTGATTTAAGTGATTGTAGCACCCAGACATATTCTGAGCACATGCTCACTAGCTGAGCTATTCTCCTCCATCTTGTTGGCAAAAGAACTTGTCAGAGGTCTCACACCTCTCAACATGGGCATGAGCCTGAAATCCCAATTTCAGCTCTTGGAACATCTCATATGTTCTATGGCGTTCAAAACATCATTGGAATCCTGATTCTAAGCCATAAAGTATGGTGCACTAAACTATCAAGTAGTCATCAGGATGTGTCTGTCAGGTGTTCACAACATCCACAGACGACGTTGTAGGGGTTTGCACATCGAGCGGTGCATCAAAGACGTAAGCCTTCTGTGTAGCAGTGAGGACACTCCTCGGACTACGGACCTAGTCCGCATCATTGCTTACAATATCTTTCAACTTAATCTTTCTCTAGGAACGTATTGAAACAGGGAGCTACAACGTGAGCTATTTATCTACAACATATTTGCAAAGACAATTTAGACTATGTTCATGATAATTGAGTTCATCTAATCAAATTATTTAATGAACTCCCACTCAGATAGACATCCCTCTAGTCATCTAAGTGAAACATGATCCGAATCGACTAGGCCGTGTCTGATCATCACGTGAGATGGACTAGTCATCAACGGTGAACATCTCATGTTGATCGTATCTTCTATACGACTCATGTTCGACCTTTCGGTCTTCCGTGTTCTGAGGCCATGTTTGTACATGCTAGGCTCGTCAAGTCAACCTAAGTGTTTCGCATGTGTCCCGAGGCCATGTCAGTACATGCTAGGCTCATCAATACCCGTTGTATTCTAATGTTAGAATCTATCACACCCGATCATCACGTGGTGCTTCGAAACAACGAACCTTCGCAACGGTGCACAGTTAGGGGGAACACTTTTCTTAAAATTCTAGTGAGGGATCATCTTATTTAAGCTACCGTCGTTCTAAGCAAATAAGATGTAAAACATGATAAACATCACATGCAATCAAATAGTGACATGATATGGCCAATATCATTTTGCTCCTTTTGATCTCCATCTTCGGGGCTCCATGATCATCGTTGTCACCGGCATGACACCATGATCTCCATCATCATGATCTCCATCATCGTGTCTTCTTGAAGTTGTCTTGTCATCTATTACTTCTACTACTATGGCTAATGCTTTAGCAATAAAGTAAAGTAATTACATAACGTTTATGTTGACACGCAGGTCATAAATAAATTAAGACAACTCCTATGGCTCCTGCCGGTTGTCATACTCATTGACATGCAAGTCGTGATTCCTATTACAAGAACATGATCAATCTCATACATCACATATATCATTCATCACATCCTTTTGGCCATATCACATCACACGGCACATGCTGCAAAAACAAGTTAGACATCCTCTAATTGTTGTTGCAAGTTTTTACGTGGCTGATATAGGTTTCTAGCAAGAACGTTTCTTACCTACGCGAAAACCACAACGTGATATGCCAATTTCTATTTACCCTTCATAAGGACCCTTTTCATCGAATCCGATCCGACTAAAGTGGGAGAAACAGACACCCGCTAGCCACCTTATGCAACTAGTGCATGTCAGTCGGTGGAACCAGTCTCACGTAACAGTACGTGTAAGGTCGGTCCGGGCCACTTCATCCCACGATGCCGCCGAATCAAGATAAGACTAGTAACGGCAAGTAAATTGACAATATCGACGCCCACAACTGCTTTGTGTTCTACTCGTGCATAGAAACTATGCATAGACCTAGCTCATGATGCCACTGTTGGGGATCGTAGCGGAAATTTAAAATTTTCTACGCATCACCAAGATCAATCTATGGAGTAATCTAGCAACGAGGGGAAGGGGAGTGCATCTACATACCCTTGTAGATTGCTAAGCGGAAGCATTGCAAGAACGCGGATGAAGGAGTCGTACTTGCAGTGATTCAGATCGCGATTGATTCCGATCTAAGCGCCGAACAACGGCGCCTCCGCGTTCAACACACGTGCAGCCCGGTGACGTCTACTACGCCTTGATCTAGCAAGGGGAGAAGGAGAGGTTGGGGAAGACTCCGTCCAGCAGCAGCACGACGGCGTGGTGGTGGTGGAGGAGCGCGGAACTCCAGCAGGGCTTCGCCAAGCACTGCGAGAGACGAGGAGGGAGAGAGGTAGGGCTGCGCCAAGAGGGAGATGATCTCGTGTATGTTGCAGCCCCCAATACCTCAAGTATATATAGGGGAAGGGGAGGGGCTGCGCCACCATCTAGGGTTCCCTCCCTAGGGGTGGCGGCAGCCCCAAAACCCATCTAGGGTTGCGGCCAAGGGGGGAGAGAGGGGGTCGCACCTAGGGTGGGCCTTAAGGCCCATCTGCCCTAGGGTTTGCCCCCCTCCCTCTAGGAGGCGCCTTGGGCCTTGGTGGGAGGCGCCCCAGCCCACCTAGGGGCTGGTCCCTTCCCACTATTGGCCCATGTAGGCCTCCGGGGCTGGTGGCCCCTCCCGGTGGACCCCGGACCCCTCCGGTGGTCCCGGTACACTACCGGTGTTGCCCGGAACACTTATGGTGGCCAAAACCAAACTTCCTATATATCAATCTTTACCTCCGGACCATTCCGGAACTCCCCCTGACGTCCGGGATCTCACCCAGGACTCTGAACAATATTCGGTAACCGCGTACATACTTTCCCTATAACCCTAGCGTCATCGAACCTTAAGTGTGTAGACCCTACGGGCTCGGGAGTCATGCAAACATGGCCGAGACAACTCTCCGGTGAATAACCAACAGCGGGATCTGGATACCCATGTTGGTTCCCACATGCTCCACGATGATCTCATCGGATGAACCACGATGCCAAGGATTCAATCAATCCCGTTATACAATTCCCTTTGTCTAGCGGTACGATACTTGCCCGAGATTCGATCGTCGGTATCCCCATACCTTGTTCAATCTCGTTACCAGCAAGTCTCTTTACTCGTTCCATAACACATCATCCCGTGATCAACTCCTTGGTCACATTGTGCACATTATGATGATGTCCTACCGAGTGGGCCCAGAGATACCTCTCCGTTTACACGGAGTGACAAATCCCAGTCTCGATTCGTGCCAACCCAACAGACACTTTCGGAGATACCCGTAGTGCACCTTTATAGCCACCCAGTTACGTTGTGACATTTGGTACACCCAAAGCATTCCTACGGTATCCGGGAGTTGCACAATCTCATGGTCTAAGGAAATGATACTTGACATTAGAAAAGCTTTAGCAGACGAACTACACGATCTTTGTGCTAGGCTTAGGATTGGGTCTTGTCCATCACATCATTCTCCTAATGATGTGATCCCGTTATCAGCGACATCCAATGTCCATGGTCAGGAAACCGTAACCATCTATTGATCAACGAGCTAGTCAACTGGAGGCTTACTAGGGACATGGTGTTGTCTATGTATCCACACATGTATCTGAGTTTCCTATCAATACAATTCTAGCATGGATAATAAACGATTATCATGAATAATGAAATATGACATAATAATAACTAATTTATTATTGCCTCCAGGGCATATTTCCAACACCAAATGTGTTCAAGGATACAATGAAGCTGAAAAGCGCAAAGCTTTGGGGCAACCAGGCATCGACCCTCGAATGGCTGCCAAGAAGAAGAAGAAGCCAGCTGTGGCAGAACCCGAAGCATCAAGGCAGGAAGAACCTCGCATTGTCTTCCCAGCCAGTCTGACAGGCTCGAAGCCTAAGGTCCCCACAGTGGCTTCAGAACTCAAGAAAACAAGGGCAGCTAAAGCCGAAGCCAGAAAATGCAAGACCAAAGCCACCACCGATGATGCTCCCTCAACCAAGAAACAGAAAACAAAGAAGAGAGACCGGGCTGCTCCCACAGAGCCCCTTGATGTCGGGCCAATCTCAATGGCTCGTCCTGCGTCCGAACATCGAGAGCGCCAGTTAATAGTTCATGAGCCTGCTTCCACAGAGGCTCCTGAAGCTGAAGACAATCCAGCTGTTGACCCCACCGCACCTGAAGACATTGGTCCTCACGACAATGTTGAAGATGATGAAGTCCTTCCTCAGATCGAGCGCAATTTGGTATCATCGCCTATGCTCACGCACAGCGAGCTCATCAGCATTGGTCGTCCTCTGATGCCAACTGCTTAGGATGCATCGTGGGCTGATCACCCACAACAACAAGACACCCCAAGTGCTCCCCAACCACAAGATGATGATGACTTTGAGGCCGAGTCAACTCCATCTCCACAGGCGTCGCCAGCATTCCGCAGGCTTTACAAAGGATCAAGGCCCCAAGTCACTCCAACTGTGAACGTCTCTGAGTCTGAAGCCAAAACGGTTGAAGATATTCTGGCTGCATCGGCCGATGAAGAAGAAGAACCACGTGATGAAGAAAGAGTTGCTACACCACCAACCATTCCTGAAGTTGTTCTCGAGGAGAACGTGTCCGACCCTCCAGCTCCTGGAGTGGAGGTTACCAATACCGAGGCAGCCACCAACATCAACACTGAAGCCAATGACATTGTCATGGCTGAAGCCAATGTGGCGCCTGAAGCTAATGTGGTGCCAGAAGTGCAACCACCTGAAGCAAATGTGGCCCCTGAAGCCAATGCTGCACCAGATGTAATCATTCCTCCTGAAGCTCCTATGCCCCTTGCAGCCCATGTCAACGAAAATGCCAATGCTCCTGTACCCCCTCCAAGACCTCATATTGTTGAGCTGGCATTTGATCGTGGTCAGCCTGTTATGGTCCGCTGGCCCATTCTGGTTCCTCCACCTGCTGCGGGTCCACAATTTGACTATCATGTCGAGCATAGACCTCAAGTCCAGAAGCCCAAGCCAAGACTTCCAAGATTCCCAGGCACTGCAACTTCACCTGGGGTCTTCAATGTGAATGGATTCGTGGCACATAACACCTTCTTCAACAGCGCCAAGAACCCTTACACCAAACCTCGCATTTCATCGGATCGGTTCTGGAGCTATCAGCAGCAGAGCTACTATTCCTGCGTCTTATACAATCAAGGGCGCATATTTCCCCATATGCATCTTGACACTGAAGCTCTAGCTGGCCTGCCCTGTCTAGAAGAAGCGTTGGATTGCTTCAGAGACGCTGGACTCCTGCAATTTGTCACAGATAAGGAACACTGGAATGAAGAGCTTCTGTTACAGTTCTATGCAACTCTTCACATTCGAGGCTACAACAGGGATCCAAAGACTTGGGTCCTTGAGTGGATGACAGGCAATGTCCATCATGAAGCCAAAGCTCTTGATATCATTGAGCTCACAGGCCTGCCCACTCCTGGTGAATACTATGAACCAGGTTGTCAACAACACCAGAATGCTTTGGAGAGCATTTTCCAGAAGCCAGAACCCAACCTGAGCCAAATGCTGAGCATGATGAAGCCTTTGCCTCACGACACTTACTACCCATCGGAATTCTTTGTTGAAGACCTAGAGTATCTGCCTCGCACCATTTACCATATCATCAGAAAAACTCTATGGCCTGTCAAAGGACATTCATCTACAGCGAAGCTTGAAGGAGCAATGCAGACTTTGGTTTTCTATATCTTCAATGGCATCAGCTTCAATGCTCAAGACTTCTTCATCAGGCAATTGGCTGCATCTGGCTCCGATATTTTTGGTTTCAAGTTCTATGCTCCATGGGTAATGCGTCTTATCAAGCTGCACTCTGCCTTCAACTATCAACCGTCTGCGCGCAATCATCTTGTATTCTTGCCAGAGGTTGATCTGTCTGTTGAAGCTATTTACCCAGAGCCTGCTAAGGATCCGATTTATCTTCACAATGTTGATCGTGAAAGCTTCACCCAGCCCATTGAAGGAGTTCAAGCAGTCTCTCATGTCTATCCTTTGGCTGGTAACACACGTGCCCCTCGCGCTCAAACTGACGCCACTGGAAGCACCATTGCCCAAAGGCATCAGAAGCGATCTCGTGTTCTCAATGACCGAGAGCTTCTCGTCGCGCTACATCAGAAACAGGATAAGCATCATAACTGGCTTGTTACACATCAGAAACAGGACGTCAATCGCATTTGCAATCTTTCCACCAAGAATGCCTTTGTTACACATGAAACCTGTCGGAGGTCTTGGAAGAGTTTGACATTGCTCAGTGCTGAAGCTGATCTGCAAGACGATGGCTTCACAGAAAGATTCAAGTTTGACTCAACTCCTCCAAGGAATGCTCACTTGCGTCGGACTCCCTCACTTGAAGACTCTGACTATTCATCCTCAGCTACGACAGTGAGTGCCAGAGTCATCGATGACCAAGATGATGCCACTTCACCTCCTCCAACTTCAGCGTGTGTCGACACTTCACCAAGTTCTTCTGCACCACCGGACCTCAACAACGACCATGCTGCCTCGCCTGCACCTCATGGGAACGAGTAGGCGCTCTATGTCTTCAAACCTTTTTGGTCCTTACTGACAAAAGGGGGAGGAGCATATGAGTTGATAGTCTTCAAGCGGGTCCATATGGGTGGTTGCTTTACTTTTTGCTATTTTTGCCAAGTTCTTACAACTCTCTTTTTTTGATACATTTGGTTCTTTGAGTTGTAACACTTAAACTCGATGGTCGTCTGCTACTTATTTGCTATTCTGTGATGCGATGATAAATTCCGCATGTGCGATGATAACTTCCGCACTTAGGTCATTTTGCAGACGTCCATTTCTCATTATGCATGTCATTATCGTCATAATATCAAATCTTGCATGATGAACTGTCATCATAAGTTGAAGAGGATCTCCACAAGTACAACCTGCCATGTGCATTTGCATTCCAAAAGCAAATTACCTATATGCACATCTTCAGGGGGAGCCTTTGCCACTTATGAAGACAATACCCTATCCTTTACAATTTCACATATTTTATTCCCCGTTGAAAACTTCAACCAGTTTGTCATCAATCACCAAAAAGGGGGAGATTGTAAGTGCATCTAGTGCCACCCCTAGTTGGTTTTGGAGTATTGACGACAAACCTGGTTGAGGGACTAATGTGTTTGTGAGAATTGAAGGATAACACAGGTAGAAGTCCCTCATTGATTCGGTTTTCCTACCAGAGATGACCCCTAAAAATGTATGAAGACATTGAAGTCAAAGGTGGTATGTGAAGACATTCACATTGAAGACTATGACAAGAGAAGACATGTTGTGAATACTATGGAGCGCGAAGACTTAGTTGTTTCGTTGTTTCGTTTTCTTCTTTGTTGAGTCATAGGAACCACCGTACTATTAAGTGGGGTCCAAGTGAACCAGTCAGAATGACTGAAGTGATGCTTAACCAAAATCCTATGTCTTCGAGCGAAGACAATGAGAGCAAATCTTATCCAGAGTTGGATAAGTCAGCTTTGCTTGTAGCTCAAGTAAAGTTGTCGTGTGTGTTTGAAATCTGACCGTTGGAACACGTGTCAGTTCCTTAGTGACCCAGGGTCATTTCGGACAAATCAGGTCGGGTTGCCTAGTGGATATAAATAGCCCACCCCCTACACCATAAATTGGTTGGCTGCTCAGAGTTAGTGTATGGCTTTTGTTGTTTGAGAGCAACCCACCTCGAAGCCTTTGAGAGAGAATTCCTTGCGAGGATAAAGGCCTAAACACCCAGAGCCAAAGAGTGTTAGGCATCACTGAAGTCTTCTTGTATGTGTGATCTGAAGACTTATTACACTTGAGGACTGTGAATCCTCCAGCCGGTTAGGCGTCACGTTCTGAGCATCCAAGAGTCATTGTGGATCGCCGGTGAATGAAGTCTGTGAAGGTTTGGAAGTCTACCTTGAAGACTTACCAGAGTGATTGGGCGAGGACTGGGTGTCCTTAGCTCAAGGGGAATAAGGTGAAGACGCGGTCTTCTGAGTTGAATCTCAGCCTCCCTAACCAGACATACAGTTGTCACAGCAACTGGAACTGGTCCAACAAATCATTGTCTTCAACGAGCCACTGGTTCTATCCTTCCCATCTCTTTATTTGCAGATTGGTCCTTGTGAAGTCATTGCCTGTTTGCATTATCTATTTGTCTTCACTGTGTGACTGCTTGTTCTGATTGGCTTCATACTATCTTCCATCCTGATCTATACTGCCTAGCTGCCATTAGTATTTGTGCTTTCACTTCATTGAATACTTGACTATGGCTTGCTTAGTGTAGTCTACCTTCCGCTACATGGTAATAGGTTTATTTCTATCGTTCGTCTTCAAAACTTCCATGTTTTGAAGACTTCCATAAAAATCGCCTATTCACCCCCCTCTAGTTGATCACTAGCACTTTCAATGTGTGTGTGTGCGCGCGCGATCGATAAAGAGTGCCATCGAATTTGTGTGTGCCCACGTCAAAGATATAGAGTGCCTAGCCTACTGGAACGTGAGATGGGACATGTGCAGTTTGTCTCTGTGGCATGGATACCTACCTGCAGCGCTCGACTATCGGTGTGTGGTGGGGGAAGAGGGAGGCCCAATTAACTATACACTACTAGGAAAAGGGCTATAGATGGAAATGACACTAATGGCGCACCAGAGAAGTGGTGCGCCATTAGTATATACTAATGGCGCACCATGTGGGGATGCGCCATTAGTGTGGAAGACACTAATGGCGCACCAGGCACACGGTGCGCCACTAGTAACAAAATGTTTTTTTCATTTTTTCAAACATACTAATGGCGCATCCGGGCAGAGTGCGCCATTAGTAGTTAGAACTACTAATGGCGCACCAGCCGTAGAGTGCGCCACTACTGTATTTTTTTACTTTTTTGCAAAACTACTAATGGCGCACCGTTGCATAGTGTGCCATTACTAGTTTAAACTAGTAATGGCGCACTGTGCCATGGTGCGCCATTAGTATAAAAAAAATTACTTTTTTGCAAAACTACTAATAGCGCATGTCTGTCTGGTGCGCCATTAGTATGTTGGGTTACTAATGGCGCATGTCTATGTGGTGCGCCATTAGTAACCTGGGACCAGCTAGATATTTTTGGACAGCCACACCTACACACTCACTTTCCCCACTTCATTCCCCCCACCTCCTTCTCTAAGCTTGTCGGCTGCCTCCTCCTCCTCACCTCATTTGCACCATAGATTCATCAAAATTAAGTGTTGAAATTACCTTTTTTTGATAGGTAAGGGGAAAGCTATCTTCATGTTGTAGATCTACTTTTTTTCTCCCTAGCTCGCTCCAACAACGTGCACATGCACTTTTGTGGCCTAGCTAGATCTATGTATGTTTGTGGTGTTGCATATGTTTGTGGTGTTGCATATATGTTTGTGTTTGCAGGTACCGGTATTTGAAATGCGAAAGTTGCCAATATTTTGCCAAATGTTGATTCATTTCCGTTTCGGCGAGAATTTTGGCACTATGCATTCTTTTTGGTCATATTTTTAGGGAAATTCATGCCAAATTTTTTCTTGGTTCTAAAATATCGTTTTGCTCTACCCCGCAGGCGACCATGGTCCGCACGATGACCGAAGGCATTGTGAATAGGTTTTTGAGCTCCGCGAAGGCCGAGATGCTTCAAAAGAACGAGACGGAGATAAGATGTCCGTGTCAAAGATGCAAGCTGAAGAGCCTTATTGCGGACCCAGATTCCGGGCAGGTGCGGGACCACCTGCTCTTGTGTGGTTTCATGGATGGCTATAGGTGGCAAGGTGATGAAGATGACTATGAAGTCGTCCATGGGGGTCGGGCAAGAAATGAGGAAGGGCAGCAAGACAACCACCGCGGCTCGGGCGGGCGAGAAGACGAAGAATCTCCAGGACATGATCACGACGGTGATGCTGTACACAGTCATCATGTAGAAGATGCCGGACATGATGATGAGGAAGATGCCGGAGCAGACGAAGGGCATGATCATGAAGATCTAGATGCCGGAGGAGCAGACGATGATGGACCATCGATGGGCTGGGTGCAGGACCCTCATATTCAAGAGCTGCTTCTCAAGCAGACGGATAATGCAAGAGCTGCCGCCCGAGAGAAAGCCAAGCTGGATCAACTGGAGATAGACGCGGTTACTCCATTGTATGAAGGATGCAGACCCGAAGATACACGCCTGAAAGTAACGCTCATGGCTTTGGAGATGAAGGTAAAACACAAAATGACCGACGCATGCTTCGACGAGAACATGTCATTCTGGCACGAACGTCTTCCCAAGGGGAACAAGTGCCCGACCAGTTTCGAGGAGGCGAAGAAAGTCGTGTGTCCTCTGGATTTACCGCACGTGAAATACCATGTGTGCATGAACAATTGCATCATTTATCGGGGCGATCACGCGGAGTCTACCATTTGTCCGGTGTGCGGCGTCACTCGATACAAGAAGAGGAAGAAAGCTCCTCGAAAAGTGGTGTGGTACTTTCCGATCACTCCTCGTCTGCATCGGTATTTCGCGGACCCTAAGGTAGCAAAGCTCCTGCGTTGGCACGCGGATAGGGAGGAGAAGAAGCGAGAAGATGACGCAAATGATCCCGAGATAAATAAAAAAGACAAGATGCTGAGTCACCCTAAGGATGGGAGCCAGTGGCAAGCGTTGAACTTTGAACACCCAGAATTTGGGAAGGATCCAAGGAACATCGTGCTGGGCGCGAGCACCGATGGAGTCAATCCGTTTGGCAGCCAGAGAAGCACACATAGCACCTGGCCTGTGTTTGTGTGGATGTACAACCTTCCCCTGGTTGTGCATGAAGAGGAAGTACATTCACATGAGTATGCTAATTGAAGGGCCGAAACAACCAGGGAACGACATCAATCTGTATCTGGGGCTGCTGAAAGAGGAGCTAGACACGCTGTGGAAAACGCCAGCCAATATGTGGGACACCGCAGAGAAAGAATATTTCCCTATGAGAGCCGCACTGCTCACGACGGTGCACGACTATCTCGGTTACGGATATCTCGCGGGGCAGGTGGTCCACGATTTTCTGGATGCGTCAGGTGCATTGATGACACAACATATCGCCAGCTAGATAGAGATCCCGGGTCTTCGAAAACCGTGTTCATGGGACATCGAAGGTGGCTTCGCGACGATGACCCGTGGAGGAAACGCAAGGATCTGTTCGATGGTGAAACCGAACTCCGAAGATGCCCGCATACGAGGAGCGGCGAGGAAATAGACGGGCTGTTGAAAAATTGGAAAGATTGCCCACTGCCGGGAAAGAAGCAGAAGGCGCCAGAGCCGGGAAAGAAGCGAAAGGCGCGAGAGCCGCTGCAGAAGGTATGGAAAACGAGGTCTGTTTTCTGGGACTTGCCGTACTGGAAGATCCACCGTGTGCCTCACAGCCTTGATGCCATGCATATCACGAAGAACGTGTGCGAGAGTCTGCTTGGTACCCTGCTCAACATGCCAGAGAGGACCAAAGATGGGCCGAAAGCAAGGGCAGACTTGAAATCAATGGGCATCAGGTAGGAGCTTCACGCTAATGATGATGATGATGATGAGGCGAAGCAGGACATAGAAAGTCGTCGCAAAGGCAAAAAGGCCAAGAAGACCGGAAATGACTACCCTCCCGCGTGCTTCACTCTAAGTCAGGAGGAGATCGAGCAGTTTTTCACCTGCCTCGTAGGAGTAAAACTTCCTTACGGTTACGCGGGGAAGATAAGCAGATACCTAGACCCAGCGAAGCAGAAGTTCAGCGGGATGAAGTCTCACGACTGTCACGTGCTGATGACGCAGATACTTCCAGTTGCAATCCGTGGGATCATGGACGTGCACGTCCGTGAAACGCTATTTGGCCTATGCAACTTATTCGATGTCATCTCTCGGAAGTCGGTTGGCGTGAGGCAACTTAGAAGGCTACAGGAAGAGATCGTGGTGATACTATGCGAGCTTGAGATGTACTTCCCGCCCGCATTCTTCGACGTTATGGTGCATCTGCTGGTCCATATCGTGGAGGATATCATCCAACTCGGGCCGACGTTCCTGCATAGCATGATGCCGTTCGAAAGGATGAATGGTGTCATCAAAGGATATGTTCACAACATGTCACGTCCAGAGGGAAGTATAGCCAGGGGCTTTCTGACCGAAGAGTGCATCTCCTACTGCACGAATTATCTAGGCATCGAGAACCTCGTTGGTCTGCCCGTCAATAGGCACCTCGGCAGGCTCGCTGGATGGGGTCACCGTGAGGGTCGCCATGAAATGCATGTCGACTTCGAGGGTCGACTCGCCGACTTTGAAAGAGCAAACCTAGTCGTGCTACAACACATAGACGTGGTCGATCCTTGGGTGGTAGAGCACAAAACCTTTATTGAGAAGACGTACAATGACCGAGGCCAACAGAGGACAGACGGAGATATAATCAAAGAGCACAACTCATGTTTCACGCGTTGGTTCAAGCAGAAGCTTGTGTCGTATCCTTTACATGAGGATTCTTCCGCGGAAGAACAACTCATATTCGCCTTGTCACAGGGCGCCGAGTACAACCTGATGACCTATGAGGCGTACGATATCAATGGCTACACATTCTACACCGAGGACAAGGACATGAAGAGCGATGGTTATCAGAACTCTGGGGTAATGATGGAATCCTACACTGGTAACGGCAAGGACAGATACTACGGAAGGATCGAGGAGATCTGGGAGCTGAGCTACGCTGGAGAGAAGGTCCCGATGTTCCATGTCAGATGGGCCAAGAGTGTCCTAAAAGAAGACCGGTATTTCACCACCATGGTTATACCCGAAGCCAAATCCAAGACCGCGGGCGCAAATGTCACCGTGAAAAATGAGCCATGGGTACTGGCTTCCCAAGTGGACCAATGCTTCTTCATTACCGACCCGTCAAAGCCCAGTCGTGTTGTCGTGAGGAGAGGCAAAAGGAAGATCATCGGAATGGATGGAGTAGCCAATGAGCAAGACTTCGACAAGTATGGCGACCCGAAGATCGAACATGACGACGACGATGAAGTAGCAGCATACACCACAAGAAGAAGCAGGACCACCCTACCTAAAGGACGTCTGTTCCACAGAAGAACTCCATTTGCGAAAAAGAAGGGCAAGAAGATTATGAACAGATAGCTAGCTAAGATCGACTGTATTTAAATCATAGTCTTCATTTCTCGGTTGTATTTCATGGGCACTTTTTGATATCATGAATATTTTTAAATTTCATGGGCACTTTTTGAATTCCTGAGGACAATCGATCTCGATTCCCCTCCATCTCGATCTCGATTCCCCCTCCATCTCGATCTCGATCCCACCCGCACCCTCCCCCGCTAGCTCCACCGCCGCCCACGACCCACCGCACCCTCCCCCGCTCCCCGGTGAGCTCCGCCTCCTCTCCCCTCTTCATTTTTTAAAAAAAAAAGTGTAGACTACAATTGTTGTTAAACAACAATTATTACTGTTTTTATAAAAAAATATTACTGTTTCATATTCATATTCATTTTCTAAAAAATTATTACATCCAAAAAAAATAAAAAAATATTACTTATGGCGCACCTCTGGCTGGTGCGCCATTGCTATATATAAAAAAATTACTAATGGCGCACCTCTTCCTGGTGCGCCATTGCTATGTAAAAAAAGATTACTAATGGCGCACCTCTGCCTGGTGCGCCATTGCTATGTAAAAAAAAGATTACTAATGGCGCACCGACCGCGGGTGCGCCATTAGTAAGATTCCCCCCTAGCTAATTCCCTCCCTCTCGCTAGATCCCCTTCGTCCCTCTCCCTCGCCCCCCCTAGCTAATTTCCCCCGCTGCCCCGACCCACGCCGCCGCCGCCCCCGCGCCTCCGTCTCCGTCGCTGCCCCCAGTCAGCCCATGCCCTGCCCCCCATCGCCGTCCGCTCCCAATCCACCCCCTCCCTCGCCTTCACCGCGCCCACCCACCCCCTCCCTCGCCTTCCCAGCCCTCGAAATCCTAGAAACCCGTGACGCTCCATCGTGCCTTCTCCGCTCGAGCTCCACCGTGCGAGGCGACAGGCAAGGCGGCGGGCAGAATCTGCTTCAACACCGGGCCGGCGAGCCGCGGAACCAGGGCGCGACGGCGCTCGACCCCTCCACCCCCCCTCCACCTCTTCTTCCTTGGGTCACCGCTGTCTTCCTCAACTCCAGCCACCTCTGTTGCTACTAAGCTGTCGCAGGGCCTCCTTGCGCCTCCCCGGTGAGCTCCGCCTCCTCTCCCCTCTTCCTTCTCGCAAACACTCAATTTGTGCGCCTGGTTAGTGACTTGTGGAGTTGGCCCGGTTAATGCTTTGCTCTGTGATAATCCTGCTCCTCCAAGATGTTAGGCTCTGGCACTTTACAGAGTTTCTTTGTGAAATCCCTAACTGTGAGTCTTGCTAGTGATCTAATTGTGATAATCCTGCTCACATCCCCACTTGCAGCAGAAGCAGGCAATGCCTCTATATGCTCTGTTTTACTGCCTAGCTAGAGCACAAACCTAGCCCCAATTGTGTATTCCCAATTGCTAGTGGTCTAACTGATGTTTCCCTAGTTGGGTGAGACTGACTTGGCTCTTTCTTGGAGGAGACAGATCAAACAAGTGTTGTCAGTTTTTGTTTGAACTTCAAAGAGTGTTGTGACTTGGCTCTTAATCAAAAGAGTGTTGTCAGTTTTTGTTTGAACTTTGTTTGACTGGAGGAAATTACTCTTAAATGCTAGTCCTATTCTGGTGGAGATTTTTCTTGTCCTGAGTTACACTGAAGATATTTTTCTGATAATATTATAAAAACTGCCTGGTGTGTGTTCAACTTGTATCTTCTAGCTTAAGTTTAACTTGTCCTGAGTTACACTCCAGTACTGTAGTCAGTAGCTTAACTTGTTTAAGTACTTCTAGTTAGTTGTACTGATATTAAATGATGCCTGAAATGATGTATCATGTATCTTTAGCATGATCTGTTTCAGATAATAAATGATGCTTGAAATGAATTCTTGTGTAAGTGAAGGCTTGCTATGTTGTTGCAGGCAGCTATTTTCTGTTTCCTCATTTGGATTACTCAGTTATTTAGTTTATTATTACTTGGGAAAAGTATTGTGAGAAAAAATGATTATCTGCATTGCATTGTTAAATGTTGTACTTGGGCACAATACCTTTTCATCCATCATTTACACTATGAATCCAATACCAGTTGCCCATGCTGATTATTTCACTTCAAACAGGCCACCTAGTGGCACAAAGCTCCATCAGAAACAGAATCAAAGATGGCCATGCCATGCTTGGCAGTACCAGAAGTGACATGGAGCAGTGTAGTGGCATGGCCATTGACATGTGGCTGGCATCTAGACACCACACACATACATACAGAGGCACATTGACTATTACTATGGCAAGTACTGTGTCAAGTACTCCATGTGTTTTTGTTGGCAGTTTATCATGAAATTGCAGGTACCCCGAGAGGCCCTTGAGTTTACTGGAATGTCGATTAACTTCCGTTCCGGCAAATTCGGGTACTCCATATGTCCTATTTTCAGCAAAGGTCATGCTGAAATTTTCCGTGAATTTTAGCATGACTTTGCTAAAAATAGGACATATGGGGTACTTGCGACTAATGCATGGGCCGGGGTATCTTAGTACTTAGTTAAGTAGGATCAACTGCCCCGCCATTCTTGCTGCATTAAACCATAGGTGGCAATAGAGCCAAGTGATTAGTGCCAAGTGATTAGGCCCAACCTAGGGTGCCTCGGCATCGATAAACCCTAAATGATGAAAACTTAACTTCGCTTCTATAGGGTGCCTCGGTGTCGATGAGAACCTAAATGATGTACGCTTAGGCTTTTAGGGTGCCTCGGCGTCGACAAACCCTAAATGATAAAAGCTTAGCTTTTAGGATGCCTCGGTGTCGACAAACCCTAAATGATGAGACCATGATCTTGTTCCTTGACAATAACCAACTTTTTGACCAAACTTTTTTCCTATTTAGAGTGAAACATGGCCCACAATGATTAGGCCGGCGGTTCGGGCGGCAAGCAATTCTGGGAGTTGTCCCAGGAGTTGGAGGAAGAACCTCACCGCTATGAGGACGCCGTGGAAGACACCGATCCTGACTACACAACCCCTAGTGGCATCGGGGATGACACCACTGATGATGGCGCCGCGGATGCCACCACTGATGATGGCGGCGCACGCACAGATGGAAGCCAACCGAAGAGGCAACGGAAGGACCGGCGCCCGAACGTGCTCGGCACCATCAGGGAGGAATTTACTGAAGTGAACTCCGACGGGCATCCGACGGCGCCCAAACACATAGTCAAGGGGTACTCGATTCAGCTCGGGTGCATTCTTCGGAGCACCGCCTCGATCAACACCGAGAACCTAAGGCATAAGGACCAAGGGAATTTGCGCAGCCTCCTCTTCACGAAGCTGCACAAACGATACAAGTTCCCCGCTGAGTTCGCAAACACATGCCTCTCGGGTAATAAAGTGAACGGTGCCGCCCTCACAACGATGAGCATGGCCTTGTCTACTTGGAAAGCACGGTGGAGGCAATGATTGACAAAGGTGATGGTTATGAGAAGATCAAGGCGAAATATCCTTTGATTAGCGAAGATGACTACAAGGAGTTCAAAATCAAGTGCAAGAGCCCCACAACCTCCGAATCAAGTCAGTGGGGGGAAAATGTGGCAGTTGAACATAGGGGTCCACCAACTCGGTCCCGACGGTTACAGAGTGGCAGAGCCTATATGGGACAAGGAGGACGCGGAGCGTGCCAAGCAAGGCCTACCGCCCCGCTTCGAGAAATACAGTGACAAGCAGACCAGGAACTTTCTCAGGGCCCGGTACAAGGAGGACCCGGTAACAAAGGAGCTTACCACGGATCCGAAGACCAAGGAGCTTGAGCTTGTTCTGGTAAGGAATACACCCCAGCGTAATTAGCTCCATATGGTTGCATTCTAATTAATCCCTAATATTTCTAAATGGTTCACGTTCCTTCCGCAGGACAAAGAAAGCAGTAGCGCGGGGTCGTCTCAGAGCTCCCCTTTCGACACCCCTTTGAATAGGGCGTTGAACGTAATGAAAAATAGGGATAAGCTCAATAAGCCGATGTCAGCTGGTCGTGTGGCCGTCAAAGGCTTGTCCACAAAATGGTCATCATACTATGCCGCTGGTGGGCGAAAGGAGAAAAAGACCAGCTCGAAAAGCCAGTCGCGCGAGGTTGAAGCACTCAAGGCGCAAGTGGCGCGGATTCCGGAGATGGTCCAAGAGCAAGTGCAACAACAACTGGGATCGACGCTCACCGGTATGCCTACCTTGATTCATGGGATAACGACGTGGATTGTGGGTGGCCAACAGGGGCCGCCCCCGATTCCCAGCTTCACGGCCAGCAACTCGCACAACGCGCAGGCGGCGCCATTGGTGTCTCCGGCGGCCGCGGTATTGGTGTCTACAGCAGCGGCGCCATTGGTGTATCCGGCAACGGCGGTATTGGTGTCTCCGACGCCGGCATTGGAGCTTAATGCACCCGGGTGTACGCCGGCCGACACCTCGCCAGCAAGCGGCCCCTCCGTCAGTTGCACGCCCGCCGTTGGCGGTGCCTCGACATTAGCCAAGCTCGACGGCATCACGGTAACTAAGCCTCTCGGCCGAGGACTTCATCTCCTTGCCTTTGACTGGGCATCCCTGACGCCCTACATGTTTTCGCAGGGCGCCGCCGACGTTCCTTGCACTCTCCTGCACTTCATGGGCGGCGAGTTGGTCGATGTCGCCAAGGGCAGCCGGGCAACCCCGTGTTCCACGGTAATCCGATGCCACCCACAATGTATAGGGTTGAAGTGGTTCGGGTGCTGCCAGGCTGCAACGAGCTGTTACCTCCGATTCGACCCGCTGGGACCGACGAAGAAGATGAGATGACCCTCAGCGCCTACGTAAGCTGGCCCCTGCTTTGGCCGAAGAGCCAGATTCGTTTGGGGGTGGGGGACACCACCTCACAAACAAGACCGCCGGTCTTGCCGGCGCCAAGCCATGGCAAGAACGCCGCAACGCTACCGGACATGCCGGACATCCCTATGGCATAGGATCCGAACATGCATATGGCACAGGATCCGGACGACGAGAATGACGATGGTACATTTACCGACGTCGATAAGTACTTTGCCGAACATGGGTACGGTGGCGAGTTATGCGGGCCTCCTTCTCAAGAACCCAAACAAGACGACCGCGATCTAGCTGGTACGGCGGAGAAACCCAATTGCAACAGGCGTCGTCTGGCGTTCAGTTCTCAGGAGACGCCTCCAGCTGCCGCCTTCATCGAGCCTCAGATAGCGGAGGTGCCAAATATTATCAGCCCCAACACGCTCAAGAAGGCAGTCTGTGAGCAGAACTCGGTCCCATTACAGCAGATCAAGAAGAAGGGCCGGAAACAGCAAACTAAAAAGGGCGCCGGTGCGAGCCAGCCGGCACCGAGTACAATCCGTGCTTAGGACGGGCCACCTTCACCTAAGGATATCTCGAGGAGGGTGCATGTGGCGGGAAGGGCGATGCTACCAACAAATATGCTCAATGCTGCAACCGGTGCTATGCGGAGTCTGCACAACAGTGTTCTTTCTTTGGAGAAGCGGCGTCTCAGAGAGAATGATGTGGCATACCCGGTTTTCATGGCCAAGGTGCCAGAGGGCAAGGGCTTTGTGGATGGCGACATCGAGGGTACGATCGTCCTGCGGTTTGATGACATCGTTGCTATGTTTAACCTTCATCCGCTGCACTACACCTTCGTTTGGCTGTTTTCGCTGAGTATGGAGATGCGGATCATTAGAGACAAGACCCCGGACATCGTGACCGTTGACCCCTTCTACATGCGTGCCAAGCTCTTGAGCGGCGCTGGGGACCGCCAAGTCGCGAGTTCACACCTCGAAGACGTCATTCTGGCAAACCCAGATAAGGATAACTTCCTTGTGGCTTACTTTCCCGAGTAAGTCATCCCTTAACCGCCCCGTAACATATGATTTCTTAGATTTCGATCGTTCTTTTTTTCTAACATTCCGTCTTCTGTGCAGTGACACACATTGCACACTCATCCTCTTAAGCCCGAAATATTCCATGGCCACGTATTTCAACCCGAACCGTAACTCCAAGATAGACTACACAAATATCAAGAAAGTTCTTGATGATGTTCTCCCCGGCTATGCCAAATCTGGAGGCACCTTCACCAGGGCAGTTCGTAAGTATGGCAAGCACGTGTTCGCCCACAATACGACGTTCTGCTGCGTCAAGCAGCCGCCTGGCGGTCAGAAGGATGCCTACTACGCCCTCCATCACATGCGGGCGATCGTAAGGGACCATCATCACCTTCTGCTACCAAATAATCTCAAAGATTGGGTCGCGAGCTTGTCGGCAATCCAGGACACAGACATCAGACAAGAATTCTTTCGCATCCAGTCGGAGTTTGCGGACATCATCCATCAAGATGTCCTTCATACCTTGGGGCAGTTCTTCCTCAGATATCAACCGTCCAACATTGAGATAGACGGAATGCTACAAATGCAGGCTGACAACGCCCGCGATTTCATGACCATCACGACAGACGGCGGCTTCATCCACGCTCCTGTCCATGAGTCGAGTCGAAAGTAGTGATGTGTAGTTCTAAAACATTGATTGGCTCATGTTGTAATTAAACTTTAATGAATTGTATGTCTCTTTGGTTTGGACAGTCATTCAACTTAGATGTAATCGATGCTATTTATTAGTAGGACCATGAATCGTGCTATTAATGTCTTGCTTTTCTCTTCCGATCCTTTTGTTGCATACTTATATATTGCTTATGTATGTATTGTCTGTTATTTGGCTTGTGCATAGAGATGCCGTCGTATGTCGTGTACAAGGGTAAGGTTCCCGGAGTCTACGATGACTGGGAGGAGTGTCGGAGACAGGTTCACCGTTTCAGCGGTAACAGTTACAAAGGGTACACCACTAGGGCGGAGGCGGAATCTAGATACGCCTGCTATCTCGCGGGAGAGAGGAGGAAGCGTCGGAGGAACCGGATGAAGACCATTTTCATCGCGATGATGCTCATCGTGATGACCGCAGCTCTCTTCTATGTGATGGTAGTTTAGATGATCGATATTGACTTGTAATGTGAAGACAAACTCGATAATTGCGGTCTCGAGACTTGTAATGTTTTATCTTTGTTCGGTCTTTTGAATTCGGAGACTAATATGATGAATTGTATTCGGAGACTAATCTTCTATTGTATTCGATGAATCTGCTGTTGCTGTGTGCTACTGTCTATATTCTGTCAAATAATATATTTTGTAACCTGTGCAAAAATCAGAAAGTAAAAAAAACTAATATTCATACTAATGGCGCATCACTACAGAGTGCGCCATTAGTATGCCAAAGTATACTAACGGCGCATCACCGAACAGTGCGCCATTAGTATGCCAAGTATACTAATGGCGCATCCATCCGCAGTGCGCCATTAGTGTGCCAAAGCACATGGTTAAATATGGCCCCTGGGAGGCATACTAATGGCGCATGGTGTTATATACTAATGGCGCACTGGGTGGTGCGCCATTAGTAATAAATACTAGTGGCGTGATACTAATGGCGCACCAGTGATGCGCCATTAGTAGGCAAAACTGGTGCGCCATTAGTAGGCCTTTTCCTAGTAGTGATAGAGATATAATGGCTGGTATATGTGTGGAGGAGGAGAGAGGCCTACCTCATGTATTAAGGAGATCGATCTGCCTCATGTATTAAGGGAGATCGATCGGCATCCATGCATATGTGCAGGAGAGGAATAAAGTTGGGAGAGAGACAGAGCTAGAATGTTGGAGGGGTAGTAGTGGAGTTGCTTCTAACAAATGATGGGATAGGCTTGCTAGACAAACGGAGGGCACGCCCGCAATATCAATAAGAGAGGAGATGGTTGCTTGTTGTCTGTGCACGTGCGTGTGAGAGACAGGTCAGGAGGTATGCACGAATGATGAGGGGGGACGATGTGGCTGTGGTAAGCAGACGTAACTACATGGGAAGATCAATCGCCCTTTATTAGAGAAAGAAGAGACATAACTTGTGAGGTACGTCGATCGATGGGGGGTAGTTAAAGTCGATCTAGGTATATGTTGGGAGATCGATCGGTATACATGCATGTGTGTGTTAGAAGCAAATGAGGCACGAGGAGAAGGATAGAGAGAGAGGGATGCATGTAGGAGGTGGTACGAGAGGCATACTATATCGAGGGGGGAGGAGTGTGCGAGTATGAGAACGATGAAAAGAGTGGTGGGAGTGAGGCATGGACGGTGACAAGAGAAGAGGGGAATCTTGTGTTTGTGCTAGGCACACCTGGCTAGAGAGGCATATCGATCGATGTGTGCCGTAAAGAAGGAGCTAGGGGGCCTACACACACCGTGGGTGAACGACCTAAAGTGAAAAGATGAATTTGCGCGATGGAGCTAGAGAATGCTGAGGGAGGGTGAGAGGGATGCGGGCGTGTGCATGCACAAGAGAAAGTTAGCGCTAGCTACAAAGATAAGAGGGTTGTGTGGGTGTAAAAGACGAATAGAGATCATATATACTTCATTATAAAAAGCGAATTCGGATATTTGAAGAATTTATCATAGTGTTTCAAACCGACGCATGTGTGAATATATATAACAGTGATACACATGGTGTGGTTATGAACATGTTATACTACATTTAATATATTTTATCTCTACTTTTATAAAAAACGGAGTTGTTGATGATGGTGTGCCTACCATCCTGCATTATAGGTCATCCGATTTATATCTGGCGGATAGCAAGCAAACTATGATGGTTGACGTTGGAAACAATCATGATTGTAGATTCTTATTGAAATAGAGAAACGAATTCAAATTTAGTTCGAATTGCAGCGGTAGTATAGACATTTGGAATGCACTAAAATGTTGGTATGAATAGGTTACATGCATTATACAGCAAGCGAAAAAATTTAATCGGACATAACATGGATTCATACTCCCTCCTTCCATCTATATAGGGCGTAATGAGATTTTTTTAAGACCGCCTTTGACTATTGACAAGATTAATAGTACATGGCATGCACAATGTGAAAATTATATCATTGAAAGAACCTTTCACAGATGAATTTAATGGTGTGCTTTGTGTAAGTTGCATGTCATATATCATTGCTCTAATATTTGGTCAAAGTTAGCATCAAAAAACGCATTAGGCCCTATATAGATGGAAGGAGGGAGTAGCTTTGAATAGCATTTGTATAGTAAAACGGGGCAAGACTCTCTCTTTGTGTGGTGTGAATAGTTTTTTTTCGTTTTCTTTTTGGTTGAGGGAAGTGCGTATTGATTTGGTACGTACAAGTACAATATTACTACACGTTAGGCTTGTCCCTAAAATTCAACCCGCGTCTTGTTATATCCCGAAAATTCAGATATCGTGCTCCCAAAACTGGCGCCCTCACAACCCGCACCTTGCTATCCCGAAATTACAACGTGCGTGAAAACTCCCTCCAGCTGCCAAATCCCGACACGCGAAATCCCCTTCTAACCCTGAGACGAAAGGGCCGCTAGTTCAAATCGGTGGGGGGTACTTTTGTAACACACCCTACATTTTGGACAAGCGCGTCCCTAAGTCATGCTTCACCCCCTCCCATCGCCCCCTTTTCGCCATTCAAAATCCCAGCCGCCATAACCTCTCCACTCCAGCCGCAAAACCCCACCCTGCTTCGTCCACCACATCACTGCTGCCCAGCCGGAGCCTCTTCCCCGACGACGTCGTCCATCGCAACAGCTCGACGTCCCTCGTCCACCTCCCCGGATGAGGATCCGTCGTCCATCTCGTCGTCTCGCCGGTTCAGCCGCCCCGTCCTCCACCTCCAAGGAGCTGCTCCGACGATCGCCTCGTCTATCGCGGCTGCTCCATCCCCACAGCACCGCCTTAACCTGCTCCACCGGAACCGCAGCATCCTCACCGACTCCTCGGACAAAGCCGAGGCCTACTCGGCGCCACCAAAGAGGTTGTACACTCATCGCATTACACCTTCTCCTTAACTCGACCTCCCGGCGCCGACGGTGCTCCATCCCGCACCCCCATGGAGCGGCTACTTTGAAGCCAGCGCCGCGGGCGACATCTCCCACGGCGGCTCTCCCCTAGTGCGAGGCCCCTTCGGTGGTGGCGTCCATACCAACCGGATCTGCTGCTGCTCCGGCTCTCGCTCGATCGCTCTCTCGCCCAGCTGCTGCTGCTGCTCTCCCCCTCGCTAGTGCTGCTGCTCTGCTCCGATTAAGCCACACTTCAGTCGACTGAATCGACTTTTGGGTCAGTCGATTTTTAGGGGTTGGGGAGCTCGCCGGAATTAAGGAAGAACCACCCACAGCGGGGACGGGGGCTCACCGGAGAGGTACCCCACTATCTATCTTAGGGTTCAGGGTGGGGCAGGGGGCCTAGAGGGCTGGCGGGGGCGGCGATGGTGAGCTGTTTTGGGGCGGCGAGGTGGCGCTGGGGCCGGCGGTTCGGCCGGTGGTGGCTGGCGGCTCAGGGGGGTGCAGGTTGAAGATGAACTGCAGGCCCTCCCTAAACTACATGTCAAGTGCCTCTCTGCTACCATTGCGTTCAGTTTCGACAGTAGCATTCAGATTCCACAGTAAATTTCAGTTTCGACGGTTAAGTTTAGAGTCAACAGTTTTTACCTCATCTGTTGTAGTCACGTGGTTTTTGGTGATATTAATTTTACATCCATTTTACATCATCTATTGGAGATGCTATTAGAATCCCACTTGAGATTGACGATGTCTGTCTTGTGCTGCTTCAGCCTTGACGTCTTACGGCTCACCGGAGCTGCTCCAACGACAGAACGATCCATCACAACAGAGCAGTGCCCTGGACGCCGTCTACAGATTCCTCGGATCTTCCTCCACACCTCCGACAGCCACCTCTACCTCAATTGCTTCAGCGACCAACCCAATGATGCTGAGGTCGACACGGCTACGGCAAAGAGGTTGTACACTTGTTGCATCACTTATTACTATACATTCACGTCGATCCATTAGGGCTATTTTGGTTCAATGGAAAAACGTCGATCCACTGGTTGTTACCATCACTCTAAATTTCTGCATGCTCTCCTTACATAATCTCACCATATTTTTTTCGTATGCATGTCAGATATTGTACACAGTCATGCTGAACATGTAGAGAAAAAGAGAAGAGTTTTGCACGGCAATACAATGTCATACAGACATCGCTCCAAGGTGGGTTCAATTGCAAACCCTCCCCACCCCTCTCCAGATTGTAATCCAGAGGAAGATATTTGTTCTAAGGTGGATTCAGACGCCGCTGACCACTCCTATTTACCCCCCAAGGTGTTTGCTCTACCTTGGCATGATGATGTTAGTCATATCATGCATATGTTGCCTTGCAGTGCCTACTTTTGACATCATATATGTCATCTGCTTAGTTTAGACATGTTCTGTAATGCCACCTATTTAGTTTCTATATCATATATGGGAATTATGCAGTCTCATGTCTTTTAGCCAGCCATAATATATGTGAAATGTGCAATGCCATCCTGTTTAACCAGGCATCATATATTTGAATGATATCTTGTCCATCCTTTTCTTCATTACATTTCCATTTGTCGACAATGTTTGTACATTAAACTACTCTTCCTGTGAATCAGTCATTTGGGTGGGAGATGGAAAAATCTGGAGTGAAAACAAGGCCTTCAGAGCAGACAATGCTACCTGTCAAAGCAGATCTCTTGTTGGGTCCCGATAGCTCCTCAGAGATGGATTTAGAGACAGATGACCAGTCCTATTCCCCCACTGAGGTGTATGCTCTAACTTGGCACGGTTATACTGCTCATATCATGCATACAGTGTCTTGCATTGCATAGTTTAGACATCATATACACAATATTCAACACCATGTTCTTAGTTCAGACATCATATCGAATGCCCTCTATTTAGCATATAAATCACATATGTGAATTAAATTATGTGATCCTGATTACTTAGATAACATGTAGGTGAATTATGTCATGCGATCCTGTTTAGTTATTCATCATATCTTTGAATTATGTTATGCTATGCTATCCAGTTTAGATAGACATCATATATGTGAAATTATGTCATGATATCCATTTTAGTTAAACAATATACATATCAACTATTTCATGCCCTCTTTTTTCCACACTATCTATTACATCTGTCTCTCGTACAATGTCTGCACATTCAACTATGTTTCCTGTTTATCAGCCATTTGAATTGGAGCGGGTGATGCCAGTATCTAGCGGGCTAAAAACATGGTCTTCAAATAAAACAATGCTACCTCTTGGTGGAGATAGCACCCCGGTTGTACATGCACAAGAACCAGCCCTACCACACATAACCCAAACTCTCGCATATTGTACCCCTACTGCGCTGGACAGAGAACCAGCTTCACCCAATCTAACCCCAACCCCAGCCGGTAGTAACCAGGTTCCTGTTGACACAGCACCATCTCCACCACAGAGCTCCCAAACAAGAGCAGTTAGTAAGGCAGCTCCAGTGCCCAAAGGGCCAGTACTATCACGGCGAACCCCAACTCCACCAGTTAGTATGCCTATTCCCGTGGAGGAAGCACAACTAGCTAGTCGTAGTTTAGCATCTATCGCATTTGATGTTGTTAAATTGTGTGTGTGTATCTTCCCATCTTGGAAATATTATACTGAAGATGAAGGAAAATGCCAGTTGCAGGTGTTTGTCCAGGAGTTATGTGTAAGTAATGTTATTCATGGCAATTACTTTGCTTCGTCCCATACATCCTACCTCCATGATGGTTATAATACAGCAAATTTTCCCATTTTTCTCTATAGAGAAGGACCGATTTGGAAACTCAGGATGAGGGAACCTGTGCTAATACCTCTGCTATCTTCAAGAATGCTTGGTGGCAGTATCGGAATTACCTGAAGAAAACGTACTTCACCGGCAAAGAAACTCATCAAATTCCCTTACGTTCTCCTGAGACACATTTACTGGACGATGACTGGGAACGCCTTGTTCTGTACTGGTCCCGAACCAAGAATGTGGTAAGGTCTATGAGCTCATTTTTCTATTTTTAAGTATTATATTCTTGCGTCTTACTGTACTCTGTTCATGTAGAACAAGTGCCTAAACCTGAAGAACAACTGTTCTAATTTAAGATTCCATTGCTATCATAGTTTAAAAAAGCGCTAGGGGTTAATTGTGCGTTTTGCCACCGCCTTGCGCTTTACTGACCAAAGCGCATGCTTATGCGCAGTTATGCACAGATTATGCATAGTTATGCGCAATGCATTTTGCCAACGCCTAGAGCCTAGGCGCGCTTAAGTGCTCGCTTAGGCGTGCCTTTTTTAACTATGATTGTTTTGCTCTTGTATCACTGTATTTACTCATACAAACTTATTTTTAAATTGAAGGATCCAATCGAAACTCCAATGGCACAGCAGGTATGTTCAAGCATGTTTCTTTAAAAGGTTTGCTCTTATCAATAGCTCTGTTGATTTCAATTTCAATTGTGTATACAGTTGACTTTCATATCATGCACATTACTAGCATCACAACAAAGCCAATAGTGTTGTTGTACATGTAGACCCGTGGTACCCATCTGAAATCTTGTTATGCCGTGTAGTTTCCCATGTTTTGTATTCTTTCACTACTGCTTTGTCTTGAACTGATATGATTTGAACTGTGTCTCTATTTTGATTTGGCAAGACAATGCAGTGACCATAGGACATAGATATATGTTTGTTTGATGCTTTTATTATGTACTAGTACTTGGCAATAGAAGACTTGGTAGTTTAATCATGTCCACCTTACTAATGAACTGGTTCACCGAAATGAGTTTCATATACTAGTACATGCTAAACTTGTTATGTGTCTGCTTGTTTCTTCTTTTAGAATGCTGACAAAATATTGGGGAAGAGTGCCTTATTAAGCAATGGTAAAGGAAGTAATGCAGATAAGGTTTAGGATAGTGACACATCCTTGTTGGTCTCCAACAAAGCTGATAAAACAGCTAAGGAAGACTATCTTAAAGACAGCGAGACAACCCAAAGTCCTGTCTTGGTTTAGTGTTCGAGTTACTGGCCACTACCGCTTGCACAAGCTATTCAAACTCACTGTCTGAATCAGTTTGGTTTCTTGAGTCTCAACTACAAGTTGAAAGACATCGATCAGCTATGCTGCGACAAGAAGCGGCAGGACTGCGGAAGTCCCTGGAGCATTCAGATGCATACTTTCTGGTGCAACAGCAAGCATTGGAGGATTTTAGCGCCAAACAGGACAAAGCTAATCAGCTTGCTAAGCTTATTGCCAGCATGGTGGATACCCAGGATAACGTTTCTTGAGCTCTTCTGAAGTTGTTTCAGTTATGCTCTTGTTTTGCTGCCACGTTTATTTGCACTGGTGGCCAATTTTGACGGCCAGTGTATGTAATGTGCTGCTTTGTTCCCTATATTTGCACTGGTGGCGAACTTTGATGCCCAGTGGATGTAATATGTGTAATAGCGGCAATAGGCTAGCGTTAATTGCTTGCTTATTTATTTCCTTATTGTCTTGTTTAGTTGTTTGCTTGTAGTCACTGCAGTTCTTCTTCTATTTTTTTCTAGTGGCCACAATAGCCTATTTTTGGTAACTAGGCAAAAATAATCATGGCAACATACGGACTGTTCTAACCATGGGCCTCCTGCAGGCCGTATGATCCATGGGCCTTCGTCCGGCCGTAGGATCCATCGGCCTTCTATACGGGCCTTAGGGTCCATGGGCCTTCTACGGGCCGTAGGGTCCATGGGCCTTCTACGGGCCATACGATCCATGGGCCTTCTACGGGCCGTACTATCCATGGGCCTCATACGGGTCGTAGGATCCATGGGCCTTCTACGGGGCGTATCATCATTTTGCCAATCATGGGCCGTACTATTCGTGGACCATAATGGGCAGTTAATAGGCCGTATTTGATAAATCTATGAAAACAGCCCAACGGGTTTTTTTACATGAAAAAGACCCAGCGTATTAACGGTCCGCAAACGGGCCGACTGTAACGACGGGCTGAATTTGGCCCACAAGCACAAAATGATAGTAACAGGCCGTATGTAACCGAATGCTGCAAATGAGCCCAAGAATCAATGGGCCCTGAGAAGGCCGAAAGATAACTTGGGCTGGAAACGGCCCAATGGAATAACGGGTCGTTAATGGCTATAAAGTGATACACTATTCATTAGGGCCAGTTTCACCACGGGTCGTTGATGGGCCAAGAGTTACAAAGGTCCTCATATGGGCCGAAAGAAGTCATGGGCCACACATGGGCCGGAAGTTAAAATGGGCTGAGTCATATTGGACGGCCCAGATGACGCTACTGGGCCTAATTCGGATAGGGCGTAATGGGCGCTGGGTTAGCGGGCTGTAAATGGGCTATATGCGAACAGGCCATTAACAAGCTTTCCGTGGGCCGGCCTGCCAACTTTTGGCCAAGTCAAACGGGTCGACCTTTTCACAGGAATGGGCCTCTGTTGGGCCGTGCCACGTGTCGCCGTATCATAGGCGCCTTCGGTCCAATGAGCAGATGACATCTGTCCCAACGATGAGCCGACACGTGTTTCCTCCAGCCAATGATGATTTTACATGTGGAAAATCCCCATTGGTCGGGGCTGTTAACAGGTTATCGGATCCAAAACCCGACCCGATAGATTAACGGCGTTCCGTTACAGTGGATGCCACGTGTCGGTCACCCTTGACGAAAGCACTTCTGTGACGCGCGATTTATCGTCATGGAAGTGGACACTTCCGTGATGATAATTTTGGTAATGTCATGGAACACTTCTACGACAGCACAGGTATGACTATCTTGATTCTGTCATAAAATCGTCATGGATGTACATGCATGACAAAAAATGCGACCTACTGTGACAAACATGTATCATCACGGAAGTGTATTTTTTTGTAGTGAGGGCGAGAGGAGGAGCTGCGGTGGCCGGCCATGATGGGATGTATTTTTCCGGGCACGCTCCGATGGATACTCGTTGTGGGAAGGTGGTGTGATCTAGATCTGAAGATCCCCGGCTATTTAAATAGACGATTCATCTACCTGGTTAGGGTGGTAAATGTAAAAACACCCCGACCTCTCGCATTCGCTCGACACGTGGAAGATAGCCATTATTAAGGCACAGAAGCCGAGGAGTGCAACATTCATGGGAGGCCAGACACAACTTGTTACGACAGGTACTCAGGATTTGGAGGAGAACCCGCCTTGCAATGTCGAAGACAATCTTCGCACCGGACTCATCGTCATTGAAGCCTGGTTCGGGGGCTACTGAGGGAGTCCTGGATTAGGGGGTTCTCGGACAGCCGGACTATATACTTTGGCCGGACTGTTGGACTATGAAGATACAAGATTGAAGACTTCGTCCCGTGTCCGGATGGGGCTCTCCTTTGCGTGGAAGGCAAGCTTGGCGATTCGGATATGTAGATCTCCTCCCTTGTAACCGACTCTGTGTAATCCTAGCCCCTTCGATGTCTATATAAACCGGAGGGTTTTAGTCCGTAGGACAACAACAATCATACCATAGGCTAGCTTCTTGGGTTTAGCCTCTCCGATCTCGTGGTAGATCAACTCTTGTAATACTCATATCATCAAGATCAATCAAGCAGGAAGTAGGGTATTACCTCCATCGAGAGGGCTCGAACCTGGGTAAACATTGTGTCCCCCGCCTCCTGTTACCATCCGCCTTAGACGCATAGTTCGGGACCCCCTACCCAAGATCCGCCGGTTTTGACACCGATAGGCACCCCATAGACACACAAGTTGATCTCTTAGCCGTGTGCGGTGCCCCCCTCCACAGATTTCCACCTCGGTCATATCGTTGTACTGCTTAGGCAAAGCCCTGCGTCGGTAACTTCATCATCACCGTCAACACGCAGTCGTGCTAATGAAACTCCTCAGCCTCAGCTGGATCTAGAGTTCGAGGGACATCACCAAGCTGAACGTGTGCAGATCACGGAGGTGCCGTGCGTTCGGTACTTGACCGGTTGGATCACGAAGACATTCGACTACATCAACCGCGTTACTTAACACTTCCGCTTTCGGTCTACGAGGGTACATGGACACTCTCCTCTCTCGTTGCTATGCATCTCCTAGATAGATCTTGCATGATCGTAGGAAATTTTTTGAGATACTGCGTTCCCCAACAATGTTGTGATGTGATATGATCAAGACGTGATGAGATATAAATTGTTGTATGAGATGATCATGTTTTGTTAAAGTTATTGACAACTGGTAGGAGCCTTATGGTCGTCTCTTTATTGCATAAGATGCGAGCGCCATATAATTGCTTTACTTTATCGCTATGCAATAGCAATAGTTGCAAAAGCAATAGTTGGCGAGACGACCATGTAACGACATGTTGACAAAGATCAAGATGATTGAGATCATGGTGTCATGCCGGTGACGATGGAGATCATGACGGTACTTTGGAGATGGAGATGAAAGGCACAAGATGATGATGGCCATATCATGTCACATATTTTGGTTACATGTGATGTTTATCTTTTATGCATCTTATTTTGCTTAGTACGGCGGTAGCATTATAACATGATCTCTCACTAAATTTCAAGGTATAAGTGTTCTCCCTGAGTATGCACCATTGCTACAGTTCGTCGTGCCGAGACACCACATAATGATCGGGTGTGATAAGCTCTGCGTTCACATTCAACGGGTGCAAGCCAGTTTTGCACACGCAAAATACTTGGGTTAAACTTGACGAGCCTAGCATATGCAGATATGGCCTCGGAACACTAAGAACGAAAGGTCGAGCGTGAATCATATAGTAGATATGATCAACATAGTGATGTTCAGCATTGAAAGCTACTCCATCTCACGTGATGATCGGACATGGTTTAGTTGATTTGGATCACGTGATCACTTAGATGACTAGAGGGATGTCTATCTAAGTGCGAGTTCTTAAGTAATATGATTAATTGAACTTTAATTTATCATGAACTTAGTCCTGATAGTATTTGTATATCTATGTGTAGATCAATAGCTTGTGATGTAGCTCCCCGTTTATTTTGATATGTTCCTAGAGAAAAATGAGTTGAAAGATGATAGTAGCAATGATGCAGACTGGGTCCGTGATCTAAGGATTATCCTCATTGCTACATAGAAGAATTATGTCCTTGATGCACTGCTAGGTGACAGACCAATTGCGGGAGCAGATGCAGACATTATGAACATTTGGCAAGCTCGGTATGATGACCACTTGACAGTTTAGTGCGCCATGCTTTATGTCTTAGAACCAGGACTTCAAAAACATGAATGCCACGGAGCATATAAGATGTTCCAAGAGCTGAAATTAGTATTTCAGACTCATGCCCGAGTCGAGAAGTATATATGAGACCTCTGACAAGTACTTTGCCTACAAGATGGAGGAGAATAGCTCAACCAGTTTGCATGTGCTCAGAATGTCTGAGTACTACATGAAGGAAATATGCCCTAGAGGCAATAATAAAGTTATTATTTATTTCCTTATATCATGATAAATGTTTATTATTCATGCTAGAATTGTATTAACCGGAAACATAATACATGTGTGAATACATAGACAAACAGAGTGTCACTAGTATGCCTCTACTTGACTAGCTCGTTAATCAAAGATGGTTATGTTTCCTAACCATGGACAAAGAGTTGTCAGACCGCCCCAGCTCGCTGCTCTTGGTGGCGAGCTCAGTCTAGAGGAAGGGCACGATGACGACGGTCTCCTTGAGGATCTTGTGCTTGAGCAGCTCGGTGCGCAGGCAGGACTCGCGCTCCTGCAGCTCCTCGACGAGGCGGGCGAGCTCGGCGGCCTTGGGCGCCGTGGCCGCGCGTATCGGCTGCACCTGCGTGGAGGAGCGCGGGAAGTAGACCCCGAAGGAGCGCGCGAAGGAGCTGCCGCCGCCCTTGCCCCCGAAACTGGGCTGCACGGGCGAGCACTGGCCTGAGGGCCGCCGCCCCGGCGTCGGCGTCTACGGCCGCGCCGCCCTCGGGACAGGGATGACATTTGCGACGGCGCTGGTGCCAGCGTCTTGCGGGAGGAGGTGGTGTAGGAGGTCTTGGGTGTGGCTGGGCTGCGCTGGAAGCCCATGGCCGCCTTTGACTCCGCCGGCCACCATTGCAGCGGCCGTGGAAGAATACGCAACGGCCGGGGCTGAGGCCGTGGGGTGCAACGTCAGCACCGTGGGGTGCAGTGGATGGGGCCGAGGCCGGCGGCGCCGTGGGTTGCAGCGGCCGGCAACGCAGGGGGCGAAGGGGGGTCGAGGCAATGGCGCCGGGACGCTTTGGATTGGGAGCTTGAGCGACAGGGAGGGGATGAGAGAAAGGGGTAAAGGGAGAGAGAGAATGTGGGAGAGAGAGGACATGGTGGGTGAGAGAAGGACGTGGTGGGGCCGTCCTGGTGTGGGAAAGTCGCGGACAGTGGGCCAGAAAGGTAAAGAAAATAGCGCCGGTGCCCCCCAGCTGCCCCCAGGATCTTGGGTTTTGCCTGGGCTCACCGGCTGTATTTTTTGACTAATCCGGCAAAAAGTGAGGTTGTGGAAGCGTGGCTGAGACTTTTTTTGTCCACCGGTGCTGAAAAAGTGCTCTTGGGGGCTTCTTGGGAGGACGGCTGGAGATGCTCTAAAGCATACAAGACGCTAAGAGGAAACAAGCATGGGTAGACGGAATCAGCAAGCATCTTCATCATCTTGGACTCGTCAGAGGAGAGATCACCAGCGACGCCACCATCAGTTGCCCAGCCGTTGCACTCCCGGTCTCCATCCCTACGACGCGCGATAAGTCTCACTTGCTACCCGCTCGACTAGTCTTGTCCCCACCATCGACAACTTTTGATCTGCATTTTTTTATTTACAAAATAGACCAATCACAGATCTAGTTGCACATTAGTCTTACAAGAATCATGGGATCATGAATTTTCTTTGTTCTAAAAATGGCATCATTTCTGCACTTCCAAATGGACCAGAACATCGCAGAGATCCCAACTAATATGAGATTTTTGTCAGGTTCCTAGAAAGTTTTAACCAAATGTTTAAACAATTTGGGGTCGATGTCAGATCAAAAGCACATTTAATCAAACTGCAGATTAGTCTCGCGACAGAGCAATTAAAAAACAAGTGGTCAATGTCCTCCTCTTGACCACAATATACACACTCTTTGCTTCCTTTCCACCTTTTTTGATCAAATTATCTTTAGATAAAATGCTTCCTCGAACAATTGACCACACAAACATTTTGATTTTAGCTGGGGTTTTTATTTTCCACAAGAACTTATGTGGGAACCCAACATCAGTTGTAATCAGAAATGAGTAAAGAGATTTAACAGAAAAGATTTTGTCCTTTGTCAGTATACACTAGGGTTTATCTTTTCCCCCATACATTCTAACCTCCTCACATCTAGATTTCAGGCTGGACCACAGCTCAGCAGTGTCACCATACAAATTTCTTCTAAAGGAAAAGTTTTACCATCCTTTGTCAATGGCATCTGCCACATAGATACCATGATCAAAACTAATATTATACAACCTAGGATAAGCCTCTTTCAGAGGTTTGAAGCCCACCCACCAGTCTTCCAAGAATCGGGTGTTTCTTCCATCCCCTAGCTTTTTCTTAATATGCTAGTAATATAAATCTGTACCTTTCAAAAGGCTAGCCCAGAACTAGGAACCTCTAGTTTTTTTCTTAACTCCAGATATGCATTTGCCATTGACATACTTGTTAAGTAGTAGATCTATCCAAAGACCCTCTTCGGTCTCAAGTTTCCAAAACCATTTGACTAAGAGGGCTTTGTTCATGAGATCTAAATTTAAGATCCCCAAACCACCTTGACTTTTTGGATGACAACAAGTCTTCCAACTAACTAAATATATTTCTTTTTATCCTCATTTTCTTGCCACACTAACCTCGCCCTGAAGAAATCAGCTTTTTTCCCGATTCAATTCGGGAAAAGGATAAAAAGACATCATGAACATTGGGATGTTAGTGAGGCAGGATTGAACAAGAGTTACTCTGCCAATCATATTTAGTAACCTCCCTTGCCAGTAAGCACATCTCTTCTGAATTTTTTCAGTAACACACTTCCAAAACTTGTTACTTAATCTAACATCGGATACATGTATACCTAAGTATTTAAGGGGCATTTTGCCCAACTCACAAGTGAAGATCTCCTGATAAATATGTGCTTTTGGAGCTGCCTCTGCAAACAGGAAGATCTCGCTTTTGTGGAAGTTAATAGTCAATCCAGCATTTGCTCAGAGGCACTAAGGATAAGTTTCAGATTTCTAGCACTTTCCTCGTCATCGGTGCAAAGCAATAAAAAATTGCTCTTAAATATGTATTGATATTTTATTATAAGAGAAAATAAGCTTTGTAATCTTGTGATGGCAAAGAAATAAAAGCGATGGACTGTTGCTACCATAAGGTGCAATATAACATGGCGTTCCATTGCATTAAGAGCTTGCACATCCAAAACGAAAAAGGGCATGACACCCTTTGCTTCCCTCTACGAAGTGCCTATCTTTTACTTTTTTGTTTTTATTATTATGCAAGAGTCAAGAGTATTTGTCCTTATTCCATTCTTAATTCTTCTCTACTTGGCAAACATCATGTGGTAGGGAAAGATCTAGTCACACATATCCAGTTGGATGTAGGTAATCATGAATTATTATTGTTGACACTATCCTTAAGGTAAACAATAAACCCGCATCTTCCCGTGTGTCTGACTGAAACATTTGCTCCTAAAATATATATGCTTTAAATATCAGCAATCAGAGAAGAATATATGATGGTTGAGTATGTGAAACTTGCTAAACCAAAAGCTCTTACATAGACTCGTCTTAGATATATGATGAATTGTAATTGTTCCAATGACCCAGAACATACTTTTCTAGTTTCCAAGAAGATTTACGTTTTATGCTCCAACTTGTGGATGAATTGTTACTAAATCATGATAAGTTTTATGATGAAAAGTTTTTGTTATAAAAATGATCATGATTCTCGTATTTTGTTTTGTTGACACCTCTCTCTCTAAACATGTGGTCGTGATTATCGAGTTCCGCATTCGCTTGTGGGCAAATGAGGTCTAAGCTTGGGGGAGTTGATACGCCCATTTTGCATCATGATTTCCTACTATTAGTTATAGTGTTTTTGATCATCATGATGCAATTCTAATGCCTTTTCTCTCTTACTTTGCAATATTTATATGAAGAGGGAGATTGCCGGCAGCTGGAATTCCAAACCTAAAAGAAGCTCATCAAAGATAGATATTCTCTGGAGCTCTAGATGACCTGAAATTTTACGGAGATATTTTATTGAATAAAAAAAATACTAGAACGAAGAACCACAGGAGGGGGCCCACCAGTTCTCCACAAGGCAACAGGGCACACCCGCCACCCAGGGTGCGCCTTGATGTCTTATGGGGCCCACCAATGCCCTCTGGTATCCTCCTTCTGCTACATGAAGCCATTTTTCCTAAAAAAAGAGAAGACTTTAGGGACGAAGTGAAGGAAATATGCCCTAGAGGCAATAATAAAGTTATTATTTATTTCCTTATATCATGATAAAAGTTTATTATTCATGCTAGAATTGTATTAACCGGAAACATAATACATGTGTGAATACATAGACAAACAGAGTGTCACTAGTATGCCTCTACTTGACTAGCTCGTTAATCAAAGATGGTTATGTTTCCTAACCATGGACAAAGAGTTGTCATTTGATTAACGGGATCACATCATTAGTTGAATGATCTGATTGACATGACCCATTCCATTAGCTTAGCATCCGATCGTTTAGTATGTTGCTATTGCTTTCTTCATGACTTATACATGTTCCTATGACTATGAGATTATGTAACTCCCGTGTGCCGGAGGAACACTTTGTGTGCTACCAAACGTCACAACGTACCTGGGTGATTATAAAGGTGCTCTACAGGTGTCTCCAAAGGTACATGTTGGGTTGACGTATTTCGAGATTAGGATTTGTCACTCCGATCGTCGGAGAGGTATCTCTAGGCCCTCTCGGTAATGCACATCACTTAAGCCTTGCAAGCATTGCAACTAACGAGTTAGTTGCGGGATGATGTATAACGGAACGAGTAAAGAGACTTGCTGGTAACGAGATTGAACTAGGTATTGGATACCGACGATCGAATCTCGGGCAAGTAACATACCGATGACAAAGGGAACAACGTATGTTGTTATGCGGTCTGACCGATAAAAGATCTTCGTAGAATATGTAGGAACCAATATGGGCATCCAGGTCCCGCTATTGGTTATTGACCGGAAACATGTCTCGGTCATGTCTACATTGTTCTCGAACCCGTAGGGTCCGCACGCTTAAGGTTACAATGACAGTTATATTATGAGTTTATGCATTTTGATGTACTGAAGTTTGTTCGGAGTCCCGGATGTGATCACGGACATGACGAGGAGTCTCGAAATGGTCGAGACATAAATATTGATATATTGGAAGCCTATATTTGGATATCGGAAGTGTTCCGGGTGAAATCGGGATTTTACCGGAAAACCGGGAGGTTACCGGAACCCCCCGGGAGGTACATGGGCCTTAATGGGCCTTAGTGGAAGAAGAGGAGAGGCGGCCAGGGCTGGGCCGCGCGCCCCTCCCCCCTAGTCCGAATAGGACAAGGAGAGAGGGGGCCGGCGCCCCCCTCCTTCTCTATCTCTCTGTTCCCACCTCACGAATCCTATTCCAACTAGGATTGGGGGAGGAGTCCTACTCCCTCCGGGAGTAGGACTCCTCCTGGCGTGCCCTATGATGGCCGGCCGGCCTCCCCCTCTTGAACCTTTATATACGGAGGCAGGGGCACCCCTAGAGACACAAGTTGATCCACGTGATCATATTCTTAGCCGTGTGCGGTGCCCCCTTCCACCATAGTTCTCGATAATATTGTAGCGGTGCTTAGGCGAAGCCCTGCGACAGTAGTACATCAAGATCGTCACCACGCCGTCGTGCTGACGGAACTCTTCCCTGACACTTTGCTGGATCGGAGTCCGGGGATCGTCATCGAGCTGAACATGTGCTAGAACTCGGAGGTGCCGTAGTTTCGGTGCTTGATCGGTCGGGCCGTGGAGACATACGACTACATCAACCAAACGCTTCCGTTGTCGATCTACAAGGGTACGTAGATCACACTCTCCCCTCTCGTTGCTATGCATCACCATGATCTTGCGTGTGCGTAGGAAATTTTTTGAAATTACTACATTCCCCAACAGTGGCATCCGAGCCTAGGTTTTATGTGTTGATGTTATATGCACGAGTAGAACACAAGTGAGTTGTGAGCGATATAAGTCATACTGCTTACCAGCATGTCATACTTTGGTTCGGCGGTATTGTTGGACGAAGCGGCCCAGACCGACATTACGCGTACGCTTACGCGAGACCGGTTCTCCCGACGTGCTTTGCACATAGGTGGCTTGCGGGTGACAGTTTCTCCAACTTTAGTTGAACCAAGTGTGGCTACGCCCGGTCCTTGCGAAGGTTAAAACAGCACCAACTTGACAAACTATCGTTGTGGTTTTGATGCGTAGGTAAGATTGGTTCTTGCTTAAGCCCGTAGCAGCCACGTAAAACTTGCAACAACAAAGTAGAGGACGTCTAACTTGTTTTTGCAGGGCATGTTGTGATGTGATATGGTCAAGACATGATGCTGAATTTTATTGTATGAGATGATCATGTTTTGTAACCGAGTTATCGGCAACTGGCAGGAGCCATATGGTTGTCACTTTATTGTATGCAATGCAATCGCGCTGTAATGCTTTACTTTATCACTAAGCGGTAGCGATAGTCGTGGAAGCATAAGATTGGCGAGACGACAACGATGCTACGATGGAGATCAAGGTGTCGCGCCGGTGACGATGGTGATCATGACGGTGCTTCGGAGATGGAGATCACAGGCACAAGATGATGATGGCCATATCATATCACTTATATTGATTGCATGTGATGTTTATCTTTTATGCATCTTATCTTGCTTTGATTGACGGTAGCATTATAAGATGATCTCTCACTAAATTATCAAGAAGTGTTCTCCCTGAGTATGCACCGTTGCGAAAGTTCTTCGTGCTGAGACACCACGTGATGATCGGGTGTGATAGGCTCTACGTTCAAATACAACGGGTGCAAAACAGTTGCACACGCGGAATACTCAGGTTATACTTGACGAGCCAAGCATATGCAGATATGGCCTCGGAACACGGAGACCGAAAGGTCGAGCGTGAATCATATAGTAGATATGATCAACATAGCGATGTTCACCAATGAAACTACTCCATCTCACGTGATGATCGGACATGGTTTAGTTGATTTGGATCACGTGATCACTTAGAGGATTAGAGGGATGTCTATCTAAGTGGGAGTTCTTTAAGTAATTTGATTAATTGAACTTAAATTTATCATGAACTTAGTACCTGATAGTATCTTGCTTATGTATGTTTGATTGTAGATAGATGGCCCGTGCTGTTGTTCCGTTGAATTTTAATGCGTTCCTTGAGAAAGCAAAGTTGAAAGATGATGGTAGCAATTACACGGACTGGGTCCGTAACTTGAGGATTATCCTCATTGCTGCACAGAAGAATTACGTCCTGGAAGCACCGCTGGGTGCCAGGCCTGCTGCTGGAGCAACACCAGATGTTATGAACGTCTGGCAGAGCAAAGCTGATGACTACTCGATAGTTCAGTGTGCCATGCTTTACGGCTTAGAATCGGGACTTCAACGACGTTTTGAACGTCATGGAGCATATGAGATGTTCCAGGAGTTGAAGTTAATATTTCAAGCAAATGCCCGGATTGAGAGATATGAAGTCTCCAATAAGTTCTATAGCTGCAAGATGGAGGAGAACAGTTCTGTCAGTGAGCATATACTCAAAATGTCTGGGTATAATAATCACTTGATTCAGATGGGAGTTAATCTTCCAGATGATTGCGTCATTGACAGAATTCTCCAATCACTGCCACCAAGCTACAAGAGCTTCGTGATGAACTATAATATGCAAGGGATGAATAAGACTATTCCCGAGCTCTTCGCAATGCTGAAAGCTGCGGAGGTAGAAATCAAAAAGGAGCATCAAGTGTTGATGGTCAACAAGACCACTAGTTTCAAGAAAAAGGGCAAAGGGAAGAAGAAGGGGAACTTCAAGAAGAACGGCAAGCAAGTTGCTGCTCAAGAGAAGAAACCCAAGTCTGGACCTAAGCCTGAAACTGAGTGCTTCTACTGCAAGCAGACTGGTCACTGGAAGCGGAACTGCCCCAAATATTTGGCGGATAAGAAGGATGGCAAGGTGAACAAAGGTATATGTGATATACATGTTATTGATGTGTACCTTACTAATGCTCGCAGTAGCACCTGGGTATTTGATACTGGTTCTGTTGCTAATATTTGCAACTCGAAACAGGGACTACGGATTAAGCGAAGATTGGCTAAGGACGAGGTGACGATGCGCGTGGGAAACGGTTCCAAAGTTGATGTGATCGCAGTCGGCACGCTACCTCTACATCTATCTTCGGGATTAGTATTAGACCTAAATAATTGTTATTTGGTGCCAGCGTTGAGCATGAACATTATATCTGGATCTTGTTTAATGCGAGACGGTTATTCATTTAAATCAGAGAATAATGGTTGTTCTATTTATATGAGTAATATCTTTTATGGTCATGCACCCTTGAAGAGTGGTCTATTCTTATTGAATATCGATAGTAGTGATACACATATTCATAATGTTGAAGCCAAAAGATGCAAAGTTGATAATGATGGTGCAACTTATTTGTGGCACTGCCGTTTAGGTCATATCGGTGTAAAGCGCATGAAGAAACTCCATACTGATGGACTTTTGGAACCACTTGATTATGAATCACTTGGTACTTGCGAACCGTGCCTCATGGGCAAGATGACTAAAACACCGTTCTCCGGTACTATGGAGAGAGCAACAGATTTGTTGGAAATCATACATACAGATGTATGTGGTCCGATGAATATTGAGGCTCGTAGCGGATATCGTTATTTTCTCAGCTTCACAGATGACTTAAGCAGATATGGGTATATCTACTTAATGAAACATAAGTCTGAAACATTTGAAAAGTTCTAAGAATTTCAGAGTGAAGTTGAAAATCATCGTAACAAGAAAATAAAGTTTCTACGATCTGATCGTGGAGGAGAATATTTGAGTTACGAGTTTGGTGTACATTTGAAGCAATGCGGAATAGTTTCACAACTCACGCCACCTGGAACACCACAGCGTAATGGTGTGTCCGAATGTCGTAATCGTACCTTACTAGATATGGTGCGATCTATGATGTCTCTTACTGATTTACCGCTATCGTTTTGGGGTTATGCTTTAGAGACGGCCGCATTCACGTTGAATAGGGCACCATCGAAATCCGTTGAGACGACACCTTATGAACTATGGTTTGGCAAGAAACCAAAGTTGTCGTTTCTGAAAGTTTGGGGCTGCGATGCTTATGTCAAAAAGCTTCAACCTGATAAGCTCGAACCCAAATCGGAGAAATGTGTCTTCATAGGATATCCAAAGGAAACTATTGGATACACCTTCTATCACAGATCCGAAGGCAAGATTTTTGTTGCTAAATTCGGAAACTTTCTGGAGAAGGAGTTTCTCTCGAAAGATGTGAGTGGGAGGAAAGTAGAACTTGATGAGGTAACTGTACCTGCTCCCTTATTGGAAAGTAGTACATCACAGAAAACTGTTTCTGCGACACCTACACCAATTAGTGAGGAAGCTAATGATAATGATCATGAAACTTCAGGACAAGTTACTACTGAACCTCGTAGATCAACCAGAGTAAGATCCGCGCCAGAGTGGTACGGTAATCCTGTTCTGGAAATCATGCTGCTAGATCATGATGAACCTACGAACTATGAAGAAGCGATGGTGAGCCCAGATTCCGCAAAATGGCTTGAAGCCATGAAATCTGAGATGGGATCCATGTATGAGAACAAAGTATGGACTTTGGTTGACTTGCCCGATGATCGACAAGCAATTGAGAATAAATGGATCTTCAAGAAGAAGACTGACGCTGATGGTAATATTACTGTCTACAAAGCTCGACTTGTCGCAAAAGGTTTTCGACAAGTTCAAGGGTTTGACTACGATGAGACCTTCTCACCCGTAGCGATGCTTAAGTCTGTCCGAATCATGTTAGCAATTGCCGCATTTTATGATTATGAAATTTGGCAGATGGATGTCAAAACTGCATTCCTGAATGGATTTATGGAAGAAGAGTTGTATATGATGCAACCGGAAGGTTTTGTCGATCCAAAGGGAGCTAACAAAGTGTGCAAGCTCCAGCGATCCAATTATGGACTGGTGCAAGCCTCTCGGAGTTGGAATAAACGCTTTGATAGTGTGATCAAAGCATTTGGTTTTATACAGACTTTCGGAGAAACCTGTATTTACAAAAAAGTGAGTGGGAGCTCTATGGCATTTCTGATATTATATGTGGATGACATATTACTGATTGGAAATGATATAGAATTTCTGGATAGCATAAATGGATACTTGAATAAGAGTTTTTCAATGAAAGACCTCGGTGAAGCTGCTTACATATTAGGCATAAAGATCTATAGAGATAGATCAAGACGCTTAATTGGACTTTCACAAAGCACATACCTTGACAAGATTTTGAAGAAGTTTAAAATGGATCAAGCAAAGAAAGGGTTCTTGCCTGTGTTACAAGGTGTGGAGTTGAGTCAGACTCAATGCCCGACCACTGCAGAAGATAGAAAGAAAATGAAAGATGTTCCCTATGCTTCAGCCATAGGCTCTATCATGTATGCAATGCTGTGTACCAGACCTGATGTGTGCCTTGCTATAAGTTTAGCAGGGAGGTACCAAAGTAATCCAGGTGTGGATCACTGGACAGCGGTCAAGAACATCCTGAAATACCTGAAAAGGACTAAGGATATGTTTCTCGTATATGGAGGTGACAAAGAGCTCATTGTAAACGGTTACGTTGATGCAAGCTTTGACACTGATCCGGACGATTCTAAATCGCAAACCGGATACGTGTTTACATTAAACGGTGGAGCTGTCAAGTTGGTGCAGTTCTAAACAAAGCGTCGTGGCGGGATCTACATGTGAAGCGGAGTACATAGCTGCTTCGGAAGCAGCAAATGAAGGAGTCTGGATGAAGGAGTTCATATCCGATCTAGGTGTCATACCTAGTGCATCGGGTCCAATGAAAATCTTTGTGACAATACTGGTGCAATTGCCTTGGCAAAGGAATCCAGATTTCACAAGAGAACCAAGCACATCAAGAGACACTTCAATTCCATCCGGGATCTAGTCCAAGTGGGAGACATAGAGATTTGCAAGATACATATGGATCTGAATGTAGCAGACCCGTTGACTAAGCCTCTTCCACGAGCAAAACATGATCAGCACCAAGGCTCCATGGGTGTTAGAATCATTACTGTGTAATCTAGATTATTGACTCTAGTGTAAGTGGGAGACTGAAGGAAATATGCCCTAGAGGCAATAATAAAGTTATTATTTATTTCCTCATATATCATGATAAATGTTTATTATTCATGCTAGAATTGTATTAACCGGAAACATAATACATGTGTGAATATATAAACAAACAGAGTGTCACTAGTATGCCTCTACTTGACTAGCTTGTTAATCAAAGATGGTTATGTTTCCTAACCATGAACAAAGAGTTGTTATTTGATTAATGAGGTCACATCATTAGTTGAATGATCTGATTGACATGACCCATTCCATTAGCTTAGCACCCGATCGTTTAGTATGTTGCTATTGCTTTCTTCATGACTTATACATGTTCCTATGACTATGAGATTATGCAACTCCCATTTACCGGAGGAACACTTTGTGTGCTACCAAACGTCACAACGTAACTGGGTGATCATAAAGGTGCTCTACAGGTGTCTCCAAAGGTACTTGTTGGGTTGGCGTATTTCGAGATTAGGATTTGTCACTCCGAATGTCGGAGAGGTATCTCTGGGCCCTCTCGGTAATGCACATCACATAAGCCTTGCAAGCATTACAACTAATGTGTTAGTTGTGAGATGATGTATTACGGAACGAGTAAAGAGACTTGCCGATAACGAGATTGAACTAGGTATTGGATACCGACGATCGAATCTCGGGCAAGTAACATACCGATGACAAAGGGAACAACGTATGTTGTTATGCGGTCTGACCGATAAAGATCTTCGTAGAATATGTAGGAGCCAATATGGGCATCCAGGTCCCGCTATTGGTTATTGACCGGAGACGTATCTCGGTCATGTCTACATTGTTCTCGAACCGTAGGGTCCACATGCTTAACGTTACGATGACAGTTATTATGAGTTTATGTACTTTGATGTACCGAAGGTTGTTCGGAGTCTCGGATGTGATCATGGACATGACGAGGAGTCTCGAAATGGTCGAGACATAAAGATCGATATATTGGACGACTATATTCGGACACCGGAATTGTTCCGGGTGATTTCGGATAAAACCGGAGTGCCGGAGGGGTTACCGGAATCCCCCGGGGAAGTAATGGGCCTTATTGGGCCTGAGGGGAGAGAGAGGGCAGCAGCCCAGGAGGTGGCGCGCGCCCCCTCATGGGGAGTCCGAATAGGACTAGGAGGGGGGCGCGGCCCCCCTTTCCCTCTCCCCCTCCCTCTCTTTCCTTCCCCCTCCCTATTCCTAGTTGGACTAGGAAAGGGGAGTCCTACTCCCACTAGGAGAAGGACTCCCCCCCTCTCCTTTGCGCACCCAAGGGCCGGTCAGCCTCCCCCTTGCTCCTTTATATACGGGGGCAGGGGGGCACCCTAGAACACACAAGTTGATCTTCGTGATCGTTCCTTAGCCGTGTGCGGTGCCCCCCTCCATGATATTACACCTTGATCATATTGTAGCGGTGCTTAGGCGAAGCCCTGCGACGGTTAAACATCAAGATCGTCACCATGCCGTCGTGCTGACGAAACTCCTCCCCGAAGCTTTGCTGGATCGGAGCCCGGGGTGCGTCATCGAGCTGTACGTGTGTCAAGAACTCGGAGGTGCCGGAGTAACGGTGCTTGGATCGGTTGGACTGGGAAGACGTACGACTACTTCCTCTACGTTGCGTCAACGCTTCCGCTTCGGTCTACGAGGGTATGTAGACAACACTCTCCCCTCTCGTTGCTATGCATCACCATGATCTTGCGTGTGCGTAGGAAATTTTTTGAAATTACTACGTTCCCCAACAGATCCATCTATGGACTGGTGCAAGCATCTCGGAGTTGGAATTTACGCTTTGATACATTGATCAAAGCATTTAGTTTTATACAGACTTGCGGTGAAGCCTGTATTTTCAAGAAAGTGAGTGGGAGCACTACAGCCTTTCTGATAAGTATATGTGAATGACATATTGTTGATCGGAGATAATGTAGAATTATTCTGCAAAGCATAAAGGAATGTTTGAAAGGAGTTTTTCAAAGAAAGACCTCGGTGAAGCTGCTTACATATTGAGCATCAAGATCTATAGAGATAGATCAAGACGCTTGATAAATTTTTTCAATGAGTACATACCTTGACAAGTTTTTGAAGTAGTTCAAAAGGGAACAGTCAAAGAAGGAGTTCTTGCCTGTGTTGCAAGGTATGAAGTTGAATAAAGACTCAAAACCCAACCACGACAGAAAATAGAAAGAGAATGAAAAGTCATTCCCTATGCCTCATTCATAGGTTCTATAAAGTATGCTATGTTGTGTACCAGACCTATTATGTTCCTCACCATGAGTTTGGCAAGAGGGTACAATAGTGATCCAGGAGTGGATCACTGGATAGCGGTTAAAATTATCCTTAGTGGAATAAGGAAATGTTTCTCGGTTATGGAGGAGACAAAGAGTTCGTCGTAAAGAGTTACGTCGATGCAAGCTTTGACACCGATCTGGATGACTCTAAGTCTCGATCTAGATACATATTTAAAGTGGGAGCAATTAGCTAGAGTAGCTTCGTGCAGAGCATTGTAGACATAGAAATTTGCAAAATACATACGGATCTGAATGTGGCAGACCCGTTGGCTAAAGTTCTCTCACAAGCAAAACATGATCACACCTTCGTACTCTTTGGGTGTTAATCATATGGCGATGTGAACTAGATTATTGACCCTAGTAAACCCTTTGGGTATTGGTCACATAGCGATGTGAACTATAGAGTGTTAAATCACATGACGATGTGAACTATTGGTGTTAAATCACATGGCGATGTGAACTAGATTATTGACTCTAGTGCAAGTGGGAGACTGAAGGAAATATGCCCTAGAGGTAATAATAAAGTTGTTATTTATATTTCCTTATATCATGATAAATGTTTATTATTCATGCTAGAATTGTATTAACCAGAAACTTAGTACATGTGTGAATACATAGACAAACAGAGTGTCCCTAGTATGCCTCTACTTGACTAGCTCGTTAATCAAAGATGGTTAAGTTTCCTAACCATAGACATGTGTTGTCATTTGATGAATGGGATCACATCATTAGAGAATGATGTGATGGACATGACCCATCCGTTAGCTTAGCATAAATGATCGTTTAGTTTTATTGCTATTGCTTCATCATAACTTATACATGTTCCTCTGACTATGAGATTATGCAACTCCCGAATACCGGAGGAACACCTTGTGTGCTATCAAACGTCACAACATAACTGGGTGATTATAAAGATGCTCTACAGGTGTCTCCAATGGTGTTTGTTGAGTTGGCATAGATCGAGATTAGGATTTGTCACTCTGTGTATCGGAGAGGTATCTCTGGGCTTAATGGGCCAAGTAAGGGAACACACTAGCCCACAAGGGTCTGGTGTACCCCCTATAGGGCGAGCCACGTGGGGAGAAAGGAAAAGGAAAGTATGAAGTTGGACTCCTACTTCCTTCCCCTCCCCCTCCTTCCTTTCTCCCTTGTCCAAATATGGCAAGGAGCGAATTGGACTAGGGGCCCAAGTAGGATTCCTCCTACTTGGGCGCGCCCTAGGCTGCCTCCCTCCCTCTCCCTCCTTTATATACATGGGAAGGGCACCCCTAGAACACACAAGTTGATTTCTTAGCCGTGTGTGGTGCCCCCCTCCACAGATTTCCACCTCGGTCATATTGTCGTAGTGCTTAGGCGAAGCCCTGCGTCGGTAACTTCATCATCACCACCAACACGTCGTCGTGCTGACGAAACTCTCCCTCGACCTCAGCTGGATCTAGAGTTTGAGGGACGTCACCGAGCTGAACGTGTGCATATCGCGAAGGTACCGTGTGTTCGGTACTTGATCGGTTGGATCGCGAAGACGTTCGACTACATCAACCGCGTTACTTAACGCTTCCGCTTTCGGTCTACGAGGGTATGTGGACACACTCTCCCTGCTCATTGCTATGCTTCTCCTAGATAGATCTTGTGTAATCGTAGGCAAAATTTTGAAATACTACGTTCCCCAACACTAACCGGTTAGTTGGATGTGAATGAACAGTCACTGTTGTTGTCGTGTGTGTGTACGCCTCACCCTAGTCAGTTGGGGTTGGATGAACAGGCCCCCGTGGTAGTAGCCGGGGAAAGCAAACCAAAGCAAAGTAAAGCAAAGGAACAACACAACAAAACTTAAAACAAACTGACAATCGAATACAACTACTCTGCTCTACTCTACTCTGCTCTAGGGTTTCCCTCCCTTTCCTCCCCGGACTGGCTCGTCATCATCCTCATTGATCCATCGGTCCATTGAGCCGGTGCTAGCCAAAAACCTAAGAAACTCCATGAACGACCATTGAACTCGATCTATGTAATTGTAGGAGGAAACAGAACCAAAGAATTTGCTAGTTTCAGTGAATAAGAATTTGTTTTCTTTCAGTGAATATGTGTTTGCTCCTTTCAACGAATACTACACAATTGGCCGACAATTGGTAGGTCAATGATGACTTGTCTAAAATAGTCATCACTGACGCACATTGTTTGGCTAATCAATGTTAGATCACTAACGCATGGCCAGTGGCCAGTCAGTGATAAGGAGTCAATAGTATATCGATCTGTAGTAGTGTTTTCTTAGGTTTGGGAAGATTCTTTGCCAGTTTTTATTTATTTTTGTCTTTTCTGTTGTTTTTACGGGGTTTATTTTTTTCATTTTTATTTGTGTTTTTCTAACATTGCATGTTTTAAAATTCGACAACATTAAAGTCATTAGTATTTTTTAAAATCATGATCATTTTTAGAAAATTTTAATTATTTTAATTCACAGAGATTTTCTAAATTTAGGAACATTTTTAAATTTGGGAATATTTTTAGATGAACATTTTATAATTTTGAAACATTTAAAAAATTCTGCGTACAAGTTTCCATATTCTTGAACCTTTTTTAACTTGCGATTTTAAAAAAAATCCAATTTTTTTGCAATAATTCTTGAACATTTTTTCACTCCTGAAGTAGTTAATTTTAGGAAACAACCGGTGAAAAAATGGGTCGGGCAAGCCCATCTCTGCTATCCCATCCCGCCAAAAACCAAAGGACCGCACAAAAAACAGTAAATGGGACGGCCAAGGACGCACTACCTACAGTGACGAAGCGAGCAGGGGGGGCTACCCCCCCCCCCCTTCTGTTTTTTTTCTCAAGCCACTCCTATATAATACATGGATTTGTGGAGTTACTCTATAAATGTATATTTTTGGCTCCTTCCAATGCTCTACATGTTACATTGGCCCCTCCCATATATTTTTTTTGGCTCCATCCCTTACTATGTACGGCATTCCTCATCTATTATGCGTGTATCACGCCGAATAGGAGGTCCCATGTTTTCCACTCAAAGTAAAACATTTTAGTTAGAGCCCATTCAAAAATGCGGTAGATTCTCTTAAAAATGGAGTAGTGTGGTAGAGCCAGCCCAAAAATGCACTAGACTGCATAAAAAACTAGAAAAATGCAGTATACTCCCTATGGAAAGTTTAATATTAAAATGCACTAAAAAATAGCGTACTTTTATTTTGCGGATAAAATAAAAGCATATAATGCAACAGGAACAAGCATGAAAATGTATTGTAGAAAATAAGTCTTCAAAACATAATTATGGAGGCCTTATTTTAAAGATCTCATCGAAATAAATATAAGTACACAACAGTGGAATCATGCTATAATTTAGAGGCTCCATTAAGAACATAAAATCTCTAGTCTGGAAGGATTCTAAAATGTCCACATAGACTGTTTTGTTAGCTGGAATTCTTCAACTAGTTAAGAAGTGGGGAATGTGGTAATGAAAGAAAGAGGAAAAAAGAGGAAAGTTGGTGGGTTTTTGTTTTGAGCGGATGGAAAGTGGGTGGTGTGCCAGACTGAAGATAGGAATAGTTCGCGTCGATTTTGAATGGGCTCATGTTTCCTTTTTTTTAGAAACATTGAATGGGCTCATGTGTTCTCGTTTAATGCCTATTGGGCCAAAAGCATCGACATTTTTGTACACATTGTTGTACACGGATAGAGCCCATCCATGAACAGTAGTATGCCCGGTAAAAAAAGTGTACACGTGCAAACCCAGGCGCACATCATTTTAACTAAGTTTGGAATTCAGAAATCACGTGCAAAAGTAGTATAGCATTGCGAACCAACCTGTGGTTGAGATGGTTAGGTGGACAGTGACTTCGTGTATCTGTATTGATGCTTAAAAAAAGTAGTACATGATCAAATTTTAGAAATTGTAAGTTTAACAAAGCAAACCCTTAAAAACCAACTGAACATAGATAGTGCAGGTGTTGTGTAAAACACTGTATCAAATTGATTTTGAAAAAATATGAATAAAGAATTTGTGGTGAATTCCAAGCACACATATATATGGTACATAGATTTTGTGATGAGTACATATTTGGAAAAAGTTTGCCTCTATGTCTCCAACTCATTGATCCAAGACTATTTGGATTCTTCTGCCTTCACAACCGCATTTACCCTACTTTTGATTCACTAATTCATTTTTTTTTAATTTGGATTGAAAGGCTAATGGAGTGTTTGTATCTGGTGGTGTTGATTTTGCAGAAATTGCTGCTCCAACAGGCAGCAAATCAATCATTTGATATTTGAGAGAGAGCAGCCAGCAGGCGCTTTGAGAGGAAGCATTGGTGCTGGCAAATAAAAGGATTCTTTAGGTGTTCAATTGGTTCGATAACACCCGTATGTGATTGACTGATCAAAAATGAAAATATTCATTGCTATTAGATAAATGCATGGTGGTGCTTCTTTAGGTTGTGCCTGAGTAATGTTCTAGTGCCAATTATCGGTACACTTTTCTAACGGTGATTTCTAATTTGTTCTAGCTTGCACTATTAGCTACTCCCTCCGTAAACTAATATAATGATCTAAACGCTCTTACATTAGTTTACAGAGGGAGTACAATTTATTTATTTGTATGAATAGCACATATTGCATTATTTTAGAACTACAAATGTTTGATAGTTTAATGTATATTTGTGTAGACGTGTGTTGCATGTGCAAATTTACTAGTTTTAACTAAGTTTAGAATTTAGAAATCACATGCAAAAGTAGTATAGGATCAAATTCTAGAAATTGTATAAGTTTAACAAAGCAAACCCTTAAAAACCAACTAAAAGATCCACGTTGATGTAAAAAAAATTAAAAGGTCCACGCCACATTCCCCTTTTTTCCCTCGACGTCTCCACACGTTCTCAGCCTTTTTAGGGCAATAACACACGTTTCTCAGCCGATAGTTAAGTTAATAAGGGGGTGTTTGTTTCCAGGGACTTTTTTGTGTATGGACTAGAAAAAGTCCATTTTAGAGACTTTTTTACCAAACGGGAGGGACTTTTAGGGACTAAACTAGTTATTTGGGACTAGAAAGAAGAAGTCCCTCTTAGGGGGTGTTTGTTTCCAGGGACTTTTTTGTGTATGGACTAGAAAAAGTTCCTTTTAGAGACTTTTTTACCAAACGGGAGGGACTTTTAGAGACTAAACTAGTCATTTGGGACTAGAAAGAAGAAGTCCCTCTTAGAGAGTCTTTTTGAGACTTTTTCCTGCCCTGCCCCCCACCGCGCCTCACCTTATCCACACCGCTCCCGCTCCCTGCCCCGCCCCGCATCGCAGAGTCGCCTCCGCTCCCCGCCTCCGCACTGCACCTCCAGTCGCCGCCGCTCCCCGCCCCCACACCGCACCTCCAGTCGCCGTCGCTCCTCGCCCCCGCACTGCACCTCCAGTCGCCGCCGCTCCCCGCCCCCGCACCACACGTCCAGTCGCCGGCCCGTGACCCGCCTCCATTGCCCGGAGCCGCCGCCGCCATGGACGGCGATGAATACGATGGTCTTCACTTCTTCTCTCAGGCCCCCTCGCATCACCATGCTTCCCAGGGCTCATCCGCGGGCGCAAATCTGGGAAGGGGAATGGGATTCTTCGATCTGAACAGCAACGTCGACGACTACCCCGACTTGGGCTCGTACCAACAACTCCTCCGTGGCAAGTCGGCCGGTCATGGTCTTCCTCCGATTGGACTTGGTCGTGGGAGGTCCGTGTCCTAGGGCGGAGGAGGCCGCGCCCGGTCTCTGAACATTGGAGGCGGATCCGGCTCTCACATGCGGTCATTCGTCGCCCCGGGCGCAGCTGTTGGTGACGGAGGCGTCAGAGGGCGTGGGAGGTCCGTGCTCCAGGGCACTGGACGCGGTGCAGGTCGAGCCCGTGGGGCCTCATCGGCCGGCAGCATAGGCGTCGCAGGACGGGGATTCTCCATCTCTCAAGTTGCAAGCCGGCAACGTGCGTCGTCATCTGCGGTGCCTTCAAAAGATGTCGACGACAATGAAGGATTTGAAGATGGAGACGACAGCTGTGTTTTTGGAGAGGTAAATTTTTGAGTTGTGCAAATTCATGTCCATGTGTTCTTGCTAGTAAAAGATTTTCATGCCACTTATGAACAAAAGTTGCAGTAAATTGTTGGTATGCGAAGTTCCATATTGATGCTACGAATGACAAGAACTACCCCAAAAAAATTATGTCTGAACATCCAGGTCATCCATGACCTAATGCATAATTAAATAGATTTGTCATTTATACGAACTGGTTGTTCTGTTGCTGTAAACTGGATAGTTGTCATTTATACTGAACCCTACGTACTTCTTTTTATGATGAAAAATCATGTCACTCGATAGACAGACTTGGCAAGTTGGGGTTTTTCTCCAATATAACAAGAATTTGTAGAAACCACTGAAATAAAGAAACAGAGGCACTAGCTAACCAGCAGAAAGATTTCAAGGAATTGATCATCTACTTTTCTTTGTCTGGTGCAGCCTTTACTGGACCTTGGTCATTTAGCGTACGATATTTATCAATGCTATAGATTTATATGTAACTCTGTACACCATATTTCGTCTTCTTTTTGTAACTGGGTGTAGAACACTTTATAAATTGTTGTCAGATTTAGCATACCGTATTTACATGCACCTATGAATCAATTTAGAAATTGGGTCGCTGATGGGTTGTGGAGCTTGAAACAGCAATGATATATTATTTCGGTTGTTATGAACAAGTGTTCAATCTCACTTATTTCGGTTCTTATGAACAATTGTTGGCATGAACAAGTGTTCTCTTCTAGAAAGAATTCCTTATATAACACTACTTTAAAATCATCTTCCCTATTTAACACTGATAAAATATTTCTTCCCTATCTAACCCGGACTCTAAACTTTGTTCCCAATATAACACTTCCATCCGTTTTGTGAGCTAACAGTGTTAACTTGCACATGAAATGACAATATTACCCCTGTAACTAATATATGATATTTTTTACTCCTCTTTCCCATGCCTCTGTGTTTTTTTTTCTTTGAAGTGGTTTTGTACGGAGCTATGTCAAAATACTTATACTTGGCGTTGTAGAAAAAGAAGAAAAAAACAATAACAACGGCAAGCACACACACGTGTACTGGCACATTAGTTAGTGACTTATTCATGCATGTGGGTTCTCCTTCACGTACCCATCCATGGATGCATTGTGAGCAAGTACATGGTGATGACATAATCATGGCCATCCGATACTTATCGTTTGTACATACCTGAATATCTGCGGCGGCCGAAGACACACGTATACATACTCGAATATCCACGCGCGTACATGCAAGCACACATACATACCTGAATACTCATACACCTGTGTATGTATGGTTAAAGAATTTTTTTTATTTCCAGGCGTGTTGACTAGGAACCGATCAACTTGGTCGTGGGGGTAAGGAAAGGCATCAACGATCCAGAATATCTGGACTGCTGCGATGCGTCTGACCCACTCATACGCAGGCATCGCAAGGGGAACTCACGCACCCATCATACACGCACGTAGCATCCAGGAAGAACTCACGCACAAACATCAGAAGATATACAAGGGAAAGGAGAGGGCGGACCCAGAGAGATACAAGAGAAAGGAGAGGGCGCACCCCCAGCTAATGATCAGATAGATACCCCGCAAAAAAAAGATCAAATAGATGTTTGAGAGAAAAAATGTCATTTCATGTGCCATTTAACACTGTTACCTCAGAAAATGGATGAAAGTGTTATATTGGGAACAAAATTTAAAGTTGAAGTTAGATAGGGAAGAAATATTTTTCCAGTGTCAAAAAGGGCATCATATTTTAGGGTAGTGTTAAATAAGAAATTCTCTCTCTCTCTAGTGTTGTTTTGGTTGTTACGAACAAGTGTATAAGAAGCCATGGGACTTCTATATGCGGATGAGCCCTGGGAAGCCTGGCAACATGCATGGCAACATGGTCTTTTAGGAGCCGAACTGGGACTTCTATCGGTGATGAACAAGTGGTTTTTCTGTTGTTATTATTTATGTAATCTGTACTAGTTAATTATTAGCGGCGGAGTGCATTCAGGAGCCAAATTGGGACTTCTATCGGCGATGAACAAGTGGTTCTTCTGTTGTTATTATTATGTAATCTGTACTAGTTAATTATTAGGGGCAGCGTGGTTTTTTAGCATGTCATTTATTATCCTCTAGTTCATGTTTAGTCCCTGGAACAAACAGGTAGGGACTAGAGACATTTTAATTGGGACTAAAAAAAGTCCTATGACTTTTTAAACAAACAGGGCCTAAGTCTCCCCCGGGCCCAACCCTATTTGTACCTTAGCTCACGCCATTTAAATGAATAATCAATGGTTGCTAAAAAATGAATAATTAATGTGCAGGCGAGTGGGTCCAGTATCAGTCATAGCTATAAATGATGTACCCACCGTTTTTATTTACTCTCCATATTACCTTTGTCTTAAGTCAAAATTAATAAACATTGACTAATTTATGAAAAGTGCCCTTTAACCGTTTAACCAATGCGTTGAAAATTCATAGCAAATCCATATAAACTGATAAAAATGCAAATAAGATATCAAATTATTTAGAGGAACATTACCATTTCCGCAAAAAAGAAAAACATTACCCTTATATGCATGTCATTTGCACTCAGGAAAAAATATTGGTCAAACTACCCGAGGTTATTAATTATATTAACATTATTAAACATAAAGAACCTACACAATAATTTTTCCATGAATAAAAATGAGAAGCATATATGGGTGATGTTTTTTGAACATTCTCGTATGTTATTTGCATTTTCTTGAGTTCATATAAATTTGTTATGAATTTTCAAACGACTTTGGCTATTACTTTGATCCGCTTCTTTGCACATCAAATATGGTTGTAGACAAGCTTAGCTCTGTCCATCAATATTATTCGTCGATGCCACTCAACACAAGCCCGCCTCTTCCTCAAGTTGCCCCATTGAATCCTTGTCGTCTTTCCATGACGTGAGATTGTTGGTGGTAGTACGCCACTCTCTTCGATGAGCAGGCATATCCAAGGTGATGCTCCTCGTGTCCCTCGACGTCACCTATAACGTTGGCGTTCTGGGAACCAGGGCACCCAGACTTGCCTGCCTGCGGCCCATGACGTGGCTCCATCGACAGCCTGGTACGGCCCATCTTCAGCATCGACAAAGCAAGACCCTCACAGGGGGGCAAGCCTCGCGAGGGGGACGACGCCAAGACCACCAGAGGGAGCGGCCTCCCTAGGCCTGCTCCTGAGGAGCGGAGATTCCTATGCAGGTGATCACCTCATGAGCTTAAGGTGACGCAAGTCATGACGCCCAAGGCCAGACGGGCGCAGTACAACAGGTTTCCTCTTTGGTGCTAAGGAGGCAAGCGCAGGCGCGGAGTCCCGAGGAACCAGCCAACGTTTTCCATTCCCGTGCTAAAAGACCAAGACCGCCAGGACGGAGGTCATCACCGAGCCCACCACGACATCATGACCAGAAGCTTTGCAGGCGAAGACCACCTTTCGTCAGGATAAGATGTACTATTTGTCTCCCTCCAAACTTGGCCGTTGTGGGATCCCTTTCCGCCTTCATTTTGGGGGAAGAGGATCAAGGCCACTATAAAATACAGGTTAGCCACCATAGAAGGGGAGGAGATCCGAACCCCCACCAGCTCACACCAACACAAGAACAGAACTCCTGAGGTAGTTCTTCCTCTATACTAGTTCATCCTCAGCCCACCGCGAGGCCAATCCATCCCAAAGCAGAAGTAGAGTATTACACCGCGAGGTGTCCCGAACCTGGGTAAACTGCAGTGTCCCTTTCCTTTCCCGTTCATCGAGTTAGGCTATGGGAGCGTCGAGTTGGTAGGCTGGGGAGATTGAGTTCTTCACACGCACCCCAAAGTTCGAATCTTTCTTGGGTCTGCGGAGCCCTGAACCCGACATACAACCCCCAAGATTGCTATGTCTTGCCGAACTGGGAGATGAAGTCGATGTTAGCTATTGACTGTATTCGCTTCCTGACGTTGGACGCCAAGCGTCGGCTGGTGTACCTTGATGACATTGTAAGATATATGAGGAGGAAGGAGAAGAAACTGGTGTAGGCCATGCGGCGGTCAATTGACCACGTTGACCTGCCCCAAGTGGCAAAGTGGGTCCAAGATGCCAGCTTCGTAGTTAAGACCAACAACACCATTGGTTCTAGCTCTCTCTGAAAAATTTGTCAAAAGCCCATGATTTTTTGATTTTTTATGCCTCCACATGTAAGCCCGACCCAAAATCATGAAAAAGAGAAGCCCAAGCCCGACCCAAACTACCCTTTTCAAGTTGAAAATGAGATATAAGCCCAACCCAAATGTCAAGCCCGACCTAGCCCAGTCCAGGTCAATGGGGCCGGGCTATCCATGCCAGACTTCTAGTCTCAATTACAACACATGCCCAACCCTACTTGTGCCAGTGAAGAAAGGCAAGGAGGACAACGAAGAATCTAGGGAGCATTATGGGAAGCTAGTCAGAATGACAGAAGCCCAACCGTTAGCAATTATACCTAGACGACATTGTCTACATGAAGAAGGAAGAGATATAGGAGGAGCGAGGAGAAGGAAATCGATGTGGCAGTGAACTGACCACGTTGATTTAGGCCCTGTTTGGTTCGGCTGTGGATTTCTAAAAGCAGCTGTGAAAAATCTGCTATGGAAAAACACTGTGGAAAATCTGATGTGAAAAAGATGTAGGTCATTTGGCAAACCAGCTGATACAGCTTTTTCAGATTTTGGCCCACAACGGAATCAGATTTTGGAAAGCACGTCCTGGGCTGCTTCCGCTTTTGGTTCAGATTTTGGCAGCGGATTTCTGGAATCGGATTCTGCTGGGTTCGTCCTTTGGTTTAGATTCTGCTGCGCGGCAGCGGAATCCGTCGATAAAAGCTGAACCAAATAGGGCCTTAGCCGTGTGGCAAACACAACGGTTGATTTGAGTTCTCTCTGAGAAACTAGGCAAGAACCCTAGATTTTGTGAATTTATTTCAAAAACATGTGGTTATGTGAAAACCCCAGCCCAAGAATGCATGGTTTTGCGCGATTAACTCAAATTACAATTGTAGTCACAATTAAACTTGGTCATTGGTCCGACCGGGTATTGGGCCGGACTTGCAAAAGACCGACATTCAAACCCAAGCCTGATCTCGGCCCAAGCCCAAAAGTAACTCCTTTTTCAAGACCGAGCCTGGCCCAAACACAAGCCCGAAGCCAGAAAGGCCGGCTGAAACGACACTATTCAGTTCCTCCACATGTAAGCTCAGCCGAAAATCATGAAAAAGAGAAGCCCTAGCTCGACCGAAACTACCTTTTCAACTAAAAAATGAGACATAAGCCCAGCCCAAATGTCAAAACCGACCTAATCCAGGTTAATGGGCCGGGCAATCCATGTCGAGTTCTAGTCTCAACCACAACACATGCCCAACCCTACTTTTTTTTTAAGAACAATGCCTAAGCCTACTTGTCTCGGTTTCTGTGGGCTTTCCTGTGGGCTGTGTGGGTGGAATCCACCAAGGAGGAGGGGAGGAGAGGATAGCCCCTCTCTGTACATGTGCTGGTTGCTGCCATAAATGACCCCTCTCTGCCTATCTCCCGGAGGAACAAGCATACAACAAGCAAGCAAGCAAAAGGATTTGTGGCTGGGGAAGGGAAAGCAAACCAAACCGAAGCAAAGAACACAACAAAACTAACAACAACAACAACAACAACTGGTAATTGATTACAACTACCCTGCTCTGCTCCGGGGTTTCCTTCCCTTTCCTCCCCGGACTCGGCATCATCGTCCTCATCGATCCGGTTCTGGTGCCAGCCGAGAACCTAAGAACCTCCATGAACGAGCACTGAACCCGGCCTGACAGACAGCAAGAACGAGCTGGTGGTAGCCTGGTAGGTAAATCGACCCACCCCCTCCTTGCCCTGCTTGATTTTAGTTTCTTGGGTGGATTGGGGGATGGATCTTCCTTCCTTGCTTTTGTACATATTTTATTTATTATTATTTACGGTTATTATTTTCCCCTGCCTGGATTAGGGGTCCTCTGCAGTAGATCTGGCATGTACTGTGCGTAGATTTGTTGCTAGACTAGAATCCGCCATGGAAATTTCTTGGAGCTCGCTCCAGTTTCCATGGTGGTGGTGGTGCCCAACTATATACCCACGTATTATCTTTTTCCGGACAGAGTTGAGGTAAGGCAGGGAGAACCGCCCCCTCACCTGTCAACTACCCACCTCACCTCATCCCCCCTCCCCCCTGTCCCCGCCCCGCCCGGCCTCCACCGCGCGCCGCGCCGCCCACCACGCCGGCCGGCGGCCCCCCGCGGCCGGAGTCTCTCGGCGAATCGGGCCGGCCAGTCACTTCCCCGATCTGGATTGAAGGGGGGTGGATCGGGGCCCTTCCGGACGAATCGGGCAGGTACGGGCTAACCATCCAGCCCGCACTGGCCGCTGCTCCATCTGGGTGATTCCCTAGGGTTTGTTCGATTCCAAGCTGCTTTAGCTTTTGCTTCATGTTTATATATTGTTTCTGTTGGAATTGGAGAGGCAGATGGCAGATCCCATCCCTCGTCCAGACACTAACCCGGTTTCTGTTGCTTTCTGGAAAATAAATCTGCATAAACTGTTGATTGTTTCGATTGTTGTATGCTTGCAATACGCATTAGGATCTCTCTCTCTCTCTCTCTCTCTCTCTCTCTCTCTCTCTCTGTGGGTAGCCATCAGTAGCCACAGATTGAGTTTTAGTTGTTGCTATTATGGGGTCGCTATGGTCTATGTTGCGTGTCTGTTGCGGCGGCCGATCTGGGTTAACAGCCCTGTGTTTCTCTGCTCGTCGGCAATGCTGGTTGTGGCCAGCAGCTGCAGCTCTCTGATGGCTTATTGTTGGATATGAGTAATGGATTTTTCATGATGGTGTGGTTGGTTCAACACTTGAGCTTGACTGGGCTTCTCGCTCAACAGCAACTTGATGCAAGCGTATATATGTGCATCGCCCTGATTTTGTTATTTTAAAAGCTGCGAAGTTCCTGTGTGGTTATTGCCTTGGTTTGTTCTTGGTGGGCATTGTTTGTATGGTCAGCTTAAACATTTGTGATCCTTCTGAGATAACATATGTCCTGATTCGAGTGTATTTCTTTTGATGCAGTGATGATGGGAACAGAGTGCATAACTACCTCACTCGGCGACGATCCTGAACCCTCAGTCCCGCCTGGATTTGGACCGCCACCTGGATTTGGGCCGTTTGCTGCATATGCATTGCAAGGAACCCAGAAGGATGCCAAACCTGCTGATGCTCATCCTAGTCCTGCTCAAGTATTTCAGAATGACAAGAAACATGTTGAATCCCTGGAAGGCCAGCCCCATTCAGCTCAGAGCCGAAACGACACACACTGCAGTACTTCCGGGAGCCATACGTGTAGGCAGTCGCTGCGGAACAGGCCTCCAGTAGACTACAGCCGCTTTGACAATATGTCAGACGAAGATTCCGATGTCGAAGTAGTAGAAAAGGTTGCACTTGCTAATGTTTTATTTAAAACTCTTGTTCCCCGATCAACTGAAGTTTACTGTGTGATTTTAATGCGTTCTCACAATATTGAAATATTCTTTTGGCAGGCGGCTACAAGTTTAGTGAGACGCAGACAGCAGTTACCCAAAGGAGTTTTTCGAGGATGTGCGGCATGCAGTGACTGTCAAAAGGTTCATATTCATTGCCAAATTCCTGTCTTACTTTTATGAAATTGTGGCTTATGTGATATCACATTATGCAGGTTGTTGCAAGTTGGAATCCAGCTGGTGCACGGAGACCTGTTCTTGATGAGGCTCCTGTCTTTCATCCTACCGAGGAGGTACTTTACATCTTGTTGCTAACTGCTGTATCATGCTTTATCTAGTACTGTTGCTTTGCTAAATTTTTATTTTTATATACTCCATTCTTATGATATATCCTCTGGTGTATCAGGAATTCAAAGATACCCTTAAATATATCGAGAGCATACGGCCAACAGCAGAACCATATGGGATTTGCCGTATTGTTCCACCACCTTCGTGGAAGCCGCCGTGCCTTCTTAAAGAGAAGAGAACGTGGGAAAACTCAACATTTTCTACACGGGTACAAAAGGTTGACAAGCTTCAAAACCGTACATCATCCAAAAAGAGCACAAGAGGTGGAATGATGAAGAAGCGGAGAAAGCTTTCAGAGCCAGAAGAAAACAGTAAGAGATTTGGATTTGAACCTGGACCTGAGCTCACATTGCAGAAATTTCAGAAGTATGCAGATTACTTCAGCGAGCAGTATTTTAAGAAAGATGCATCTACGAATTCACCACCATCAGTGGAAGATATTGAAGGCGAGTATTGGCGTATAGTTGAAAGTCCCACAGAAGAGATAGAGGTATTGGATTTTGTTTACCAAAGCACACATATGCTCTTTTCAGTTCATTGCTCAACTCGAACTTCAGAAAATTTGCATGCTGTAAATCATAAGTGTGTGATATATGTGTCATGGATTATTGCTATTCAGAGTTCCAACTTAAGTTGTGTGTTGTGGTGCTGTATATGGTTCATGGTTTGCATCATTACATGTAGTCTTACATAGTCGCATCACTTGCTTTTCAGCCGCTGTAAGTGCTCAAGTGTTCTTAGAGCTATTTGCCCTGCATTTTGCTTCTTAACTTATTGGAAGGTGTATTTTCGTGTAGGTGATCTACGGCGCTGATTTGGAGACAGGGTCTTTTGGCAGTGGCTTTCCAAAGTTACCTCCTGAGACAAAATCAGATGTTGAGGATAAGTATGCACAATCTGGCTGGAATCTAAACAACTTGCCTCGACTACAAGGCTCAGTTCTTTCTTTTGAGGGTGGTGACATCTCTGGTGTTCTGGTGCCTTGGGTGTATGTTGGCATGTGCTTTTCATCATTCTGCTGGGTAAGAAGCTTGTGATGTTGCTTGCCTATCATGAATTCATCACCGTGTTCTAGTTGTGCTTGTTGTTTACACTGCTGGTTCTATATGATCATACCCTGAGATTACTCTGCAATGTTGTGTTTAAAACAGCATGTCGAAGATCATCATTTATACTCGCTAAACTACTTGCATTGGGGTGCCCCAAAGATGTGGTATGGAGTTCCAGGAAAGGATGCTGTGAATCTGGAGTCTGCAATGAGGAAGCATCTACCTGACTTGTTTGAGGAGCAACCTGATTTGCTTCACAACCTGGTGAGTGTTTTCTCTTGACTGGCAATTATTAGTTTAATATTTTTTCGTGATGTACAAGAAGCTCTATGATCCGTATTTTATCCATCCTTTTCTGACTATGTTTCAAAGTTGCTATCACTACCTATATCGGGGAATTTTTGCATTGCTTCTCTGGAATCTTTCTGCCTTCCATTTGTTCCTCGTGTAAAACACTAAACATGCTAACGCATTAGCAGAACATGCATGTAAGGTTGTTTCTTAAGAAGTCATCTAGGGGCTAGGCAGCACCACAGATAGGTGGCTAGCCAGCTCATGTCAGAACCCTCACTACTTTCAGCTTTCCATTTGTTCCTTCTGTAAAACACTAAAACATGGTAACACATTAACAGAACATGTATGTAAGGTAGTTTCTTGAGAAGTCATCTAGGGGCTTAGGCAGCACCACACATAGTTGTCTAGCCACCTCGTGTTAGAACCCTCACTACTTTAAAGTCCGGTACCTAGTCCCTCCTAGTCCTAGGTATCCTTTGCTTTTTGTAATGTGATCTTTTAGTGACAATTGCAACTTCTCATGCAGGTTACTCAATTTTCACCATCGCTGCTAAAATCTGAAGGAGTTCAAGCATATCGTTGTGTTCAGCGTGAGGGCGAATTTGTCCTGACATTCCCGAGAGCGTACCATGCTGGGTTCAATTGTGGCTTCAATTGTGCAGAAGCTGTTAATGTGGCACCTATTGATTGGTTGCCAGTTGGACAGAATGCTGTAGAGCTTTATCGTGAACAATCTCGGAAAATAACTGTTTCCCATGATAAGCTGTTGTTGGGGGCTGCAAGAGAAGCAATCAGAGCTCAGTGGGATATCCTATTCCTCAAGAGGAATACTGCTGATAATTTGAGATGGAAAAGTGTATGTGGACCTGATAGCACTATATGCAAATCACTTAAGGTAAATGACAGTGACAATAATAATTTATAATTTGTTAAACTCAATGGAATCTTATATTTTTACAACTTCTCTGTCTAGGCACGAATTGAGACGGAGTTGGCGCAAAGACAAAATCTATGTTCTCCATCTCAATCTAGGAAAATGGATGCTGAGTTTGATTCCACTGATAGGGAGTGTGCTTTTTGCTACTATGATTTGCATCTTTCTGCTTCTGGCTGTCCATGCTGCCCAGAGAAGTATGCTTGCCTGTTACACGCAAAGCAGCTTTGCTCATGTGACTGGGACAAAAGATTCTTCCTATTCCGCTATGATGTCAATGAGCTTAATATCTTGGCTGATGCTTTGGGGGGCAAGTTGAGTGCTGTTCACAGATGGGGTGTCTCTGATCTTGGCTTAAGTTTGAGCTCATGTGTCAAAAGAGAAAAGGTCCAGGATTCCAAGACTGTTCGCAGAGCAACTGATGGCCCAAGAAGGTCCTACATGTCACAGGCGTCAACAGTATCCTTGGTACCTTCCCTTGTTTGCAATGAACAGAAAGATAAAGGAAATAAGATGCCAAGCTTAGCTAGCCCAGAGGCTAGCAATGCCTGCCCTTCTGTAGAGCAGATGAAACTGGGAAATGTTTCACCATCAAAGCAGTCCTCCATGAAGGATGAGCCATCCTGTCCAACAAACAATGACACTAACAGATTGCAATATAATGGAGGGCTTGGAGACCAGAAAAGCTCTGCACCCGTCTTACCAGTTTCTTCCAGCCAATCATTTTCTTCAAATGTTGTGACAAGACCCTTCAATACTTCAAGTGAATCCACGAAAAGTGTGCATGGCTTGGCAGTATTGAAGGCGAGTAGAGAATCTTCTTTGCAAGCTGGAGAATATAGATCATCATTTGTTGAGCATCATAACAGGTCACCTACTATGATTCATGACGGAACCAACATGAAGCCCAGTTTAGATAGCTCAAACACTTCTCACAGGTTGATTGCATCCGACTCTAATGCAACTCTCTGTCACTCGGACAGGGATCATGCACTTATAACACCAGAGACTAATGCCACAATAATGCTTGAGAAAGGCAACAGCCAGCTCCGTACTGTGTCAAGTCAGCAGTTTAACCAAAATGTTTCACGGACACCAAGTGTGTCACAGGAAGCATCAAGCAGTGTCTTTGTTCCCATAGACCCTTCTAGTGTTCAAAATCCACACGGGCGTTTTCCTTCAGCCAGTGCCCATCATGGAAATTTAACTTTCAATCAGCAACCAAACAATGGATGGTTTCAAAGAAAACCTGAATCTCAATCTGCCGTAGAGGTTAGAGCCAGGGGGCATCCATCTGTCGCAGCACAACATGCCCATCCATCTGTCGCAGCACAACATGCCCATCCATCTGTCTCACCACAACATGCCCATCCATCTGTCTCACCACAACATGCCCATCCATCTGCCGTAGCACAACATGCCCATCCATCTGCCATAGCACACCCTGCTCTGGAAATGCACACCAGGAATGGAGGTCCACAGAGGGGTCCTCGCATAGCAAATGTCGTGCATCGATTCAAATGCTCTGTTGAACCTCTGGAAATTGGTACTGTGTTATCAGGGAGAATGTGGTCTTCAGGCCAAGCAATCTTCCCCAAAGGTTCGTTGGCTAATAGTTTGATACTTCTTTCAGTTTTGGTCGATGCTGGAGGATTTCTATTATTATTCTTGAATATACTACTGCCTTTACCCATTAATGTTACGGATTATCCATATTATTTCTTCGTATATGATTTCTTTCTTAGGCAGTTTCATCTGTTTTGGTGCTTTTTCTTAACATGCCATCTCTTTGTAAATGCAGGATTTAGGAGCAGAGTAAAATACTGGAGCATCGTGGATCCAATTCAAATGGCATACTACTTTTCCGAAATATTAGACGCTGGGTTGCAAGGACCTCTATTTATGGTAAATTCCAGTTTTGTGCCTACTGTACTATGTACCTCTTCTTCAGCATCGTTGATATCTTACTTACTTGATGCATTTTCAGGTTACTGTAGAGAACTGCCCAGGTGAAGTTTTCATTAATGAGTCGCCTACCAAGTGCTGGAACATGGTCAGAGAGAGGCTGAACATGGAAATACGGAGGCAACTCAGTATGGGAAGGCCTAACGTTCCTACTCTGCAGCCTCCAGGATCTATCGATGGTCTTGAAATGTTTGGGCTCTTATCACCAGAAATAGTTCGGGTGAGACATTGGTGCTTGGCATTCACTTGACTAATTTCAGGACCAATACCATTATTTTGAAAATGTCATCCCCAGCTTCCTATCCTGGTAGACCGGTTTTAAGAAAGGCTTGCTCCTGCAGTCACATATAATTAGGGATGAGTTCAACACTAATCCTGTCAGTAGTGTCTTTCTTTGGGGCTTGACCTTGTACTTGCCAATCCCTTAATTTTTTGTACATATTCTTATAAAATGATATTTTATTATTAATAAAACAATCCTATTGGTGTTCTCCGTAAAAACAGATGTCTTAACAAACAGTGTAGGTGATATGTATGGTCAAAACTATAAACCCAGTTCAGGTGCTAAGTTTTCACGATTGCTTAATTTGCATGAATGGCACTTAGTGGTTCAGTTGGCATTCACTGCTGAAGATTTTTCCAGTTATGTTAGTTTGTTGGAGCGATAGGTCACTGGTATTTTTGCAGTAAACTTATTTCCTAATCCTTTACAGGCAATTGAGGCTCGGGATAGAGATCGCATCTGTACAGAGTACTGGAGATACAGGCCTCATGCTGCCACTAGTAATCAACATACCCTACCTCAGAATCCACCAAGTATTGTCCTGAGGGGGCTCTTCCAGAGAGCTAGCCCAGATGAACTGCGAGCCCTACGAAGTTTATTGGCAAGCAATACCAACCTGGATGATAGGTCCAGGCAGCAGGCCACCCATATGCTTGATGAGGAGATTGCGAAGCAATGGCGCTGACAAGAGTAGATATTAACAGAGTGTTGTATTGTAGATGGCATGATTTTTTCTAGAAGGCAGAGTAAATTTATTTCTTCTTTTATTTCTATGAGCATGTTGCTCCCTGTGGACAACTGGACATGGCATATCTCTTTGCCTCTTCCTGATGTATAAGATCATTCTGTACTGGCCATCTTTCAAAGTTGAAATGGCATGAGAATTCTTTCTATTTATTTTTTCTGTTGCCCGTTCATCTTTTTTTGCTTGCATTGCCTTTCCTGATGACATCAATCTAATTCTCTGTTCTTCGTAAAGAAACCAACAGCATGGACCATACCTGTAAACAATTCAGGGTTGGTTCCAGTCTGTACGTCAAACCATCGGATTTTATCCGCTTAATGTTCCATTTACGATTCTGATCTCTTGCAGTTTCTCTTTTGTATGCCCATTTGCTGCTTTTATATCTTTGCATACAAGATCTGGTTTCCCTTTTTGTAGTTGTTGCCGCACTACTTGTGCTCTGCTGGGCGCTTAATTATGTCACCAATTTCCCAAGGGTAATTTTGCCAGCTCATCTTTCTATATGTAACTGCATGTTTCATTATCTTGAAGTTCGTCTTTAAATTTTGTTCCACAAGAGGTGTCCACTCCCTGTGATTAATACTATCTTTCTGATGTCTTGTTCAGGGGATACTTGGAAGGATCTTGTCTTAAGAATGGAGACAAATAACACTACACCCGGCAACTTAGCTTAAATGCTACAACTTGTCTTGGTTTCTGGTATCACCGCCCATCTTTTCTCAGAATTATGAAGATCTAATCTTGTTTGAGTAGTTGCAGCTTATGAGCTATACTTTTGCATTGGCAGCTTATGATTTAATCTGGGCAATGTAACTCAGATGCTTATGTATTGGCATGCAAGTTATCTTTACACATATGTGCTCATATTACTCTGCTCTATTCACTTCATAGCTGGGGGGTAATGCAAGGGCACTATATGCTAATTTTCTTCAGTTATCAAGAACATTATTGGGTGTATCCATCCTGCAACCAATCTTTGCTAAGCACTACTAACTAGTTGGGCCTGGCATATTAATGCTAGTCCCAAATTTTATCCTGGCTTGTTCTCTCCATCATCTCATGGTAACTAGCAGGTAACTATGCAACCTCTGCTTGTGTCTGAGGGGTGGCTGTGTGTAGGGTGACATGGCAAGACGTCGGATCTTATGTAAGATGTCAAGTTGCATATATGTAACTTGTTGCGACAGTACTTACAAAGTTATTTAGAAGCACACTGTTAAGTACAGGTGTGTTGAACTACTAAAAAAAGGGAATATTTGTAGTTCTCAAAATGATCGACAGATGTTCCAATGGATCTCCTGTAGGACCTATCTACAGGGTACACAGAGTCTCTGGTCACCGTCAGCTTCCGCACTCCTAGCCGCTTCCGTTTTCTGTGAAATCATTCTTCACCACTACCTTTTTGTCTTATTTCTTCTCCACCTGCACACTTTCAGTCTTGATCTCATCAACAATTTTCTTCTCGTCCACCTGCATACTCTGGGTCTTGATCTCATTGGCGTCTTTCTTCTCCTCTGCCTGCTTACTTTCGATCTCAATGGCATCTTTCTTCTTTAACTTCAGAAGATCGACAAGATCATGGAGGGCAACATCAGTGTCGTCGTTCCTCATCAGAACCTCGGCGACCTCTGCTGGCGTCACCGTCACCTCCTGGATCAGCGCCTCAATCTCTGGGTAGGTGGCATGGTAGTTGATGGAATGGTAGTTGTTGGCAAGGATTCGGAAGGCCTCCGTGGTGCAGTACCCCATGTGGATGTGCATGTCCATCCTGCCCGGCCGCAGGAGTGCTGGGTCGAGACGCTCCTTGTAGTTGGTGGTGAAGATGATGACCCTTTCCTCCCCACTTGTTGACCACAAGCCATCAATAAAATTGAGCAGCCCAGACAACGTGACCTGTGTGTGCAGGCAGCCACAAAATTGTCATCAGCATAGGTAAGAAAGAAAGCTGTTGAAATTAAGGAGAAGCAGAGACGTTTATGTATACATATAAGATATTCATTCTGACATCAAAGTTTACCTTGTCTTCTGCCTTCTTCTTTTCTGTAGAATTGGACTTGGCATGCTCCTTGCCATCTTCCTCGCGCTGCTTCAGTTCGATAGTGCAGTCGATGTCCTCGACCACGAGAATGGACCGGTTGGTCATCCCGACGAGAAGCCTCCTGAGGTCGGAGTTGGAGTTGACCCCGGTGAGCTCGAGGTCGTAAATGTTGAACCTGAGGTGGTTGGCGATGGCAGCGATGAGACTGGACTTGCCGGTGCCCGGCGGGCCGTACAGCAGGTACCCGCGCTTCCACGCCTTGCCGATCCTCCTGTAGTAGTCCTTCCTCTTGATGAACTGGTCGAGGTCATCCACAATTGACTGTTTCTGCTTGTGGTCCATGGCGAGGGTGTCGAAGGTGGAGGGGTGCTGGAGGTCGATGGGGGACCACTCGTCGCCGTACTCGTTCATGTAGATGCTGAGGCTCCTCTCCTGGTCCTTGATGGCCTTGGCTGTGGCAACGATGAACGGGAGGTACTCTTTCAGGGCCTTCTCCTTGTGCCTCTTGTGGAAGCGCACCTCGTATGACCTGATCTCCCGTGCCCCGCCGCCACCGTTGTTCAGGTCCCCCTTCACCTCCCGGGTCACCAGGAACCACCTGAACTCCACTCCCTCATGTACATCCAGCATCTCCTCCCCCGCCTCCATGCTAACGACCATCTTCTTGGCGTCCTCCTCGGTGCTGCTGACGCGGAGGCGCTGCATGTCCATGTTGGCGTTGATGCGCGTGGCGAGGTAGGCCTTGACGGCGCCGTAGACGCGGTTGCCGGACCACCCCTCCGTCTCCTCGATGACGATGGTGTGCTGCCACGTCATGCGGGAGCGCAGGCTGTTGAGGGCTGCGGAGAGCGCGTCGCGCACCTCGGACGGCAGCAGCTCGCTCGCCAGGCTGCGGACGAGCATCAGGGAGGCCGCCAGCGAGGCCGCCGTGGCGATGGTCTTGTCGTAGGACGGTGCCATGGCTCTTGAAGCTCTGCTTTTTTGTTGTGTGGGGGTGGGTGGATGGGTGGGTCTGGGGCTCTGGTTGTGTATGTTGTTGATGTGGAAGAGTGTGTTGAGTGAGATGGGGATCTGGGGGTATGGGTGGTGGTTTCTATAGGCGATGGATTGGATTGGAGTGTGGGGTGGGTGGGGTTGACTGACCGACTTGGCAGAGGTGTGTGGCGTCTTCCTCTGAAAGGAAGAGGTCTGAATAATTAATGGACTTGGCAGAGAGAAATATATATAGGTCATTAGGTTGTAGAGTAGCGTCACATGAGTAATCAGCAACTAGCTTCCTTGCACACTAATTTATTTCGTCCCGGAAGGGAATCTCGTGCTTAAGGCAGATTAATCATGCAGCCTGTAATTACCGGCACCTACTAACCATGTGGTGTTCTGGGAGTATAGGAGTAGTATATATTTGGAAGCATCAATTGGTCCTTTCCTCTTTTTGATTGTTTTTCTTTTTCTTTGCTAGTTAATGAGCATTTGCATCTGAATCACGTAAGCTTGCTGAGGTAGACACAGCCGAAAATTCAGTTGCTGTGTGCATGTATCATACTTGCTGCCTATTTCTTCTACTGCTACCTTTATATATATGGTACTGTGCCTTTGGTTGTCACTGCGCGTTGGATGCCGTCCGCGTGGGTGCTGGAAAAGGTACTGGTAGCATCACATCACTAAGCAACCGAGTAACTTCCTTCAGCATTAATTAATCACCGTTCTGTGCATATGGTAGATTGTTAATGCACTTACTATCCGGAGCGTAGTAGCAGTAGTAGTATATATTCGAGGCATCAACTGATTATTTCCTAATGGATGTTCATTTTGCATCTGAATCACCTACTGAATGTAGTATCTTCCCGTGGATTCGTTTCAGATGGACCGCGGAATTCGTAAAGCGAGCGGTGTGTGTCATGAACTCTGCTTCCTTGGCTTCCAAGTTCGTTTCTTCTGTGGGATTGCACCTTTTCGGCAGGGAAGAAGATACAGAGATACTCCTGTGTGCGGCGCAAGTTTCCTGGAATGCAGGTGCTGTGTATATATCATCCTTGCCGCCTACTCCTTCTACTACCTGTCATTTTCTGCTATTATGCTTTTGTTTGTCATTACTTTCCGTTCCATGCCAGCTGACGCGCACGGACCAAGACCCGTCCACGTCGTGCAACTGAAACAACAGGTGCCAAATCGATGACTCCAGTGGCTGGATGGATGGCTACTGGTGTCTGGAGAAAGTGATGATGAGATTGCGTTACCATGGTGTCGACCGTCCAGGTCGGTGCACGTGTTTTTTCTTTTCTTTTTGCATCAACCGATGGATCGTTGTGAATGTCAGGCAGTTAGTATATTCCGAGAGAATGCTTCCTTTTTGCTCAGATTACTCTGCTCCATCCACTACACAGCTTGGGCCTTAGGGGATAATGTGAGGGCACTATATGCTAATATTCTGCATGTCATCAAGGAAATAGTTGGGTTTATCAACCCTGCGGCCAATCTCCGGCTAAGCACTACCGACTAGTTATAGCGATCTCAAATTTTATCCTGGCTTGTTCTCTCCATAATCTCTGCGTCGCATAGCTCTGTTGGGCAATATCTTTTGCAAGATGTTAAGGTGCATATATGTAACTTTCTGCAACACAGTACTTACAAAATTATTTAGAAGCACAATGTCTCAAGCCCTGGTGCGCCTCACTACTCCTATTAGTTGTCAAAATGATCAACATACGTTCCAATGGGTCTCCTTTATTTTAGGACCTATGTACAAGGTAGCGTAGTCGCTGGTCACCGTCAGCTTCCGCGCTCCTAGCCGCTTCCGTTTTCTGTCAACTCATTCTTCACCACCGCTTCTTTGTCATCTTTCTTCTCCTCTACCTGCACACTTCCAGTCTTGATCTCATCGCCACCGTCCACCTCCATACTCTCTGTCTTGATCTCATTGGCCTCTTTCTTCTCCTCTGCCTGCTTACTTCCAGTCTTGATCTCATTGGCGTCTTTATTCTCCTCCGCCTGCTTACTTCCAGTCTTGATCTCAGTGGCATCTTTCTTCTTCAATTTCAGGAGCTCGACAAGATCATGGAGGGCAACATCAGTGTCATCGCTCCTCATCAGAACCTCGGCAACCTCTGCAGGCGTCACCGAGACCTCCTCGATCAACGCCTCGATCTCAGGATAAGTGACATGGTAGTCAATGGAATGGTAGTTATTGGCAAGGATCTGGAAGGCCTCTGTCGTGCAGTACCCCATGTGGATGTGCATGTCCATCCTGCCAGGCCGCAGAAGTGCCGGGTCGAGACGCTCCTTGTAATTGGTCGTGAAGATGAGGATCCTTTCCTCCCCACTTGTCGACCACAAGCCATCTACAAAATTGAGCAGCCCAGACAATGTAACCTGTGCAGACAACAACCAAAGTTGTCATCAGCATATGGGTAAGAAAGAAAGCTGTCAAATAATAAGGAGAAACAGAGAGGTTTATATATACTCATAAGGTGTTCATTCTGACTGCAAGGTTTACCTTGTCTTGTGCCTTCTTTTCTGTAGAACTGGATTTGGAATCCTCCTCCTCATCTTCCTCCCGCTGCTCCAGTTCAATGGTGCAGTCGATGTCCTCAACCACGAGAATGGACCGGTTGGTCATCCCGACAAGAAGCCTCCTGAGATCCGAGTTGGAATTGACCCCGGTCAGCTCGAGGTCGTAAATGTCAAACCTGAGGTGGTTGGCAATGGCGGCGATGAGGCTGGACTTGCCGGTGCCCGGTGGGCCGTACAACAGGTACCCGCGCTTCCACGCCTTGCCGATCCTCCTGTAGTACTCTTTCCTCTGGATGAACCTGTCGAGGTCATCGATAATTGACTGCTTCTGCTTCTGGTCCATGGCTAGCGTGTCGAAGGTGGAGGGGTGTTGGAGGTCAATCGGAGACCACTCGTCGTAGCGTTCGTTCATGTAGATGCTGAGGCTCCTCTCCTGGTCCTTGATGGCCTTGGCCGTGGCGACGATGAACGGGAGGTACTCTTTCAGGGCCTTCTCCTTGTGCCTCTTGTTGAAGCTCACCTCGTAGGACCTGATCTCCCGGCCCCCGCCGCTGCCGTTGTTCGGGTCGCCACTGACCTCGCGGGTGACCAGGCACCACTTGAACTCCGCTCCTTCGTACACATCTGCCATCTCCTCGCCTGCCTCCATGCTGACGACCATCTTCTTGACGTCCTCCTCGGTGCTGCTGACGCGGAGGCGCTGCATGTTGATGTTGGCGTTGATGCGCGTGGCCAGGTAGGCCTTGACGGCGTTGTAGACGCGGTTGCTGGACCAGCCCTCGGTCTCCTCGATGACGATGGTGTGCTGCCATGTCATGCGCGAGCGGAGGCCGGCGATCGCCGCTGAGAGTGCGCCACGCACCTCAGCCGGCAGCAGCTCGCTCGCGAGGCTGCGGACGAGCATCAGGGACGCGGCGAGGGAGGCCGCCGTGGCGATGGTCTTGTCGTAGGACGGCGCCATGCCTCTCTTAAGGTCTCTTATGCTCTGTTTTTCCTCGTGCTAGGGTGGGTGGGATTGGGGCTCTGGCTCTGTCTGTTGTTGATGTGGGAGATTGGTGTGGGGAAATGAGGCTGTTCTTCCGTGTTCCTGGCGTGGAAGAGGGTGTTGAATGAGCTGGGGATCTTGGTCAGTGGTGCTTTTATAGGCAATGGATGGAGTGGAGTGTGGGGTGGGTGGGGTTGATTGACTGACTCACTTACTGGTGTTTCTTCCTTTGAAAGGAATAGGTGTGAATGAATATAATAGGTTCCTTAGAAGAAGGTAGTAGCGTCACATCACTAATAAGCCATTAGCTTCCCCTGCAAGGGAATCAATCTCCTACTTACGGCAGATTATTCATACAGCCTGTAATTACCGCTTACCGGCACCTACTAACCATGTGGTGTTCTGGGAGTATAGTAGTACATATTTTGAAGCATAAATTGATAGTTTTTTCTCTCTTTTTTTGTTTGAAAAAAAGATGATTCTTTGATAGTTAATGAACATTTGCATCCGAATCACTTAAGCTTGCTGAGGTAGACACAGCTGAAAATTCAGGTGCTGCCTATTTCTTCTACTGCTACTACTCGCCATTTCTCTGTCCTGTCTACCTTTGCCTACGACACTGTGCCTTTGTTTGTCATTACTACATTCCATTCCACCGTCAATGCGTGTTGGCTGCCATCTGCGTGGGTGCTGGAAAAGGTAGCAGAGTAGCATCACATCACTAAGCAACTGGAGTAGCTTCCTTCCACATCAATTAATTCCCCTTGTGTGCATAAGGTAGATTGTTGATGCAGTCTGAAACTGGCACATACTATTTTGAGTGCACTAGGCATCAATTGGTTCTTTGGTAATTAACGAGCACTTGCATCTGAATCACCTACTGAATGTGATATTTTTTTCCGTGGATTCTTTTCAGATGGACCGCGGGAAGTCGTAAAGCGAGCGTGTGTCATGTACTCTGCTTCCTTGGCATCCAAGTTCGTCTCTTATGTGGGATTGCACTCTTTTTTGTCGGGGAAGAACATACATATATAGAGTTTCTCGAAAAAAGCAGAAGATGATGTGATCCTTCCTGAAAGGAGGGTGGACGTACACACACAACACACAGCATAACAGAAAATGCAGGTATCATCCTTGCTGCCTACTCCTTCTACTACCTGTCATTTTCTGTTGTGTGTACTGTCCATTCTTGTATGTGGTGCTATGCTTTTGCTTGTCATTACTTTCGATTCCGTGCTATGCTTTTACTTGTCATTACTTTCCATTCCATGCTAGCTCACGCGCACGGGCCAAGACCCGTCCACGTCGTGTAACTGAAACAATAAGTGACAAATATATGCCTCATGGATGACTCCAGTGGCTGGATGGATGGCTACTTGTGTCTCTGGAAGAAAGTGATGATGAGGTTACGTTACCATCGAGTCGACCGTCCAGATCGGCGCACGTGTTTTTTTTATTTTTTTATTTTGCGTCACCCGATGGTTCATAGTGAACGCCAGTCAGTTACTAGTATACTATATTCCAAGAGAATACTTCCATTTTTCTCATATTACTCTGCTCTATTCACTTCTAGCTAGGGGATAATCCGAGGGCACTATATGCTAGTTTTCTGCATGTCATCAAGAATATTATTGGGTTTATCCATCCCGCAACCAGGTACTCCCTCCGTTTGTACTAAAACCACGACGAGTAATTTGGAACGGAGGGAGTAGTAACTATGCTAGTGTCTGTGTGTAGGGTCACATGGCTCTTGGCTAATATCTTATGCAGAGCGTTTAAGTTGCATATATGTAACTCGTTGCAACTGTACTTACAAATTATTAGAAACACACTGTTAGAAAGTACAGATGCATCGAACTCCTCCAAAAATGCAATGTTTTTAGTTGTCAAAATGATCACAACATATATATGTGTGCTGCAATAATGGATCTCCTGTAGGATCTATCTACATGGTAAGCGCACTCTTCGTCACCGTTAGCTTCCGCACTCCTAACTGCTTCTGTTTTCTGTGAGAACATTCTTCACCACCACCTCTTTGTCATCTTTCTTCTCCTCCACCTGCACACTTCCAGTCTTGATCCCATCACCATCTTTCTTCCCGTCCACCTGCGTACCCTCAATCTTTCTGTCACCAGTGGCATCTTTCTTCTCCGTCTTCTTACTTTCAGTTGTGATCTCAGCTGTGGTATCTTTCTTCTTTAACTTTAGGAGCTCAACAAGATCATGGAGCGCAACATCAGTGTCGTCGTTCCTCATCAGGACCTCGGCAACCTCTGCTGGCGTCACTGTCACCTCCTCGATCAGCTTCTCGATCTCTGGATAGGTGGCATGGTAGTCGATGGAATGGTAGTTGTTGGCAAGAATTCGGAAAGCCTCCGTGGTGCAGTACCCCATGTGGATGTGCATGTCCATCCTGCCAGGCCGCAGAAGTGCCGGGTCGAGACGCTCCTTGTAGTTGGTGGTGAAGATGATGATCCTTTCCTCCCCACTTGTCGACCACAAGCCATCGACAAAATTGAGCAGCCCAGACAGTGTGACCTGTTGTGCAGACAGCAACCAAATTAGTCATCAGCATAGGTGAGGAAGAAAGCTGTCAAAAATTGAAGGAGAAGTAAAAGAGGTTTATATATACGCATAGGTGAGGAAGAAAGCTGTCAAAAGTTTACCTTGTCTTCCGCCTTCTTCTTTTCTGTAGAACTGGACTTGGATTGCTCCTCGTCTTCTTCCTCCCGCTGCTTGAGTTCGATGGTGCAGTCGATGTCCTCAACCACGAGAATGGACCGGTTGGTCATTCCGACAAGAAGCCTCCTGAGGTCTGAGTTGGAGTCGACCCCGGTGAGCTCGAGATCGTAGATGTCGAACCTGAGGTGGTTGGCGATGGCGGCGATGAGGCTGGACTTGCCAGTGCCCGGAGGGCCGTACAGCAGGTACCCACGCTTCCATGCCTTGCCGATCCTCCTGTAGTAGTCCTTCCTCTTGATGAACCTGTTAAGGTCGTCGACAATTGACTGTTTCTGCTTGTGGTCCATGGCGAGGGTGTCGAAGGTGGAGGGGTGCTGGAGGCCAATTGGGGACCACTCGTCGTAGCGCTCGTTCATGTAGATGCTAAGGCTCCTCTCCTGGTCCTTGATGGCCTTGGCCGTGGCGACGATGAACGGGAGGTACTCCTTGAGCGCCTTCTCCTTGTGCCTCTTGTTGAAGCTCACCTCGTAGGACCTGATCTCTCGGGCCCCACCGCCGCCGTTGTTCGGGTCACCACTAACGTCGCGGGTGACCAGGCACCACTTGAACTCCGCTCCTTCGTACACATCTGCCATCTCCTCCCCGGCCTCCATGCTGACGACCATCTTCTCAGCGTCCTCGCCGCTGCTGACGCGCAGGCGCTGCATGTTGATGTTGGCGTTGATGCGCGTGGCCAGGTAGGCTTTGACGGAGTTGTAGACGCGGTTGCTGGACCAGCCCTCGGTCTCCTCGATGACGATTGTGTGCTGCCACGTCATGCGCGAGCGGAGGCTGGCGAGGGCGGAGGACAGCGCGTCGCGCACCTCGGACGGCAGCAGCTCGTTCGCGAGGCTGCGGACGAGCATCAGGGACGCCGCCAGCGAGGCCGCCGTGGCGATGGTCTTGTCGTACGATGGCGCCATGGCCTTTTTTGTGTGTGTGTGTGTGGAGGGGATTGATGGAGTGCTGGGTTTGGTTGGGGGCTGTCTTCCTCCTCTCTGTTCCTGATGTGGAACAGGGTTGTGAGGAGATGAGGGTGTGTGTTGAATTGGGTGGGGAGCTGTGGGTAAGCTTTTATAGGCAGTGAGTGTGGGGTGGGTGGTGAACCGACTGAGTGATGTCTTGGTCCGGAAGGAAGAGGTCTGAACAAGAGATTTGGCTTGGTCTGCACCAGTGAGCCTTGCTTAGCAAAAAGGTAAACACATAGTAGTAGATAAATTAATATTCTGGAATCTCATGTGGTGGATCGTTGTCTTTTTGCTATTGGTGTGTGTGATGAGGGAGGGGTGCATGTGGTCGATTGTCTGTAGTTGGCAGTTACTCCTTCTGTTCATAAATATAAGTTTTTTTAGAGATTCTAATACGGACTATATACGGAGCAAAATAAGTGAATCTACACTCTAAAACACGTCTATATACATTCATATGTAGTTTTTATTGAAATCTCTAAAAAGACTTATGTTTAGAATGAATCTACACTCTAAAAAGACTTATTGAAATCTCCGCTTCTAAATATAAGACCCTTTAGAGATTTCATCAATACAACTACATACGGATGTATATAGACATATTTTAGAGTGTAGATTCACTTATTTTGCTCCGTATGTAGTCTTTTATTGAAATCTCTAAGAAGAGTTATATTTAGGAACGGAGGGAGTAATTAGCATGTGTCCGAGCTAATTTTTAAAATAATTTATTTTCTGTCGACTCGTTCCAGGCCATTGTTCCAGGCAGATGGCCAAATTCGTGTTGTGCACTGGGTGCGTGGTTGACTGGCTGATGAAAGCAAGTTGTCTGAATAATGCATAGACCAGGCATGTTGTTCAACCTTACCAAAAGCAAAAGGTAACATCACATTGCTACACAACTTGCATATATACATACATAGATGTAGTGATTAGTTACTTCATTCATTATTAAATTATTTGTCCTCCTGGCAGAGCATTCGATTGATTGATTCTTGGCTAAATTAGCGAGCACTCGCTTGCATCTTGTGATTCTTTTCTTTTTCTTTTGCTAAGTACAAGTGCTGCTGGCTGGTTGGGGTTCCCTTTTCATCAGATTCGCAAAGCGCGTGTGGAAAGCTGCTTTGCTTTCTTGGCATCCAAGCTTCTTCCTTGGTCACTCGGCTTCTCGAGAGAAGCAGCAGCAGCAGATGAAGAAAATATGCAGGTGCGTCCTCCTTGCGGCCTACTCTTTCTCTAGCTAACCGCCTCTACTACCACTTGTGCTGGGGTCGGTGCGTGTGCTGCGGTGTATTATGTATGCATTACGCCTAGCTTTAGTTTTTCAAACTTCATTCCACCGTCATTCAATTCCGCGTGCATGCTGGAATTCCACGCACGGCTTGCTCTGACCAAAGACCGGTCGATGTACGCCGAGGACCGAGGTGATGTCGTCGCAACTATATGCTTCCTGACTCCAGTGGCTGGCTACTCGTATCCTCTTGGGGGTAGTGATGAGATTACTACGACTCATACTAGTTTATCTATCTGGCTAATTAAATAGAGTGTCGATCATTCCTTATCAGTAGCACTATCTTGTTCTGTGAAGATGAAGATCGTTCTGTTCTGGTGGACAAGTATGGGCCACAGCCCACATGCCTCGTTTGTTCATCCTCCATAGCCAGGAGGGGCGGCTGTGTGTAGTGTCACATGGCTCTGTTGGCCAATATCATATGCAAGATGTCTAATTTGCATATAGAGTATGTAACAGCACTTGCATAATTATTTAGAAGCACACCGTGTGTAAGTTAAATACAAGTGCGCCGAACAAGTCCAAAAAATGCAATGTTATTAGTTGTCAAAATGATCACAACATATATATGTATGTTCCAGTGGATCTCCTGTAGGACCTATCTACATTGTACTACGCTCAGTCTCTTGTCACAATCAGTTTCCGCACTCCTAGCCGCTTCCGTTTTCTGTCAACTCATTCTTCAGCACCACCTCATTGTCATCTTTTTTCTCCTCCACCTGCTTACTTTCAGTCTTGGTCTCAGTGGTCTCTTTCTTCTTAAAGTCTAGGAGCTTGACAAGATCATGGAGGGCGACATCAGTGTCGTCGTTCCTCATCAGAACCTCGGCGACCTCTGCAGGCGTCACCGTCACCTCCTGGATCAGCGCCTCGATCTCTGGATAGGTGGCATGGTAGTCGACGGAATGGTAGTTGTTGGCAAGGATCCGGAAAGCCTCCGTGGTGCAGTACCCCATGTGTATGTGCATGTCCATCCTGCCAGGCCGCAGGAGGGCCGGGTCGAGACGCTCCTTGTAGTTGGTTGTGAAGATGATGATCCTTTCCTCCCCACTCGTCGACCACAAGCCATCAACAAAATTGAGCAGCCCTGACAATGTTACCTTGTCTTCTGCCTTCTTCTTTGCTGCAGAGTTGGACTTGGAGTGCTCCTCATCGTCTTCCTCCCGCTGCTTCAGCTCGATGGTGCAGTCAATGTCCTCAACTACGAGAATGGACCGGTTGGTCATCCCGACGAGAAGCTTCCTGAGGTCGGAGTTGGAGTCAACCCCAGTGAGCTCGAGGTCGTAGATGTCGAACCTGAGGTGGTTGGCGATGGCGGCGATGAGGCTGGACTTGCCGGTACCTGGAGGGCCATATAGGAGGTACCCGCGCTTCCACGCCTTGCCGATCCTCTTGTAGTAGTCCTTCCTCTTGGTGAACCTGTCGAGGTCATCAACAATGGCCCGCTTCTGCTTCATGTCCATGGCGAGCGTGTCGAAGGTGGAGGGGTGCTGGAGGACGATGGAGGACCATTCGTCGCCGTACTGGTTCATGTAGATGTCGAGGCTCCGCTCCTGGTCGTTGATGGCCTTGGCGGCGGCGACGATGAAGGGCAGGTACTCCTTGAGCGCCTTCTCCTTGTGCCTCTTGTGGAAGCTCACCTCATAGGACCTGACCTCGCGGGCCCCGCCGCTAACGCTGTCCGGGTCGGCCTTGACCTCGCGAGTGACCAGGCACCACTTGAACTCCGCTCCTTGATACACATCTGCCATCTCCTCGCCTGCCTCCATGCTGACAACCATCTTCTCAGACTCGTCGGAGCTGCTGACCCGCAGGCGCTGCATGTTGAGGTTGGTGTTGATGCGCGTGGCAAGGTAGGCCTTGACGGCATCGTAGACATAGTTGTTGCACCAGCCCTCGGTCTCCTCGATGACGATGGTGTGCTGCCACGTCATGCGCGAGCGGAGGCTGGCAAGGGCTGAAGACAGCGCGTCACGCACCTCGGATGGTAGCAGCTCGTTCGCGAGGCTGCGAACAAGCATCAGGGACGCCGCGAGGGAGGCCGCCGTCGCGATGGTCTTGTCGTAGGACGGCGCCATGGCTCCCTGTTGCTCCTCCTCTCTTGTATGTTTGTTCTTTTTCTTGGTGAGGGTGGGTTGGGTTGGGAGCTCTGTTTCCTCTCTGTTCTTGATGGGGAACAGTGGAAATGAGGGTGTGTATGTGTGTTGAATGAGTTGAGGTTTGGGGATGAGTGGTGTTTTTATAGGCGAGATGGATTGGAGTGGGGTGGGTGGAATTGACAGATTGAGGTGTTTCTTCCTCTTATCTTAGTAAAGGGAATAAGAAATGGACTTGGCATGGTCTTCCTTCCAGGTTGCAATCACACCTAACAGAGAAGAAGAGAGGTCTTTGTTGGAAAATGTTAGTAGCATCAACATCACTAGGCAAATCTGGACTGGCTTCCTTCCACATCAATTAATTAATTAACCCCCCTGGAAAGGTAGGTTGTTGATGCAGCCTGCAAGTGGCACTTATTAGTAACATGTGATGTTACGGTTGTACTAGTATATATATTCTGAGCCATCAAAATATATTGGTTCTTTGATAATTAACGAGCATTTTGCATCTGAATCACCTACTGAATATTACTGTGGTATTTTTCTCTGGATCTGTTTCAGATGGACCGTGGAATTCATCATAAAGCGAGCCAGTGGTGTGTCACGTACTCTGCTTGCTTCCTTGGCATCCAAGTTTGTTTCTTCGTCGGGATTGCGCAACTTTTTCCTTGCGGCCGCAAGTTTGCTGGAAACTAGTCCGGTTTCTTGAAAGAAGCAGAAACTGGAGTGGAAGGATGGATGGTGGAGGTAGACGGACGAGAGCAGGAAATGTTGGTGCTATGTTGTGTCTATATCTTCCTTGCGGCCTACTGCTTCTTCTACCACTTGCCATTTTTCTCTTGTGTCTACTTGTGCTGTAGGTACTATGCCTTTTGTTTGTCAAAAAATAAAAATAAATTCCACTCCACCGGTCAGTCCGCGTTGGCTGCCGCGTGCTTGCTGGAATTCCATTCAACGCTTGCTAGGTCACGCGCATGGGCCTAGACGGGTCGACGTCGTGCAACTGGAAAATGGAGTATATGTAGGTGCCAAATATATGGGTGATGGATGGCTACTGCTGTCTGTTTGGGAAAACTGACAAGGCTACGTTGCCAATGATCATGCTGACCGTCCACGTCGGAACGCGTGTCCTTTTGCATCGCCGAATGGAACCGTGACAAATGCTGCAACTTGTCTTGATTCTTTTGCCAATTTTGTGTGTCTTTTTGCTAATTTTTTGTATGAAAAGAATTCTGACGACTCTTTTCAGGTAGATGGCCAAATTCGTGTTGCGCACTGGGTCTGGGTGCTTGGTTGACTGGCTGATGAAAGGAAGATGTCTGAATAATAGTATTTACATACATTGACCAGGCATGTTGTTCAAACTTCAAACCACCACATGAAGAAGAGGTCTTCCTTACCAAAAGGTAACATCGTATATGAGTACACAGATGTAGTGATTAATTATTTCATTAATTCCTCTGGAATCTCCATATGATAATTTACCCTCCTGGCAGAGCATTCGATTGATTGTTTCTTGGCTAAATTATCAAGCACTCACCTGTACTATGTTCTTGTGAATGACAATGTTTTGAGCTAGTCATTCATTGGTTCTTTCCTTTTTCTTTTGCTGGCTGGGGTTCTCGTTTCGCCAGATTTGTAAAGCGCCCGTGGAATGGAAAGCTACTTTGCTCCCTTGGCATCCAAGTTTCTTGCTTGCTCAATTAGCTTCTCGACAGAGCAGCAGCAGCAGAAGAAGAAAATAATGCAGGTGCGTACGTCCTCCTTGCAAGCCTACTCTTTCTCTAGCCTATACTTGTGCTGGGGTGAGTCGGTGCGTGTATGCGGTGTACATCATGCGCACCTTTAGTTTGTCAAACTTCATTCCACCGTCATTCAACTCCGCCTGCATGCTGGAATTCCACACATGGCCTGCTCTGACCAAAGACCGGTCGACGTACGCCGAGGTGATGTCGTCGCAGCTATATGCTTCGTGACTCTGGTGGCTGGCTACTCGTCTCCTTTTGGGGGAGGAGTGATGAGATTACTACTCATACTACTTTATCTATCTGGCTAATTAAGTAGAGTGTCCATCATTCCTTGTCAGTAGCTAGCATCATCTTGCCAATATCTTATGCAAGATGTCAAGTTTGCATCTATGTAACTTGTTGCAACACCACTTCCATAATTATTTAGAAGCACATCGTGTCAAGTTAAAGACAAGTGCGCCGAACCACTACAACAAATGTAATGTTATTAGCTGTTAAAATGATCAACATATGTTCCAATGGATCTCCAGTACGACCTATCTACACGATACACGCGTAGTCGCTGGTCACCGTCAGTTTCCGCACTCCTAGCTGCTTCCGTTTTCCGCGAACTCATTCTTCAGCACCACCCCTTTGTCATCTTTCTTCTCCCCCGCCCGTACACTTTCAGACTTGATCTCAGTGGCCTCTTTCTTCTTTAACTTCAGAAGATCGACAAGATCATGGAGGGCAACATCAGTGTCGTCGTTCCTCATCAGAACCTCGGCGACCTCTGCTGGCGTCACCGTCACCTCCTGGATCAGCGCCTCAATCTCTGGGTAGGTGGCATGGTAGTCGATGGAATGGTAGTTGTTAGCGAGAATCCGGAAAGCCTCCTTGGTGCAGTACCCCATGTGGATGTGCATGTCCATCCTGCCAGGCCGCAGGAGTGCTGGGTCGAGACGCTCCTTGTAGTTGGTGGTGAAGATGATGATCCTTTCCTCCCCAGTTGTCGACCACAAGCCATCAACAAAATTGAGCAGCCCAGACAATGTTACCTGTTATGCAGACAGCAACCAAATTAATTTGCCATCAGCATAGGTAAGAAAGAAAGCTGTCAAAATGGAGAAGCAGAGAGGTTTGTGCATAGATGTAAGGTATTCATTCTGCAAAAATGCAAAGTTACCTTGTCTTCTGCCTTCTTCTTCTCTGTAGGACTGGACTTGGTGGCAGGTTCCTCGTCGGCTTCCTCCCGCTGCTTGAGTTCGATGGTGCAGTCGATGTCCTCCACCACGAGAATGGACCGGTTGGTCATCCCGACGAGGAGCCTCCTGAGGTCTGAGTTGGAGTCAACCCCGGTGAGCTCGAGGTCGTAGATGTCGAACCTGAGGTGGTTGGCGATGGCGGCGATTAGGCTGGACTTGCCGGTGCCCGGCGGGCCGTACAGCAGGTACCCACGCTTCCACGCCTTGCCGATCCTCCTGTAGTAGTCCTTCCTCTTGATGAACCTGTCGAGGTCATCAACAATGGCCCGCTTCTGCTTCATGTCCATGGCGAGCGTGTCGAAGGTGGAGGGGTGCTGGAGGTCGATGGGGTTCCACTCGTCGCCGTACTCATTCATGTAGATGTTGAGGCTGCGCTCCTGGTCCCTGATGGCCTTGGCGGCGGCAACGATGAAGGGCAGGTACTCTTTCAGCGCCTTCTCCTTGTGGCGCTTGTGGAAGCTGACCTCGTAGGACCTGATCTCCCGCGCCCCGCCTCCGCCTCCGCTGTTGTTCTGGTCGCCCTTGACCTCCCTGGTCACCAGGTACCACCTGAACTCGGTGCCCTCGTACACGTCCGCCATCTCCTCGCCGGCCTCCATGCTGACCACCATCTTGCTGTCGGGGCCCTCCTCGTCGGAGCTGCTGACGCGGAGGCGCTGCATGGAGAGGGTGGCGCTGGTTCGCGTGGCCAGGTACGCCTTGACGGCGCCATAGACGCGGTTGCCGGACCACCCCTCGGTCTCCTCTATCACGATGGTGTGCTGCCATGTCATGCGCGAGCGGAGGCTGTTGAGGGCCGAGGAGAGCGCGTCCCGCGCCTCGGACGGCAGCAGCTCGCTCGCCAGGCTGCGGACCAACATGAGGGACGCCGCGAGGGAGGCCGCCGTCGCGATGGTCTTGTCATAGGACGGCGCCATGGGTCCTGAAGCTCTCTTGGACTCTGTTTTGATCCCTGTTCCTGATGTGGAACAGGGGTGACCTAACGGGTGTGGGTGTTTGTGTCGAATGAAGTGATCAGTGGGTCTTTTTTATAGGCGGTGGATTGGAGTGGAGGGTGGGTGATGTTTCTTGCTCTCAAAGGTAGAGGTTGTGAAGGAAGGAATAAGATCACACTTAGCAGCGTGAGAGATGTTGGTTAGAAAAAGGGAGTAGCATAATCACACCTCTAGGCAACATGTGGACTATGTTCTGGTTTGTGCTGTATATATGTATATTCTGACTGAGGCATCAATTGATTGATTCTCTGGTAATTAAATCAATTAGAGAGCATTTTGCATCTGAATCACCCACTGTACTGATTTTAGTTAGTATTCTTTTTTCCCTGTGGATTATTCGTTTCAGATGGAGCACGGAAAAGCGATCGGGGGAACTGAAAGTGGGCGTACTCTTCTTGCTTCCTTGGCATCCAAGTTGTCCAGTTTCTTCTTCGGGATCGCACAACTTTCTCCTCCCTCGTGGTCGATAGCTGTGCGGCGCAAGTTTGGGTCTCCTTTGGTTCATAGGATAGAAATGTTGTAGGAATAGGAAAATCATAGAAAGTAAGATGACATGCATCTCAATTCCTATAGAGAAAAATATGTCATTTGATGCATATGATAGGAATTTTTTTATTGAGTCTTAGCTAATGTTTTTTTTCCTTCAAAATACGAATGATTGACTCCTATCCTACATAGGAATAGAAATTCATTCCTACAAACCAAAGGATCTCAAAGGAAATTTTTCTATGCAAATCCTATCCTATAGAAATCTTATGACATTCCTCCAAACCAAAAGAGGCCTTGGTTGGAAACGAGTCGGAGTCGGTTTTCTGGAAAGGAGCAGAAGCACAGAGGGTGAGGTGGTAGACACAACTCACAAGACGGCCGAAAATGCATGCATGCATGCAGGTGATGTGCCTTTTTCTGTTTTTGTTCGTCGAAAACGACTTGTCCGTTCCACTCACCGTCAATGCGTGCGTGCTGAAATTCCGTTCCACGCGTGGGCGCGCACGGACCAAGGCATGGTCGATGTGGTGCAACTGAAATGAGAATGATGGATTGCTGGTCAGGTGTGGAATGCGAGGATGATGATGAGGGAGGCTTACGTTTGTTGCCGTCCGTCTTCTCCTTGTCTTTTGAGTCGCCTGATGGATCTTTGTTACTAGACACTACTGCTGCTAGTTGTTGATCCGGTTGCATTAAGAAAAAGAGAGTTGATCGGGTTAATAGGAGAAACGGGCCCCAAAAACCGTACTATATGATACTGTTAATCAGGGAAAACCGGCGAATACCAAGCGTGTGGACAGGGAAAGCGTCGAGGCTCGGTTTGTTTCTGAAAGCGTCAAGGTATCTTCACCTGCATGCTGAAATTCCATTCCACGCTCAGCTCAGCCTCATGCTGATGCTCATGTGGACACACAGGGAAAGTGTCGTCGTCGTCGTTGATAGGTGATGCGATTCGACGGGCGGCCGTGGATGATACATCCTTCCTTCCTACCTTGTCAAGCGTTGCTGTCGGTAGCACAGCAGTTTATGTATTCTCCCTCTGCCTTGCACGCTAACTACTACTCGCGATCACGACCGATTATTCATGCAAACTGTAATTAATTACTGGAACCTGGTAAGGGTGTGTCCAGTGCATAGCCTTAAGGTGATGGCTCGCATGCCATGTAGGATCGGATATGACGTAAAGTAGGTTTGGATAGAGAAGCAGGATCCTCCCCAGGAGGCGGGTGCTTGAAGAGAAAAAGTATGGTCCGGCGATAAAAGCTGAAAAGGTTGGAATGAAAAGTAGAGATGCATGTGTACTAAAGTCATTTTCTATTTCTTAATGAGACCCATTAGTGATAGCTTGCATTGGAGAGAAAAAATAAATGTAGATGCCTCAAATTACTTTTTGTCATGGGGCATATGTATACATATGCCACCATTGTACATGCCCTAAGTAATAATCCTGCGGTGTTGTGTTGTGTGAGTACAGTAGTGTACACTTTTGCATATAACGAGTACGTATTTTCTGAGTGTGGATTCGTTTCAGATGGACGCGGAATTCGTAAAGTGAAGTGGTGGAAAGCGAGTGGTGCGCGTCCTGGGCATCCAACCAAGCCTGTCATCTTGGTCGTGCGTGATGGCGCGCGCTACTTTTTCCTCCTCGCACGGAATGGAATGGAATGGATGGCGCGCCGCAAGTTTCCTTCGTGGAAAACGAATCTGAGTCTTCGGGTTTCTTTCTTGTGTCTACTTCCGTGCTTTTGTCCATTCTTGTATGCAGTACTCCCTTCGGTCTTTTTAATTTGCATATAAGTTTTGTTTGAAATCAAAGTATCTCTACTTTGATCAAATTTATAAAAAAATATATTAACATTCTTAATGCAAAATCAAAATTGTTGTTACATTCATTACAAATGTAGTTTCATAGTATACATATTTGATATTATAGATGTTGATATTTAATATAAATTTGGTCAAACTTTATAAAGTTTGACGTAACATAAATCTAATATGCAGAGGAAAAAAGACAGAAGAGAGTACTATGCTTTTTCTCACCCATGCTGGCTAGCTCACGCGCATGGACCAAGCTAGAGGCCGGTCAACGTCGTACTACTCCAGTAGTAGTAGGTGCCAAATACTCCGGTATGCGTGATGGACGGCTACTGTCGTCGTGTTGTTTGGTTGGAAAAAGCGACATGATTGATGAGGCTAAGTTACCATCGTGTCTGTCGACCGTCCATCGTATTTTCGCATCGCCCGATCGATCGTCGTCAACTTCACTCACTTACTACTAGTTTTTTTTAAAAGCATAAGAGGGTTCCCCCTCGGATTCATTATAACGAAATCATAGGACGAACAGAGATGTCCACGGACCACCTAAAACTTCTACCTGTTTGACGAGATTTTGTACTACATATAGTCGAAACTAAGGAGAATGGGTACCAACATCTTTTTCTCCCACTCCTCATAAGTTGAGGAGAAGCCTAGGATCTTTTTCTTTTTTCTTTTTGTGGAGCAGGAAGTGCCCATGATTATTGCATGTGTATCATACACGTGCACAGTGTCCGTACATTGAAAATCCTGAGCGGAAGATATTTTTATGGACTAATGGCCGGGGTTAATTAATTAGCTATCCCAAGTTCTTGATGTATGTGTACGTTGGGCTGCAATTGCACTGCATGGCCATGCATATTGCGCTTCGTACGTACATGTGCTGATGCATGGCAAAACTACCCACGTTGCTAGCACATGCATGCAGTAAGATTTGATGCAACTATCGTGGGTGTACCCGTCTCGGTCAGGGCGTACGCGATTCAAGTACCCTGCCGGTGTATGAATACATACCCGAATACCCGATCAATGACGTGCCATACATTACATGCTTAATTGGTCATGCGTGTGCCACAGGTTGAAAGATAAGCATCAACGGACATATCTTAAACCGCCTCCGTCCATATCTCTTCCAAGAAGATCGGATCGGCCGGCTGGGGCGCAAGGCGCAGCGCCCTACCTTCCACCTGTAAATACACAGCCAGCAGGCAGAGGAGCACCCAGGAGGAGAACTCTCGCGGGCAGAGGAGCCAGAGGAGACGGCGTGTCCGTGGCGGCGGGGCGCTCGCCCGGCAACATGCACGCGGCTCGGCGCTGCCCGGCCACGGCAGCGCGTATGCAGGGAGGCACGGCCAGATGGACGTGCACATCCATCCATCACACATCCAGCCTTCATGCACGGAGCATCCGTGAGAAGAACTCACGTCCGGGAGGGACGTACGCATAAGGGTGTGGCCGGAGATCGCATCCGGCCAGGCTCGGGTACGAGCTCGCCTCGTGGCCCGTCTGCGTATGGGAGTAGAAGTTCGGCAGCCGAAGGCTTCTTCCTTGTGCAGGAGGCCAGTGAGCGAGCGCCGCGGGCCGGTGAAGTGTCTGTGGAGATGACGATCATCTTCTTTCATGGTTAGTTCTTCCCCTTTCTCTTCTAATCTCTTCTCGTTTCCCTCCACCTCTCTCGATGATGGTGACCGAAGCTACGGCCGCACGGCCGGATACGGAGCCAGCCGCCCTCTATCTTTTGCTACTGAAGATGACGACGTGCCGGGGCTACCGCACATGCGCAAACCCTGACGCACCCTTCCTTCAAGACGACGGCCTGCCGGGCTGCCGTTTGGGTAGCCCCGGTGCGCTCTCCGCTCAAACGATGACGAGCTGGGGTTACGCTGTGTGCAAAGCCTTCGGTGCGCCCCACGCTCACGATGATGATGGGCTAGGACTGCCGCTTGTGCGCAGCCCTCGGTGCACTCTCCGTCAACAACTTCCACGTGCCGGCCTACCTTCAAGACGACGCCGCCGGAGTTGCCGTTCGTGTGCAACTCCCGGCGATCCCTTCATGCCGGACTCGTCACCCAACGGCGCGACGACGATGGTGCGTCCTACGCTCAAGACGACAACGACGCCGGGGTTGTCGTTGGTGTGCAACCCTCGACGATCCCTTCATGCCAGACTCGTCACCGGCGACGGCGCGACCGTGATGGTGCGCCCTTCGCTCAAGACGATGTCGCGCCGGGGTTGCCATTCGTGCGCAATCAGTTGCGATTCCTTCACGCCGGACTCACCAACAGCAACGACGCGCCGGGGTTGCCGTTTCGTGTGCAGCCCCTGGCGATCCTTCACGCCAGACCCATCACCGACGACGACGAGCCAGGGTTGTCGTTTTGTGTGCAACCCACGGCGATCATTCACGCCGGACCATCACTGGCGACTCCCGTGAGGACGACGATGATGCACCGGGGTGCACTCTCCACCATCGACGACTCTCTCAAGGACAAGGACGACGGTGTGCCGGGGCTGTGTGCAGCCCCTGGTTCACTCTCCGCCGGCGTGCCGGGCTCATGTTTCCCATGGCACACTCTCCACCCAGGACACGGCGTGCCGGGGTCGTGCAGCCCCCGGCGCACTCTCCGCCTGACTTCCACGTGTCGGCCTGCCTTGAAGACAACGACGCTGGGGCTGACTCAACCCTCGACGATTCCTTTATGCCGGATTCACCACCGGCGACGATGTGTCGGGGCTGTGTAACCCCTGGTGCACCCTTCTTTCAAGGCAACGACATGTGCTGTCTACATGGCCTTGGAGCCCGCCTGAGGTCGGCGTGCTTTTTTTTCTGCACCGTGGTCGACACGGAGCCCGCCTGAAGGCGGGCATCTTCTACATCGCCTTGATGCTCGGCCGAGGTGGGACACCTACACCGCCATCGACACGAAGCCCATCGATACAGGAGCGCCGTCAGCGCCATCCACACAGAGCTTGGCCCAGGCTTGGCTTGGTCTACGCTCCACCATCGTGGAGGTCACCCGAGGTGGGTGGCCGTCCACGCCGCCTGGCACGGGGCTTGCCCAAGGCTGGGCGCCATCTACATTTCTGCTGACACGACCCATCGTTGGGTGTTGTCTGCACCGACTCCCGCCTCGATCAGGCTATTGCGTACATCGACACGTTTGTTGAGTGTGCGATACCGCCCAAGTCTACTCCAACATCCACATCGTTGCACATCATCAACACCGTCCTAGCACCGGCGAGGCGAAGCTATACTCCGCCGACATGTCTTTCTCCGATCAAGCAAACTACTACTTGACATGCCGACGAGGCAATGTCAAACCATCCAGTCCGACACCGACAAGGCGAACATTACTAGGCCCAGCACCGACAAGGCAAAGGCCGCCAACATCTTCATCAGATATCGGCATGGCGGAGGGTTATGGCTAAGCATAGCCGGAGCGATGGGCGTATCACTCTTCCCTTCCCCATCATCAACACATCGCCACCATCTACTCCAACATCACGGAGAAGATAAGACGTGAAGATGACGACTCGCGGACGTAATTAAACGGTTGCTTTCTGAGGCCTCATGAACCAGAACCTCACATCGCCGAAGTCGTATAGGCCACGCCAGCAGGCAACGGAACGCATCCTTCATAGGGATTTTTTTACTTTTGTTTCTCGACACGAGATTAATAAAAACGTACACTTTCCCTATGTCTTTTCTTTGTGTACTATGTACACCGGCACGCCCGTGTTTATTTATTTTTTCACGTCAAACACTACCTCCAGCAACTAAGCAGGTTCTCACAAGTTAAAAAGGACACCAACATCAAATTCGCGGACAAACAAGGGGAGGCGTGGGTGTACCTTGCAAACCACCCAGCAGCATGAACATCTGGAGACAGTCTAAAATAGACTAAGAGCATCTCCCAGCCGTTGCCCCCCCCCCCCCCCCCCCGCGCTTCTTTCCGTCCTCTTGAAAATTCCACTCGTTGCGCCCCTAGGAGCAGGTGCACGCCCGCGCCCACGACCTTCTTGTGCTCGTCGCCGACGAGGACCGCCTCCTCCACGCGCGGCGTCAAGCTCAGCGCGCGGCTAGGCGTTCTTGGCCTGGAGCCGTGACAAGGCATCCCCGCACCGCCCCAGCTCGCTGCTCTTGGTGGCGAGCTCAGTCTAGAGGAAGGGCACGATGACGACGGTCTCCTTGAGGATCTTGTGCTTGAGCAGCTCGGTGCGCAGGCAGGACTCGCGCTCCTGCAGCTCCTCGACGAGGCGGGCGAGCTCGGCGGCCTTGGGCGCCGTGGCCGCGCGTATCGGCTGCACCTGCGTGGAGGAGCGCGGGAAGTAGACCCCGAAGGAGCGCGCGAAGGAGCTGCCGCCGCCCTTGCCCCCGAAACTGGGCTGCACGGGCGAGCACTGGCCTGAGGGCCGCCGCCCCGGCGTCGGCGTCTACGGCCGCGCCGCCCTCGGGACAGGGATGACATTTGCGACGGCGCTGGTGCCAGCGTCTTGCGGGAGGAGGTGGTGTAGGAGGTCTTGGGTGTGGCTGGGCTGCGCTGGAAGCCCATGGCCGCCTTTGACTCCGCCGGCCACCATTGCAGCGGCCGTGGAAGAATACGCAACGGCCGGGGCTGAGGCCGTGGGGTGCAACGTCAGCACCGTGGGGTGCAGTGGATGGGGCCGAGGCCGGCGGCGCCGTGGGTTGCAGCGGCCGGCAACGCAGGGGGCGAAGGGGGGTCGAGGCAATGGCGCCGGGACGCTTTGGATTGGGAGCTTGAGCGACAGGGAGGGGATGAGAGAAAGGGGTAAAGGGAGAGAGAGAATGTGGGAGAGAGAGGACATGGTGGGTGAGAGAAGGACGTGGTGGGGCCGTCCTGGTGTGGGAAAGTCGCGGACAGTGGGCCAGAAAGGTAAAGAAAATAGCGCCGGTGCCCCCCAGCTGCCCCCAGGATCTTGGGTTTTGCCTGGGCTCACCGGCTGTATTTTTTGACTAATCCGGCAAAAAGTGAGGTTGTGGAAGCGTGGCTGAGACTTTTTTTGTCCACCGGTGCTGAAAAAGTGCTCTTGGGGGCTTCTTGGGAGGACGGCTGGAGATGCTCTAAAGCATACAAGACGCTAAGAGGAAACAAGCATGGGTAGACGGAATCAGCAAGCATCTTCATCATCTTGGACTCGTCAGAGGAGAGATCACCAGCGACGCCACCATCAGTTGCCCAGCCGTTGCACTCCCGGTCTCCATCCCTACGACGCGCGATAAGTCTCACTTGCTACCCGCTCGACTAGTCTTGTCCCCACCATCGACAACTTTTGATCTGCATTTTTTTATTTACAAAATAGACCAATCACAGATCTAGTTGCACATTAGTCTTACAAGAATCATGGGATCATGAATTTTCTTTGTTCTAAAAATGGCATCATTTCTGCACTTCCAAATGGACCAGAACATCGCAGAGATCCCAACTAATATGAGATTTTTGTCAGGTTCCTAGAAAGTTTTAACCAAATGTTTAAACAATTTGGGGTCGATGTCAGATCAAAAGCACATTTAATCAAACTGCAGATTAGTCTCGCGACAGAGCAATTAAAAAACAAGTGGTCAATGTCCTCCTCTTGACCACAATATACACACTCTTTGCTTCCTTTCCACCTTTTTTGATCAAATTATCTTTAGATAAAATGCTTCCTCGAACAATTGACCACACAAACATTTTGATTTTAGCTGGGGTTTTTATTTTCCACAAGAACTTATGTGGGAACCCAACATCAGTTGTAATCAGAAATGAGTAAAGAGATTTAACAGAAAAGATTTTGTCCTTTGTCAGTATACACTAGGGTTTATCTTTTCCCCCATACATTCTAACCTCCTCACATCTAGATTTCAGGCTGGACCACAGCTCAGCAGTGTCACCATACAAATTTCTTCTAAAGGAAAAGTTTTACCATCCTTTGTCAATGGCATCTGCCACATAGATACCATGATCAAAACTAATATTATACAACCTAGGATAAGCCTCTTTCAGAGGTTTGAAGCCCACCCACCAGTCTTCCAAGAATCGGGTGTTTCTTCCATCCCCTAGCTTTTTCTTAATATGCTAGTAATATAAATCTGTACCTTTCAAAAGGCTAGCCCAGAACTAGGAACCTCTAGTTTTTTTCTTAACTCCAGATATGCATTTGCCATTGACATACTTGTTAAGTAGTAGATCTATCCAAAGACCCTCTTCGGTCTCAAGTTTCCAAAACCATTTGACTAAGAGGGCTTTGTTCATGAGATCTAAATTTAAGATCCCCAAACCACCTTGACTTTTTGGATGACAACAAGTCTTCCAACTAACTAAATATATTTCTTTTTATCCTCATTTTCTTGCCACACTAACCTCGCCCTGAAGAAATCAGCTTTTTTCCCGATTCAATTCGGGAAAAGGATAAAAAGACATCATGAACATTGGGATGTTAGTGAGGCAGGATTGAACAAGAGTTACTCTGCCAATCATATTTAGTAACCTCCCTTGCCAGTAAGCACATCTCTTCTGAATTTTTTCAGTAACACACTTCCAAAACTTGTTACTTAATCTAACATCGGATACATGTATACCTAAGTATTTAAGGGGCATTTTGCCCAACTCACAAGTGAAGATCTCCTGATAAATATGTGCTTTTGGAGCTGCCTCTGCAAACAGGAAGATCTCGCTTTTGTGGAAGTTAATAGTCAATCCAGCATTTGCTCAGAGGCACTAAGGATAAGTTTCAGATTTCTAGCACTTTCCTCGTCATCGGTGCAAAGCAATAAAAAATTGCTCTTAAATATGTATTGATATTTTATTATAAGAGAAAATAAGCTTTGTAATCTTGTGATGGCAAAGAAATAAAAGCGATGGACTGTTGCTACCATAAGGTGCAATATAACATGGCGTTCCATTGCATTAAGAGCTTGCACATCCAAAACGAAAAAGGGCATGACACCCTTTGCTTCCCTCTACGAAGTGCCTATCTTTTACTTTTTTGTTTTTATTATTATGCAAGAGTCAAGAGTATTTGTCCTTATTCCATTCTTAATTCTTCTCTACTTGGCAAACATCATGTGGTAGGGAAAGATTCTAGTCACACATATCCAGTTGGATGTAGGTAATCATGAATTATTATTGTTGACACTATCCTTAAGGTAAACAATAAACCCGCATCTTCCCGTGTGTCTGACTGAAACATTTGCTCCTAAAATATATATGCTTTAAATATCAGCAATCAGAGAAGAATATATGATGGTTGAGTATGTGAAACTTGCTAAACCAAAAGCTCTTACATAGACTCGTCTTAGATATATGATGAATTGTAATTGTTCCAATGACCCAGAACATACTTTTCTAGTTTCCAAGAAGATTTACGTTTTATGCTCCAACTTGTGGATGAATTGTTACTAAATCATGATAAGTTTTATGATGAAAAGTTTTTGTTATAAAAATGATCATGATTCTCGTATTTTGTTTTGTTGACACCTCTCTCTCTAAACATGTGGTCGTGATTATCGAGTTCCGCATTCGCTTGTGGGCAAATGAGGTCTAAGCTTGGGGGAGTTGATACGCCCATTTTGCATCATGATTTCCTACTATTAGTTATAGTGTTTTTGATCATCATGATGCAATTCTAATGCCTTTTCTCTCTTACTTTGCAATATTTATATGAAGAGGGAGATTGCCGGCAGCTGGAATTCCAAACCTAAAAGAAGCTCATCAAAGATAGATATTCTCTGGAGCTCTAGATGACCTGAAATTTTACGGAGATATTTTATTGAATAAAAAAAATACTAGAACGAAGAACCACAGGAGGGGGCCCACCAGTTCTCCACAAGGCAACAGGGCACACCCGCCACCCAGGGTGCGCCTTGATGTCTTATGGGGCCCACCAATGCCCTCTGGTATCCTCCTTCTGCTACATGAAGCCATTTTTCCTAAAAAAAGAGAAGACTTTAGGGACGAAGTGAAGGAAATATGCCCTAGAGGCAATAATAAAGTTATTATTTATTTCCTTATATCATGATAAAAGTTTATTATTCATGCTAGAATTGTATTAACCGGAAACATAATACATGTGTGAATACATAGACAAACAGAGTGTCACTAGTATGCCTCTACTTGACTAGCTCGTTAATCAAAGATGGTTATGTTTCCTAACCATGGACAAAGAGTTGTCATTTGATTAACGGGATCACATCATTAGTTGAATGATCTGATTGACATGACCCATTCCATTAGCTTAGCATCCGATCGTTTAGTATGTTGCTATTGCTTTCTTCATGACTTATACATGTTCCTATGACTATGAGATTATGTAACTCCCGTGTGCCGGAGGAACACTTTGTGTGCTACCAAACGTCACAACGTACCTGGGTGATTATAAAGGTGCTCTACAGGTGTCTCCAAAGGTACTGTTGGGTTGACGTATTTCGAGATTAGGATTTGTCACTCGATCGTCGGGGAGAGGTATCTCTTAGCCCTCTCGGTAATGCACATCACTTAAGCCTTGCAAGCATTGCAACTAAAAGTTAGTTGCGGATGATGTATAACGGAACGAGTTAAAGAGACTTGCTCGGTAACGAGATTGAACTAGGTATTGGATACCGACGATCGAATCTCGGGCAAGTAACATACCGATGACAAAGGGAACAACGTATGTTGTTATGCGGTCTGACCGATAAAAGATCTTTGTAGAATATGTAGGAACCAATATGAGCATCCAGGTTCCGCTATTGGTTATTGACCGGAGACGTGTCTAGGTCATGTCTACATTGTTCTCGAACCCGTAGGGTCCGCACGCTTAAGGTTACGATGACGTTATATTATGAGTTTATGCATTTTGATGTTACCGAAGTTTGTTCGGAGTCCCGGATGTGATCACGGACATGACGAGGAGTCTTCGAAATGGTCGAGACATAAAGATTGATATATTGGAAGCCTATATTGTTTATATCGAAGTGTTCCGGAGTGAAATCGGGATTTTACCGGAAAACCGGGAGGTTACCGAAACCCCCCGGGAGGTACATGGGCCTTAATGGGCCTTAGTGGAAGAAGAGGAGAGGCGGCCAGGGCTGGGCCGTGCGCCCCTCCCCCCCTAGTCCGAATAGGACAAGGAGAGAGGGGGCCGGCGCCCCCCTCCTTCTCACTCTCTGTTCCCACCTCGTGAATCCTATTCCAAATAGGATTGGGGGGGAAGTCCTACTCCCGGAGGGAGTAGGACTCCTCCTGGCGCGCCCTATGATGGCCGGCCAGCCTCCCCCTCTTGAACCTTTATATACGGAGGCAGGGGCACCCCTAGAGACACAAGTTGATCCACGTGATCATATTCTTAACCGTGTGCGGTGCCCCCTTCCACCATAATCCTCGATAATATTGTAGCGGTGCTTAGGCGAAGCCTTGCGACGGTAGTACATCAAGATCGTCACCACGCCGTCGTGCTGACGGAACTCTTCCCCGACACTTTGCTGGATCGGAGTCCGGGGATCGTCATCGAGCTGAACGTGTGCTAGAACTCAGAGGTACCGTAGTTTCGGTGCTTGATTGGTCGGGCCGTGGAGACGTACGACTACATCAACCAAACGCTTCCGTTGTCGATTTACAAGGGTACGTAGATCACACTCTCCCCTCTCGTTGCTATGCATCACCATGATCTTGCGTGTGTGTAGGAATTTTTTTGAAATTACTACATTCCCCAACAGTGGCATCCGAGCCTAGGTTTTATGTGTTGATGTTATATGCACGAGTAGAACACAAGTGAGTTGTGGGCGATATAAGTCATACTGCTTACCAGCATGTCATACTTTGGTTCAGCGGTATTGTTGGACGAAGCGGCCCGGACCGACATTACGCGTACGCTTACGCGAGACCGGTTCTCCCGACGTGCTTTGCACATAGGTGGCTTGCGGGTGACAGTTTCTCCAACTTTAGTTGAACCGAGTGTGGCTACGCCCGGTCCTTGCGAAGGTTAAAACAGCACCAACTTGACAAACTATCGTTGTGGTTTTGATGCGTAGGTAAGATTGGTTCTTGCTTAAGCCCGTAGCAGCCACGTAAAACTTGCAACAACAAAGTAGAGGACGTCTAACTTGTTTTTGCAGGGCATGTTGTGATGTGATATGGTCAAGACATGATGCTAAATTTTATTGTATGAGATGATCATGTTTTGTAACCGAGTTATCGGCAACTGGCAGGAGCCATATGGTTGTCGCTTTATTGTATGCAATGCAATCGCGCTGTAATGCTTTACTTTATCACTAAGCGGTAGCGATAGTCGTGGAAGCATAAGATTGGCGAGACGACAACGATGCTACGATGGAGATCAAGGTGTCGCGCCGGTGACGATGGTGATCATGACGGTGCTTCGGAGATGGAGATCACAGGCACAAGATGATGATGGCCATATCATATCACTTATATTGATTGCATGTGATGTTTATCTTTTATGCATCTTATCTTGCTTTGATTGACGGTAGCATTATAAGATGATCTCTCACTAAATTATCAAGATAAGTGTTCTCCCTGAGTATGCACCGTTGCCAAAGTTCGTCGTGCCCAGACACCACGTGATGATCGGGTGTGATAAGCTCTACGTCCATCTACAACGGGTGCAAGCCAGTTTTGCACACGCAGAATACTCAGGTTAAACTTGACGAGCCTAGCATATGCAGATATGGCCTCAGAACACTAGACGAAAGGTCGAGCGTGAATCATATATTAGATATGATCAACATAGCGATGTTCACCATTGAAAACTACTCCATTTCACGTGATGATCGGTTATGGTTTAGTTGATTTGGATCACGTGATCACTTAGAGGATTAGAGGGATGTCTATCTAAGTGGGAGTTCTTAAGTAATTTGATTAATTGAACTTAAATTTATCATGAACTTAGTACCTGATAGTTTCTTGCTTATGTATGTTTGATTGTAGATAGATGGCCCGTGCTGTTGTTCCGTTGAATTTTAATGCGTTCCTTGAGAAAGCAAAGTTGAAAGATGATGGTAGCAATTACACGGACTGGGTCCGTAACTTGAGGATTATCCTCATTGCTGCACAGAAGAATTACGTCCTGGAAGCACCGCTGGGTGCCAGGCCTGCTGCTGGAGCAACACCAGATGTTATGAACGTCTGGCAGAGCAAAGCTGATGACTACTCGATAGTTCAGTGTGCCATGCTTTACGGCTTAGAATCGGGACTTCAACGACGTTTTGAACGTCATGGAGCATATGAGATGTTCCAGGAGTTGAAGTTAATATTTCAAGCAAATGCCCGGATTGAGAGATATGAAGTCTCCAATAAGTTCTATAGCTGCAAGATGGAGGAGAACAGTTCTGTCAGTGAGCATATACTCAAAATGTCTGGGTATAATAATCACTTGATTCAATTGGGAGTTAATCTTCCAGATGATTGCGTCATTGACAGAATTCTCCAATCACTGCCACCAAGCTACAAGAGCTTCGTGATGAACTATAATATGCAAGGGATGAATAAGACTATTCCCGAGCTCTTCGCAATGCTGAAAGCTGCGGAGGTAGAAATCAAGAAAGGAGCATCAAGTGTTGATGGTCAACAAGACCACTAGTTTCAAGAAAAAGGGCAAAGGGAAGAAGAAGGGGAACTTCAAGAAGAACAGCAAGCAAGTTGCTGCTCAAGAGAAGAAACCCAAGTCTGTACCTAAGCCTGAAACTGAGTGCTTCTACTGCAAGCAGACTGGTCACTGGAAGCGGAACTGCCCCAAGTATTTGGCGGATAAGAAGGATGGCAAGGTGAACAAAGGTATATGTGATATACATGTTATTGATGTGTACCTTACTAGAGCTCGCAGTAGCACCTGGGTATTTGATACTGGTTCTGTTGCTAATATTTGCAACTCGAAACAAGGACTACGGATTAAGCGAACACTGGCAAAGGACGAGGTGACGATGCGCGTGGGAAATGGTTCCAAAGTCGATGTGATCGCGGTCGGCACGCTACCTCTACATCTACCTTCGGGATTAGTATTAGACCTAAATAATTGTTATTTGGTGCCAGCGTTGAGCATGAACATTATATCTGGATCTTGTTTAATGCGAGACGGTTATTCATTTAAATCAGAGAATAATGGTTGTTCTATTTATATGAGTAATATCTTTTATGGTCATGCACCCTTGAAGAGTGGTCTATTTTGATGAATCTCGATAGTAGTAACACACATATTCATAATGTTGAAGCCAAAAGATGCAGAGTTGATAATGATAGTGCAACTTATTTGTGGCACTGCCGTTTAGGTCATATCGGTGTAAAGCGCATGAAGAAACTCCATACTGATGGACTTTTGGAACCACTTGATTATGAATCACTTGGTACTTGCGAACCGTGCCTCATGGGCAAGATGACTAAAACACCGTTCTCCGGTACTATGGAGAGAGCAACAGATTTGTTGGAAATCATACATACAGATGTATGTGGTCCGATGAATATTGAGGCTCGTGGCAGATATCGTTATTTTCTCACCTTCACAGATGACTTAAGCAGATATGGGTATATCTACTTAATGAAACATAAGTCTGAAACATTTGAAAAGTTCAAAGAATTTCAGAGTGAAGTTGAAAATCATCGTAACAAGAAAATAAAGTTTCTACGATCTGATCATGGAGGAGAATATTTGAGTTACGAGTTTGGTGTACATTTGAAACAATGCGGAATAGTTCCGCAACTCATGCCACCCGGAACACCATAGCGTAATGGTGTGTCCGAACGTCGTAATCGTACTTTACTAGATATGGTGCGATCTATGATGTCTCTTACTGATTTACCGCTATCGTTTTGGGGTTATGCTTTAGAGACGGCCGCATTCACGTTAAATAGGGCACCATCAAAATCCGTTGAGACGACGCCTTATGAACTATGGTTTGGCAAGAAACCAAAGTTGTCGTTTCTTAAAGTTTGGGGCTGCGATGCTTATGTGAAAAAGCTTCAACCTGATAAGCTCGAACCCAAATCGGAGAAATGTGTCTTCATAGGATACCCAAAGGAGACTGTTGGGTACACCTTCTATCACAGATCCGAAGGCAAGACATTCGTTGCTAAGAATGGATCCTTTCTAGAGAAGGAGTTTCTCTCGAAAGAAGTGAGTGGGAGGAAAGTAGAACTTGACGAGGTAACTGTACCTGCTCCCTTATTGGAAAGTAGTACATCACAGAAAACTGTTTCTGCGACACCTACACCAATTAGTGAGGAAGCTAATGATAATGATCATGAAACTTCAGAACAAGATACTACTGAACCTCGTAGATCAACCAAAGTAAGATCCGCGCCAGAGTGGTATGGTAATCCTGTTCTGGAAATCATGCTACTAGATCATGATGAACCTACGAACTATGAAGAAGCGATGGTGAGCCCAGATTCCGCAAAATGGCTTGAAGCCATGAAATCTGAGATGGGATCCATGTATGAGAACAAAGTATGGACTTTGGTTGACTTGCCCGATGATCGGCAAGCAATTGAGAATAAATGGATCTTCAAGAAGAAGACTGACGCTGACGGTAATATTACTGTCTACAAAGCTCGACTTGTCGCAAAAGGTTTTCGACAAGTTCAAGGGGTTGACTACGATGAGACCTTCTCACCCGTAGCGATGCTTAAGTCTGTCCGAATCATGTTAGCAATTGCCGCATTTTATGATTATGAAATTTGGCAGATGGATGTCAAAACTGCATTCCTGAATGGATTTCTGGAAGAAGAGTTGTATATGATGCAACCGGAAGGTTTTGTCGATCCAAAGGGAGCTAACAAAGTGTGCAAGCTCCAGCGATCCATTTATGGACTGGTGCAAGCCTCTCGGAGTTGGAATAAACGCTTTGATAGTGTGATCAAAGCATTTGGTTTTATACAGACTTTCGGAGAAGCCTGTATTTACAACAAAGTGAGTGGGAGCTCTGCATTTCTGATATTATATGTGGATCACATATTACTGATTGGAAATGATATAGAATTTCTGGATAGCATAAAGGGATACTTGAATAAGAGTTTTTCAATGAAAGACCTCGGTGAAGCTGCTTACATATTGGGCATAAAGATCTATAGAGATAGATCAAGACGCTTAATTGGACTTTCACAAAGCACATAACTTGACAAGATTTTGAAGAAGTTTAAAATGGATCAAGTAAAGAAAGGGTTCTTGCCTGTGTTACAAGGTGTGAAGTTGAGTCAGACTCAATGCCCGACCACTGTAGAAGATAGATAAAAAATGAAAGATGTTCCCTATGCTTCAGCCATAGGCTCTATCATGTATGCAATGCTGTGTACCAGACCTGATGTGTGCTTTGCTATAAGTCTAGCAGGGAGGTACCAAAGTAATCCAGGAGTGGATCACTGGACAGCGGTCAAGAACATCCTGAAGTACCTGAAAAGGACTAAGGATATGTTTCTCGTATATGGAGGTGACAAAGAGCTCATCGTAAACGGTTACGTTGATGCAAGCTTTGACACTGATCCGGACGATTCTAAATCGCAAACCGGATACGTGTTTACATTAAACGATGGAGCTGTCAGTTGGTGCAGTTCTAAACAAAGCGTCGTGGCGGGATCTACATGTGAAGCGGAGTACATAGCTGCTTCGGAAGCAGCAAACGAAGGAGTCTGGATGAAGGAGTTCATATCCGATCTAGGTGTCATACCTAGTGCATCGGTCCAATGAAAATCTTTTGTGACAATACTGGTGCAATCGCCTTGGCGAAGGAATCCAGATTTCACAAAAGAACCAAGCACATCAAAAGACGCTTCAATTCCATCCGGGATCTAGTCTAGGTGGGAGACATGGAGATTTGCAAGATACATACGGAGCTGAATGTAGCAGACCCCTTGACTAAGCTTCTTCCACGAGCAAAACATGATCAGCACCAAAGCTCCATGGGTGTTAGAATCATTACTGTGTAATCTAGATTATTGACTCTAGTGCAAGTGGGAGACTGAAGGAAATATGCCCTAGAGGCAATAATAAAGCTATTATTTATTTCCTTATATCATGATAAAAGTTTATTATTCATTCTAGAATTGTATTAACCAGAAACATAATACATGTGTGAATACATAGACAAACAGAGTGTCACTAGTATGCCTCTACTTGACTAGCTCGTTAATCAAAGATGGTTATGTTTCCTAACCATGGACAAAGAGTTGTCATTTGATTAACGGGATCACATCATTAGTTGAATGATCTGATTGACATGACCCATTATATTAGCTTAGCATCCGATCGTTTAGTATGTTGCTATTGCTTTCTTCATGACTTATACATGTTCCTATGACTATGAGATTATGTAACTCCAGTGTGCCGGAGGAACACTTTGTGTGCTACCAAACGTCACAACGTACCTGGGTGATTATAAAGGTGCTCTACAGGTGTCTCCAAAGGTACATGTTGGGTTGACGTATTTCGAGATTAGGATTTGTCACTCCGATCGTCGGAGAGGTATCTCTAGGCCCTCTCGGTAATGCACATCACTTAAGCCTTGCAAGCATTGCAACTAACGAGTTAGTTGCGGGATGATGTATAACGGAACGAGTAAAGAGACTTGCTGGTAACGAGATTGAACTAGGTATTGGATACCGACGATCGAATCTCGGGCAAGTAACATACCGATGACAAAGGGAACAACGTATGTTGTTATGCGGTCTGACCGATAAAAGATCTTCGTAGAATATGTAGGAACCAATATGGGCATCCAGGTCCCGCTATTGGTTATTGACCGGAAACGTGTCTCGTTCATGTCTACATTTTCTCGAACCCGTAGGGTCCGCACGCTTAAGGTTACGATGACAGTTATATTATGAGTTTATGCATTTTGATGTACCGAAGTTTGTTCGGAGTCCCGGATGTGATCACGGACATGACGAGGAGTCTTGAAATGGTCGAGACATAAAGATTGATATATTGGAAGCCTATATTTGGATATCGGAAGTGTTCCGGGTGAAATCGGGATTTTACCGGAAAACCGGGAGGTTACCGGAACCCCCCGGGAGGTACATGGGCCTTAATGGGCCTTAGTGGAAGAAGAGGAGAGGCGGCCAGGGCTGGGCCACGCGCCCCTCCCCCCCTAGTCCGAATAGGACGAGGAGAGAGGGGGCCGGCGCCCCCCTCCTTCTCTCTCTCTCTGTTCCCACCTCGGGAATCCTATTCCAACTAGGATTGGGGGAGAAGTCCTACTCCCGAAGGGAGTAGGACTCCTCCTGGCGCGCCCTATGATGGCCGGCCGGCCTCCCCCTCTTGAACCTTTATATACGGAGGCAGGGGCACCCCTAGAGACACAAGTTGATCCACGTGATCATATTCTTATCCGTGTGCGGTGCCCCCTTCCACCATAGTTCTCGATAATATTGTAGCGGTGCTTAGGCAAAGCCCTGCGACAGTAGTACATCAAGATCGTCACCACGCCGTCGTGCTGACGGAACTCTTCCCCGACACTTTGCTGGATCGGAGTCCGGGGATCGTCATCGAGCTGAACGTGTGCTAGAACTTGGAGGTGCCGTAGTTTCGGTGCTTGATCGGTCGGGCCGTGGAGACGTACGACTACATCAACCAAACGCTTCCGTTGTCGATCTATAAGGGTACGTAGATCACACTCTCCCCTCTCGTTGCTATGCATCACCATGATCTTGCGTGTGCGTAGGAATTTTTTTTGAAATTACTACGTTCCCCAACACGAAGCGCCGCCGTCTCGAGGCGGAACCTGGGCAGGAGCACTTTTGCTCTCTGGCAGAGCGATTCCGCCCAGGATACTTCCCTCCAGGAGGGGAAAGCGAAATCATCAACATCACCAACGATCCTCTCATCATGGGAGGACCAATCTTCATCAAAATCTTCACCATAGCACCATCTCATCTCAAACCCTAGTTCATCTCTTTTATTCAATCTTTGTCGCAAAACCTTATATTGGTGCCTGTGGGTTGCTAGTAATGTTAATTACATCTTGTAGTTGATGCTAGTTGGTTTATTTGGTGGAGGATAATATGTTCGAATACTTAATCATATATTATACTCTGATCATGTGCATGAACATGCTTTGTGAGTAGTTCCATTTGTTCTTGAGTACATGAGATAAGTCTTGTTATAAATAATCATGTGAAGTTGATATTCTTTCAATATTGTGATGATATGTATGTTGTTCTTCCTGTAGTGGTGTCATGTGAATGTCGACTACATAACAATTCACCATAATTGGGACTAGGGGAAGGAATTAAGGAGTAGTAAGTAGATGATGGGTTGTGAGAGTGATGGAAGTTTAAACTTTAGTCTATGCGCTATTCCATAAGGGGCTAATTTGGATCCATATGTTTCTATTGGGGAACGTTGCATGGGAAACAAAAAAATTCCTACACTCACCAAGATCAATCTAGGAGATGCACATCTATGAGAGGAGAGATTGGATCTACATACCCTTGTAGATCACTAAGTGGAAGCGTTAAGAAACGCAGTTGATGTAGTCGAACGTCTTCGCGATCCAATCACGATCGTCCACGAACTCCCAATCAAGTGCCGAACGGACGCCACCTTCGCGTTCAGCACACACACAGCTCGATAACGTCTCCTCTTTGTTGATCCAGCAAGAGAGGGAGGAGAAGTAGATGGGATCTCAACCAACACGACGGCGTGGTGGAGCAATCCCAGCAGGGCTTCGCCAAGCGCCTCCAGAACTACGAACGAGGAAGAACGGTAGAGAGAGGAGGCCGTAGGGCATGGGAATTGTTGTGCCCAGCTCCCATGCCCACACCACTATATATAGGGTTGTGGGAGGCCCGGGGGCGCAGCCCTAGCCCCTCCTCCAAGGCCGGGAGGCGTCCAAGGGGGAGGAGTGCCCTCCAAGTCAAGTGGAGGGCCATCCCCCTTATGGTTTCCCTTCCCCTAGGCGCATGGGCCTCTTTGGGGCTGGTGCCCCTGGCCCAATAAGGCTAGGATGCCCCCTACAGCCCATGCATGTCCTAGGTGCTGGAGGGACCCTTCGGGACTCCACTGGAACGTTCCAGAACCTTCCGGAAGCTTCTTGGTACAATACCGGTAAAACTCGAAACTTTTCCGATAGCCAAAATATGACTTCCCATATATAAATATTTACCTCCGGACCATTCCGGAGCTCTTCATTATGTCCGGGATCTCATCCGGGACTCCAAACAACATTCAGTCACCAACATGAATATCCCAATACTACTCTAGCGTCACCGAGCGTTAAGCGTGCAGACTCTACGGGTTCGAGAATCATGTGGACATGACTGAGACACCTCTCCGGTCAATAACCAATAGCAGGACCTAGATTCCCATATTAGTTCCCACATATTCCACGAAGATCTTTATCGGTCGAACCACGATGCCAAGGATTCAATCAATCCCGTATGCAGTTTCCTTTGTCTAGCAGTATGTTACTTTCCCAAGATTCGATCGTCGGTATCTCCATAACTAGTTCAATCTCGTTACCGGCAAGTCTCTTTACTCATTCCATAATATAAGATCCCATGTCTAATTCCTTAGTCACATTGCTTGCAAGCCTGTTGTGATGTCGTATTACCGAGTGGGCCCTGAGATACCTCTCCGTCACACGGAGTGACAAATCCCAGTCTTGATCCATGCCAACTCAACAGACACCCTCAGAGATACCTGTAGAGCATCTTTATAGTCACCCAGTTACATTGCGATGTTTGATACACACAAGGTATTCCTCATGTCAGGGAGTTGCATGATCTCATGGTCTTAGGAACATATACTTGATATGAAGAAAGTAGTAGCAATAAACTAATACGATCAAATTCTATGCTTACGGTTGGGTCTTGTCCATCACATAATTCTCCTAATGATGTGATCCCGTTATCAAATGACAACTCATGTCTATGGTTAGGAAACCTTAACCATCTTTAATCAACGAGCTAGTCTAGTAGAGGCTCACTAGGGACACGTTGTTGTCTATGTATCCACACATGTATCTGAGTTTCCGATCAATACAATTCTAGCATGGATAATAAACGATTATCATGAACAAGGAAATATGATAATAACCAATTTATTATTGCCTCTAGGGCATATTTTCAACAGTTTCAGTCTATGGTTAGATTTATCTTAATTCGTCTTTCGTAGTTGCGATGCTTGCGAGAGGGGGTAATTATAAATGGGTTGCTTGTTCAAGTAAGAACATCACCCTAGCACTGGTCCACCCAGATATCAAATTATCAAAGTAGTGAACGTGGATCAACTAAATATGATGAACGTGACTAGACGAGAATTCCCATGTGTCCTCGAGAACGCTTTGCTTAATAAAAGAGAGACTCCCGGTTCGTCCTTTGCTATAAAAATGATTGGGCCACCTTGTTGTACCTTTGTTACTATCGCTACTTATTACTTGTTACGAATCACCTTGCTATCAAACTATCTGTTATTACTATTTCCAGCACTTGAAGAGAATACCTTGTTGAAAACTTATTATCATTTCCTTCTACTCCTCGTTGGTTCGACACTCTTACTTATCGAAAGGACTATGATTGATCCCCTATACTTGTGGGTCATCAAGGGGCTGAACAACCTTTAAACGAAGATGCCTGGTGGAATAGGATCCTTCCTCGCGGCTAGCTTTGACAACTCGTCTGCCATAGCGTTCTGCGCGCGCGGCACGTGCTCCATTTGCAACCCGCTGAAGTGCTGCTTCATCTTCCTTACTTCATCCGCGTATGCCTTCATCATAGGGCAGTCGTATTCCTTGTTCACCTGGTTAACCACCAGCTGAGACTCGCCTCTCATCACGAGGCGCTTGATGCTGAGGTCCGTAGCCGCCCGGAGACCACCGAGCAGACCCTCGTACTCGGCGGTATGGTTGGTGGACAACTTGTTATATCATACAACATCTGGAGCATGTACTTGAGGTGCTCACCCGTGGGACACACGAAGAGCAAGCCAGCCCCTGCGCCGTTGATCGATAAAGCACTGTCGAAGTACATGCATGGTCCAGCGGTCGATGTCTTCATTTCCGGGCAAGCTGGATTGCAATTCCTCCCCATGAATGGGGGTTGGAGTCCACTCTAACATGAAGTCCGGGAGGGCCCTGCTCTTGATGACCTTGGTGTTGGTGAAGTGTAGGTCAAATCCCGACAGCTCCAGGGCCCACTACACAACACACCCAGTGGCCTCACGATTGTGGAGTACGCGCTCGAGCGAGTAGGAAGTGACCACCGTGATGCGGTGTGCCTCGAAGTAGTGTCTGAACTTCCTTGAGGCAATAAGGACTCCCAGGAGCAGTTTCTGGATCTTGGGGTAGGGTTCCCAAGCATCACACAACATGACACTAACAAAGTACACAGGATGCTACACGAGGCGCTTCTTGGTGGAGATGCGTGTAGGTTCTTCTCTGGGCTCCTGAGGGTGCTTGCGTCTGGCTTCTTGCCGGGGCAGCTGTGTTAGCCCCCAACAGCGGGAGTGCCAGTCGGAGACGCCACATCCACCCCGTTAGCTGGGTCCTCCTCCCTTTCAGCCACGAGCACAACATTCACCACCTGACGTGCACGATGCCCTCCCCAGCGCGACTCCATTTGCGGGGTCAGCGCTGAGCAAGCGTATCCGACAAGCTGCCCTACCCGCGAAATCCAATGGGTGCGGTCCTTAGCCTGCTCCTGCGCAGCAGCCAACATGTCGTGTGGGCTGCGGATGCCTACTGGTGGCAAAACTAGCAGCTGGGGCCACCTGAGCGGGGCATTGGCGCGCGGGAGCCAGCATGGAGCCTGCCAGCTTGACGTCGTTATGTGTGGCGGCACGAGGAACCTCCCTCCCATGGGTGGACGCCATCCTTGCTGTCGTCGTCGAAGAAGTCGGCGATGATGAAGAAGGTCTGGAACAACTGGGCCCCCTACCTGGTGTGCCAGATGTCGCGGGTGCGTCCACGGACACTGAGGATTTGGACTCTGCCTTTAGGTTTGGTACGGGTCATCAGGCCGCTCCGAACAATCTCTACAGGGAAAATGCACACATGAAACACACAAGATTTTTTACCCAGATTCAGGCCGTCATGAGGCGTAATAACCTACGTCCTGCTTGTCTGATACAACGGTGTGTTGAGCCAGCCGGTGTGGCTCTCTCTCTCTCGATGGGTGATGGCGTGTTTCACTAGCTCTCCCAAGTCTCTACTCAGAAGTGATTCTCCTCCAAGTCTAACTTTGGCTACTCTAGGTTCCAAACCTTTTTAACAGCAGTTAAGGACCTCCTTTTATACAATAAAAAGGGGTTTCCACAATGACCACTAGAATACTGCCCATGCGCCCCTTCACGCATCGCGCATGGCTCGTGGGATGGCGCATGCCTATCGATGTGGCGCGCGGGAACGGGCGGGCACCCTCTAGCTTGCATGGACCGTCCCGTCCCATCCTTGCTGCGCCATCTACGGAGAAAACGACGACGAGGCAGACGATGCGCCGGGTGGCGCGTGGGACATAACATCCCCTTCCCAGGGGCGGGTCGTTGATGTAGAGCCCCTAGGTGAAGCTCTTGCCAGCAAGCTACCATGAGCTACCCAGGACCTGTCTCCAGGGCCCCATGAAGTTGTCGTAGAGATGATCCTTGAGTAATCTTGGTCTTGATGTTGTCGATGTAGGCCTGACAGGTCCCAGCGCTCCCCCGTGAGAAGCGTTGAGTCGATGGTGTGGCCTGTGCCCTTGCCGGGCTCCTGGGTACACGGTTACCACGACGAGGATAGCGTACTTGAAGTCAAAATCTCATAATCGAAGATTATGTATCTCCGACTGCTTATCTCTACACAGTGGCTAATTTTTTTAATTCTTATTACATGCATGGATCCGTTTAAGTCGGAAAGAAAAAAAAATCATAAAGGGCGATTTGACTAGGGTAATGAGGTGCGCTCAACTGGGAAGATATCAATATGTTCAATTAATGAAGAAGAATCTGAACTAGGAGCTGATTGGATATAACAAGAGTTTACTTTAGGCAGGAAAACAAGAGCTTCTGTGAGAATCCTGGACACTAAGGCCAAATCTAACGCATGATCCCATCAAGTTCGCGTTTATCCATTTGAGACCAAATCGGACAGACCGTACAGCCTAACGCGCGGCTGCATCCACATTTTTTATTCATTTGGCATCCGGTCAACACGAACATCGAACCGACGAGAACGCCCCTGCTCCCTGTTCGCCTCGGGGACGCATGGCGGCCGTCCACCTACCCCACCGCCCAAAATGAATACGCACGCGTGGCGGGCCCCGGCTGTTAGTCACCTAGCTGTTGGAAGCCACAGACCGGCCAGTTCACAACTTCCACTTCCTGGCCGGCCTGCCTCCTCGAGCCCCAACACGAGCAAACCCTAGCCGCCGCCGCAGTCGCATCCACCTTCCCGCCGGTGCCATGGGTTGGCATTGGATCAACAAGGGGAAGCACGACCATGAGGCCGGCTCCTCCTCTGGTCGCCGCCGCTCCACCAGGTCCGTGCCGCCCGCACCACCTACTCCGCCCTCATTTGAGATCGCGTCGGCGATAGCCGCACACTGCAATAGGCCGTACGTCCACGCCGCCATTTGCTAGCGCTACTAGGAGACGGCCACGCCACTCCTGTGGGGAGATGTCCACCTCCCCCAACAATTGGCATCTCTCTGTTGATCGCGTGCCAATCCCACCAGTGCCGGTGCGTGGTCGTGCCCGCCGCGACGAGATCAACCGGTGCCGCTCCCGCCTGCCACCAGACCTGCTCTACGACCTCAGGTACACCATTGATTCGGCGATGTGGGATACATGGCTCCACGACGAGCACGGCCTGCGGTGGCAGTCCTTTTTTTTTTGTCGTCCTCGGAGCCCGCTCTGCCCGTGTCCTACTCGTGCAGACAGCCCGCCCCAAATGTGTGGACGTAGTCGTGCGCGCAGCATCACGCTAACACCGTCTCCGTCCCTATGCCCGCGACGACCACCTCCCATGACCGAGGAGGAGGAGGAGGAGGAGGAGGAGGAGGCCACTGCTACCTCTTGAGCATGCGTTGGTTTTTCCTTGAAGAGGAAAGGGTGATGCAACAAAGTAGCGTAAGTATTTCCCTCAGTTTTTGAGAATCAAGGTATCAATCCAGTAGGAGACTACTCGCAAATCGCCTAGTACCTGCACAAACAAATAAGAACCTTGCAACCAACACGATAAAGGGGTTGTCAATCTCTTCACGGCCACTTGCAAAAGTGAGATCTGATAAAGATAATAAGATAAATATTTTTGGTATTTTTGTGGTATAGATTGCAAAATAAATAGTAAACTAGAATTGTAGATTAGAAACTTATATGATGTAAAGTAGACCCGGGAGTCATATGTTTCACTAGTGGCTTCTCTCAAGATAGCATGTATTACAGTGGGTGAACAAATTACTGCCGAGCAATTGATAGAAAATCACATAGTTATGATGATATCTAAGGCAATGATCATGAATATAGGCATCACGTCCATGACAAGTAGACCGAAATGATTCTGCATCTACTGCTATTACTCCACACATCGACCGCTATCTAGCATGCATCTAGAGTATTAAGTTCATAAGAATGGAGTAACGCTTTAGGCAAGATGACATGATGTAGAGGGATAAACTCAAGCAATATGATATAAACCCCATATTTTTATCCTCGATGGCAACAATACAATGCGTGCCTTGCTGCCCCTGCTGTTACTGGGAAACGACACCACAAGATTGAACCCAAAACTAAGCACTTCTCCCATTGCAAAAAAGACCAATCTAGTAGGCCAAACCAAACTGATAATTCGAAGAGACTTGCAAAGATATCAAATCGTGCATATAAGAATTCAGAGAAGAATCAAATAATATTCATAGATAATCAAGTTCATAAACCCACAATTCATCGGATCTTGGCAAACACACCGCAAAAGAGTTACATCAAATAGATCTTCAAGAAGATCGCGGAGAACTTTGTATTGAGATCGAAAGAGAGAGAGAAGAAGCCATCTAGCTAATAACTATGGACCCGAAGGTCAGTGGTAAACTACTCACACATCATCGGAGAGGCTATGATGTTGATGTAGAAGCCCTCCGTGATCGAATCCCCCTCCGGCGGAGCACCGGAAAAGGCCCCAAGATGGGATCTCACGGGTACAGAAGGTTGCGGCGGTGGAAAAGGTGTTCCATGGCTCTCCCCGATGGTTTCAGGCTATAAGAATATGCATAGGCGAAAGAAGTAGGTCGGTGGAGCTATGAGGGGCCCACGAGGGTGGGGGGCACGCCTGCCCCCCTGGGCGCGCCCTCCTGCCTCGTGGCTTCCTTGCTGCTTCCTTGACGTCCACTTCAAGTCTCCTGGATTGCATTTGTTCCAAAAAAGATCCTCGCGAAGGTTTCGCTCCGTTTGGATTCCGTTTGATATTCCTTTTCTGCAAAACACTGAAATAGGCAAAAAAACAACAATTTACACTGGGCCTTCGGTTAATAGGTTATTCCCAAAAATAATATAAAAGTGCATAGTAAAGCCCATTAAACATACAAAACAGATAATATAATAGCATAAAACAATAAAAAATTATAGATACGTTGGAGACGTATCAGCCACGCTCATGATGCGAGTCATGGAGGACTCTATGAACACCCACGACGAGCGGCAATGGGAGGGTCTAGAAACCCAGTTGGCCCTCTCAGCGGTCGGCGACGTGGCCATCCTGGAACTAGACATGGCCGTCAAGGAGGAGCTGGTGGAGCGGCCGCTAATTGCCGCATGGAACCCGCGTCTGGCGGGCCGGCGGTGGAGCTGGTCGTGCACGGCGTCAGAAATGGCTGACTCGGTGGGTGTCGGCCCATGGTCAACCATGCCGCTACGATCACCAGAACAGGAGCAAGAGCTACAGGAGGAGGTGGTGCACGCGTCGCAGGCGCCTCCGACTGGTAGGGGCCGCCAGCCCATCTTTGGCAGCCACCTCCATATGTCGACCTCCCCGGCGAAGACAACGAGTAGGATGGCGGCTCCTCAAGACGACAACGGCCTCACCGGTGACGGACCTTATCTAGTTTATTTTATGTTTTTGTTTAATTAAGAATTTTGTTGAACTTGGGTACTGTGAACGTGTGGCGTTTAATGTTTATATTTATGTTTTTATATTATTTGCAACGTTTATTTGGGTTTTTTGAGGCCAAAATCGAAGTCCATAAATGCAAACGGTTTGGGATGCGACGGGGCGGGCCGGTTGGGCGTGCCGACAGCTGGACGACCGCAAGCAGACGGACGTGTTCGTTTTCCAATTTAAACAGACGAAATCTGAACGGAGCGAACATCCGTTTGAGGTCATGCGTTGAAGTTGTCCTAACATGTGGTGCACCATGCAAGTTGTTAAATCTTGGAATCGCCAAACTCTCTAAGAAAAAAAATGAAATGAATGCGCAACTACAATCTGTGGCGAAATGGGACTAAATTTTAACTGGAAGATCTTTTTGGTGAAATTCCTCCCCATTCACTCCTTGCCAACAACTCCCTCGGTCCTATGATACAAGTGTCTTTTTGACATCACACTAGTGTAAAAATGTTTTTATATTATGGGACGGGAAGAGTATACTTGATTTGTTGGTTGGGAGTGACTAATTCTCAGTTGACTTAAAATTAACTTATTTCTCGGTCAGGTGACGTCATGCAATCTCAGTTCCGAACCCCATGCAACTAAACTATGCTAGCACGAGTCACGACGCAATCCAACGGTTCAGGACATTTTTCTCAGTTGCAAACCATGTGCAACTACTAAGTTCCCAGTTGCAGCCATGTACAGCTGCAGAAGGAGCTTTGCTACATCTACGGGAGAATTACTACAGAAAGGAGGTTACGGGCTGATGTTGGCCCAATTAAAATCAGGAAGTGGGGTCAGTTAAAATCATGAGGAGGAGAATCTACAGTGGAGAGAAGGACAAATCCGTCTGTAGAACCAGCCTGTAGTAGTTTTCCGTAGGATTTTTGCTGCAGAAGTCGTAGTTGAAACTTATATGCAACTCACATGCTAGCACCACTTACGAAGTAATCTAAAGATGTGGGAGTCCATTGAGAACTAAGTTAAGGGCCTCTTTGCTTCGTAGGATTTTGAAAATTTAAGAATAGAAAAAGTATAGGGTTGAAGTGACATGTCCACTGAAATCTAATATAGGATTAACAATGAGTGTTTGATGCCAGAGTAAAAACAAAGGAATTTTAAAAAGTGGTTGGAGCGGATGTTAGATTTCCTATAAAATGTAGTACAAAAGATTCTATAGAAAAAAAATTCTATGATATGCAATCCTATGAATCAAGGGACCAATATAGTAAAAAAAATCGTAAGGATTTCAATCAGCAGAAATCCTATAAATTTTCTTTGAATCAAAGGAGCCCTAATTATTAGATGACTGGGAATTAGCAATACCTTTGTTTGTTTGGTGCTTCAACAAGAATAAATAGATTAACAAATAAACATTAAATGGATATTTTCACATGCCATGCATGTATGTTACCCTAGCAGGAATATGGCTATATGTGCGTATCTTCTACCGAGCCCTCATGTAAGTCCCGTGTACATGTACCATAGATAGAACTGTCAGCATTTTTCGCAAATTATTCAGGGAAAGTCAAATGATCTTTTTCCAGTTTTCTATTCGTCACATTGGCTGCAACCAGCTGCGTAGACCTTAGACTAGTCACAATGGGAATAACTTAAGTAGTAATATCACACATTTCAATACAAGATTGCTGATGTGGCGGCTAATTAATGAGGAGAGAGGGGTTTGTGGTAACTTAGCTAGTTACTGTAACATCACATATTTCAAGGCATAATGAGTCTATAGCCTAATAAATGAACTCTTTCATGATATCATTCATATGTTACTATCCACTATGGAGGTAGTAACATAAACTAGTAACATCGACAAGTTACTACTCTATGTTACTCTCCACTGTGAGCGGTCTTATAAGAATGGCACGTATCCAGAGGCGAACTACGTGAATCTTTGTTCGTACAGAACTACAGACCATCGTGCAAAGAAAAAGAAGTTCCAAAAGATAGTTGGGCCTGCCTCTATCGCCAGACAGGAAGTTCCAAAATGTACTCCTCGAATTCAAACTCTCGTATATCTTCAAGTGAACACAACATGTAACATTGGACAAACGCCCTTCCATCCTTTGTGAGCAACCTAGCCTTCCAGAGTGAAGCTTCTTCGCAGGCCTGTCCATGAGTGGTTGCACGTTGATCTTCCAGAGCTTGAAACTTTAATGGGGAAGGCCTAGGAACTTGCATGGTAGATCCAAGATTGGGCAGGCCAGCACAGGGTGAACCTCGTCCAGCAAAGCCTAATCGCAAATATAGCCAGAAAACTCTCGTAGTTTACCGTTAGGCCAGAGGCAGCGCAAACTGCCGCCGATGACCTCAAGCTCAGCGCAGGGTTTTGTTAAAACCACTACGTCGTCAGTGTATAACGACAGCAAATGACGAAGGACGTGCTGCCTCAATCAAGAACGGGAGATGGAGTGAGTTTCCCTACAAGTTAGTACTACTTGAAGTCAAACACTCGTACTAGGAGATTAACACATGCGGTTCAGCGTATTTGTAGGCGCAGTGGGTAAAAAATCAATTTCTTATCACATGCATGGATCCGTTTACGTCGGAAAGGATAAATATATAAAGGGAGACTTGACTAGAGCGGAGATGCGATCAACTAGGAAGATACTACTATCAAATTGTACAATTAATGAAACAAGAATCTGAACAAGGAACTGCTTGCATATAACAAGAGTTTAGGGATCCCCTAGGATTTAGGCAGCCATGAATGCACGCATGCCTGTTACACTAGGAGGAATATGGCCATATGCATGTATCTACTATGGGGCCCTTATGTCAGTCCCATGTACGCCAACCATTGATAGAACTGTCTGTATTTGTAGCAAATTATTCAGGGAAAGTCAAATGATCTTTCTAGTTTTCTATTAGTCACATTAGCTGCAACCAGCTACGTAGATCGATCTTATAAGTTATAAGAAGGGCACATATCCAGAGGCGAACTAGCTTGGCTGGGCAACAATGTCGGATCAACAGCGAACTGGTGCTGGTAAGCCCCTAAACCCTTCCTCGTCTCCTTTTGCATTAGTAGCATACAGTATAGGCGTTATCGCTCACATGCCTGCTAACATCATACCTGCAAACTCAATAATAGTACCTCTTTCTTCTATTTTCTACAAGATCCAGTGGACTATGAGATCAAAAGGACGCGATTTCAGATTGGTGCTTCTCAAACTGGTGGTATGACTCGTATTCGTTTGATGATCTGTGCTAGGGAGAACAAATATATACTAGGAAGATGTTATTTACAGTATGCAATATGAGAAGTTTTATTGTATATATATAGTCTAAACTGCTGTTAGCACCGAAGTAGCATGTAGGTAGCTACCGAGGTCGAACTGCTTGATCATTTAACTGAACCAAAATAATAAGAGCTGTCTGGAAAAAATTGCTCGGCTATAAGCTTCCATTAGCATCTTTTTTCTTCTTCTTCAGATCTGGTTCTTTCAGGGGTTGGGCAGCAACAAAACTCTGCACCAATTCACCAATAAGGCAAATAATACAATATATGATTTATCAATGACATGCGAATTCAAATAATTCGTACCTCTCTTTCTGTTGTCTAGAAGGTCCATCGGAAGTTAAGACTGATACTCAGGATGGTCAACAGGAAGCAAAACAAAAGTTCCAAGGTATGTCTCGCATTTGCTACCAAGGTGATCTAACTGCTACATTATTAAGTTGAAAACAACAACCTAGAGGGAAAAATCTGCTCGACTATAAGCTTCGGTTAGCATCTTTTATTTCCTCTTCCTCAGATCTGATTCTTTTAGGTGTTGGCCATAGTAACAAACCGCTCAACTTGTAGCGAACTTCGAGAATAGTTCAAGCAACAAGTAAGCAGCGGAGTAGAATAATAACATGCACAATAGACACAATGATTTACGTGGTAAACCTCCTCGATGTGAAGTGTAAAAATTGCGGCACCAACCGGTACACTACGACATGTACAATTAGCAAAATGGGTACACTGTGGTTTGATGTAGAAACACTAGAGGATCACAATAGTAGCAACACAAGTTACACCTAGTCAGCACAAGCAACCACTCCTAACAGGAGCAAAACAAAAGGTAGCTAAAAATTGTAAGCAAATAATCAAAACTTTATGTCCCCTTCGGTTCATAGATGACTCTTCTTAAACGGCTCAACCAAATTGGGCAAAGCTTGTTAGATATGTAGTATCGTGAGTACTCAACCTGTTGTCAGAATTTCAAGTCAATTCCGACAATATTTGCCCCTTAGACTGACAATATCCAAAGACTGCTCACCTATGAATTCTCGGCAAACAGATCTGACTAAACCTGTTTGAAACTGGTGCTCCAATCGAGCCATCAATCCTCAAAACCAACCAGCCAAATTGAAGTGCTCTTAGTGTGGAACAAAATCACCAAGTTTGAATTCAATCCAACCACCTGAGTCTTCGATGAACAAGTTTGGTGAAGATCAACAAGGAGCTTCCAATAGAGACACAGCTTATCTCTTCTCTCTTGGTTGGTTGTGGGTGTTCTGCTGCTATCTCTTGCTCTCTCGCAAGAGCCACTGAGGTCTACTGGTGGGATCAAGTTGGTTAAAGTAAACACCCTTTGGTCCCAAATAGATCCAAAATAGTCATGGAGAAGATCTTTAAAACATGACAACATTTTCCGTCGGTTCCTACAAACACATAATTAAGGCCTACTAAAATTGTGTGCTATGAAAGTATTAATTACACATGTTTATTCACACGGCTCACATACATCCGAACAAAATATTTAAGAAGACTTGACGGTCAAAGTTTGGGTTTTGACAAGTTCTCCAAATTGAAAAGTATTTGTAGATTGGAGGGAGTCCCTTTTTCTATGCCACCCAAAAAAGCGAGCAAATAATAATAGTATCATTACATGCTCCCTAGCTCTCTCAGAAATATAGGGCGTATTTTGATTGGCCAAATTAATTCATGCCTTTGTGCCGCATTCCTTATTAACATTTATTTATAATTACAAAAATAATAATGAAAGGATTGTTTGAATAAAAATCGAATCATGCATCTTCATGTCACGTAATTAAAATACATTTGGATTTATTGTTGCTAAATCCTGAAATGAAGTAGTTCTCGAGTAAACACAACAAACGAATCATGTTTTATCTCCAGCTGATGTATGTTTTGCTGCTAATTATGTAGCTGCGCATCCTTTTTTCTTGAAGAAGAATTAATCTCATGTCATCCGGCTTGTGTGCATGCAGTATATGTCAACGCCCTGAAACGAGACCTGGAGGCCGTCGAGGAAAAACTACAGAACCTGCAACAAGCTATTAATGTAGATGGAGGTGGAACCGTCCGCTTCAAAGGTCTTGAGGTGTCATTATCGGCCATCTTTGTTGTTGAGTCCTCCAGGAAGGCCGAGGTGAGCTTCATCGTTATACGTCATGATCTACACGTCTACTTCATCCGTCCGCGAATAAGTGTACATCTAACTTTTGTCTTAAGTCAAAGTTTTAAAACTTTGACCATCTTTATAGGAAAAAGTAAAAGCATTTATGACACTAAATTAGTATCACTAGATTCATCTTCAAATGTACTTTGATAATATATCAATTTGATGTCATATATGTTACTACTATTTCCATAAAGTTAGTCAAAATTTTAAAACTTTGACTTAGAACAAAAGCTAGATGTACACTTATTCGCGGACGAAGGGAGTATATATGTTCAGGATACCAATATTATGGCATACGACACGTACCGTATCATAGAAAATTTGTTGATTTACTTGAGCATTGACTACAACTTTCTCTCTCTCTCTCTCTCTCTCTCTCTCTCTCTCTCTCTCTCTTTGTTTTTAATTTTTTTTTTCAAAAGACAACCTTGTCTCTTTTGCGCAATAGATCGCGCCGGTCATTATAATACATCATGGCGTATGAGGAGAGACAATGCGTGTATTACTATAAGGGATACACTTTCGAGCTCTAACTTCTCCATTATAATTATTTCCTATGTTTCTGAAACAAAGTCTATAACTTCTTTTTAAAGCCATACAATGTAAAATGTGACTAAGTTTTTAGAAAGACTATCAACAAGTATATTAATATATAGATATCACATTGTATACATACATCACATTAAAATATATTTAATGGTATTTAACGAAATTAATTTTATGTTGTATATGTTAATGATTCTGACGAAAAACTTCGTCAAACTTTACTTAGTATGACTTAAAAAAACTTCTTATGAGAAAGGGGGGTACTAGATAACATTGCAAATTTGGTATGGTGTGCTTGTGCGCGTGCCTGCACATGTGTCAATATGTTCAATACTGTTTACTCATAAGCATGGGCTGTGTTGCTGCGTGAGACGTGTAAGTCGGCCTAGACCAGTAGAAGATGGAGACGATGAGTGGCACCTAATAGATGAAAGTCACGTAGATAAATTCTCCTTTCCATTAGCAGAATAGAAAACAATGATTTGACAGTTTCTGTTTGTGTGCAGGATGTCGTGAAGTACAAGGTGAATTTCAATAATGGTGAGGACTACCCAGCTAAACCACCATCAGTCGTCTGGCAGAACTGTCCGGTGGAACCAGAGGTTTTCATTTTGTCTCTCTAGTGTTAGCCATATTGAGCACGATTTTCATTCCTTGAAGTGTCGTTAATAATACCGTTGTATACCAGCCCAAACTCGAGCGTATTTCATCAACAAAGCTGGCCGATGCACTAACTGAAGTGAAAAATGTGATCGTGAGGGACCACGGAAAAGGCAAGAAGAAATCCAAAATGACTTGAAAGGGCAAGAAGAAATCCGACCGCGATGGTAAGGATTGAAATCACATTTCCACCTGTGTTTGTGTCTCCTCTACATTGATCATCATTAGCCGCACTGTATGATCCTGCGAGGCAATATGTTTATGATTCCCCGAACTCCATCATTTATTCTGTAATAATTCGTGGCAAGGATCAATGCCTAAGACATAATTCCATATGATATTATCATGATTTGTTATTATCACTAGTACAGATCGGGTCGTCGCACACTGGTAAATGGACCATCCCACACAGTTTACCAAACTGTCTCTATCCGTGGGTGGGGTATGTTGCGTTCTATCACACTCGATTTTAAAAAGTCATGTGCGAAGGGGCTCAAAATTGCACATGCACTAGTAGAAAAAGGGTCATTTGTCCCGGTTCATAAGGCCCATCTGTCCCGATTGAGGAACCGGGACTAAAGGGTCGTTACTAATGCCCTAGGCCTTTAGTCCCGGTTCTTATACTAACCGGGACAAATGGGCCTCCACGTGGCCGCTCCGGCGAGTCCAGGCACGAGGGCCTTTGGTCCCGGTTGGTAGCACCAACCGGGACCAATAAGCTTTCACGCGTCAGCATTTCAGGAGCTGGTTTTTTTTGAAAGGAGGTGGTTTAGGGGTTTTGGGGGTTAATTTAATTAGGTTGGTATAGGTAGCTAATAGAGAGTTGTGTCCTCTTTTATCTCCGTGCTACTGCTACTGCTATGCCTAAACATGACTTAGATTGAAGTGATGCAACATGTGGTGCATGCCGAAAGTAATACTAACCCTAACTTGATCAAGTTTGGATTGCACTACTTTTGGCATGCACCACATGCATCTTGCCTTCACTTCAATCCAATCCATGTTCATTTCACCCACAGATATATAATAACTCTTCATGCTCGCATCATGCATCATCATAATAACAAGTCCTACTAATCATCATCATACAACTTCTACTCGTTATTAATAACAAGTCATACGATCATCATCCTGATAGTCATCGAACCAACCCTACTTAATTGTTATTAGCACATGATCATCAGTATTAGGTAGGACCTAAATACCCTCTTTAAGGTAAAATAGCATAAAACAATATAGACCCCGACTCTCCATTAAGGAGAATGGAGATCATCCTGTCTCCAATTCTTGCGCTTCGCTTCCTTTTGCTTCCAAGAACCTCCTTACGACTGTCCATACATTTTTTTCCCATTTTTTGATTAGCATGTCTCCACTTCTTTGAGAAATCCGGTATGGACAGTTGAGATTCGTAGGATGACCTGGATATATGTTCAAAACACGAAGGCTGCCATTCTAATACATCAAATGAGACACCCAATCCTCTGGGATTCTTTGTTGAAAAACATAGTAATAATTTCATAGTTAGCAATGATGTACTAGTTTTAGAAGTATGCAAAAGATGCACGGATATCGTAATAGTAAAAAATCTTACCAGGGTATCTCCATGGGAGTTACCGTAGTTCAATACGTGCACTAGTGGCACGTATTGACCATAATGTTGAGGAGTTTGATTGTAGATATTGTAATTCTTAATATCAGTACAAAATCCGACCAGATGATTTTTCTCCTGATAAGTTAATTCGGAGCCATCGGTGTAGTGGGTTTTGTCTACCATCTCCCGCACATTCTTTGAAGAATGAAAATAAGCTATCAATAGAAATAAGCTGTCAACTCTTTTGAAATAAACAATATAAATTAGCTAATAACTATGTTTGAGAAACTCACATAGCGGTAGAATTGGAGGCGTATCAACAATGACCCAAATGTCCATATTGTCTTGCTCGATTTCAGGATCACCAAGATCCATGGTGACAAGCATACCCTCATCAAAACCATACATCTTGCAAAGTGCTTCCCATTTTTTGCAACCAAAATAGGTTACGCTCTCAGAATTGTACAGCTTTACTTCAAAATCCACATCATGATGAGTCCTTAAGTGAATTTTCTTTGTTTCGAAACTTTCATGGTCTTTAAAATCCATCCTCTCCAAGACATAGCGTCTTGCATGGCATGAGATAAGCTACTCAAATTGTAAAAGATGAAAATTACACGTTGAAATAGTTGTAGTCATGCTTAATTACGAAAAAACACTTGTCGTCGTTGCGTACCGTTTCAATATCGAAGGTCTCCTCGAGCTTAATGCTGAAGCGCCGATCATCATCCAGGTGAGGCCTGTCGCACAGACCTCGATCGTCGTGGCACCAGCTGCACTCCCCCGGGAGACTTTCGTCGTCTGATGACGACATTTTCTATGTTCATAATTCAAAGATTAAACTTGTACAATTAAATATATGTACTACAAAAACTAAATTAGATTATTATTATTCATCACCGGTTGACTATCGGTCTGTCGAGTCTTTTCTTGAAAACTCTCAGCTCACGTGGTGTATATATTCGACTCTCGGTGATGGTCGCTCCTCACTTCGTCCCCGAGTGCATTACACCAAAATGTCTAGCACACGGGAACGAAGGAGAAGCTACCCCCACGACAACAGTCGGGATTCTTCGTCCTCTCATATATATATGGTGGAACTCTCCCTCACTGATTCCTCTCTGACATTTGCGACCGTCGGTGATGGTCGTTACTCCTTCTTCCCCTAGTGCATAACAAAGGTCTAGCACCCGGAGAAGAAGGAGAAACGACCCCCACGACAACAGTCGGGATTCTTCGTCCTCTCATATATATATGGTGGAACTCTCCCTCACTGATTCCTCTTTGACATTTGCGACCGTCGGTGATGGTCGGTACTCCTTCTTCCCCTAGTGCATAACAAAGGTCTAGCACCCGGAGAAGGAGAAACGACCCCCACGACAACAGTCGGGCTTCTTCGTCCTCTCATATATGGTGGAGACTCGACAGACTTAAAGTCAACCCGAAATATCGTTTAATTATCTTTCTAAAAAAGGATTTGGCTGGTCTCACCTCGAGGTCGGAGGGGGTCGGTGACGGGGACGACGGCGGGGATGATGGAGGGGGCTCCTAGATTTCTGCGAAAACAAAAACCCTATAAGCTATCAACTAATCATATGCATACATCTTGCATAGTGCTCTCCAATTTTAGCATTCAAAGTAGGAGTAGTTTTCCAATTTGAGCATTCAATAAGCAAAATCAAATCACAAAATAAAGTAGTATTCAAATTAGGATGCATTCAATTATAAGCAAAACTACATCATCTCTTGCGTCCGTACATCGTCGAATATTATCACTAATACACCTCGAGTGAGATCCCTATAAGGTATCGGCACGGGCGGTGGACACCCAAAGAGAAGGAACCATCACAGGATCGCTCCAGTGAGATCCCTGAATAACCTGCCAGGTATTGTCGAACCTGCCCTCCAACGCAACCATATAGCGACGGACGTGCTCGTCCTCCTCGCTGACACGGTGACGTACCACCTCCGCGGTGTCCGGAATCCTCCGCACCGTCACTGGCCCATGCGACCGCCACCAAACAAGGATCGGGTCAACGACGGGCTGGCTCCTCACCAACCTACGCCCCCCGGAAGGTAGCATATCCCAAAACCATCCCGGCAGAGCCCAGTCCCGGACATGGCCCCTCTGATCAAGCCGGCCTCCTCCGCTGAGTCGACGACGAGGATGCGGGATAGGCATCGTCGACGTCGATGCGCGGGAATAATTGCTTTAACTAAAAAAATAAACTAGTTCTATTAATTTTCTTGCTAAAAATAAACTAGCTTAATTAAATCAAGTAGTTCAACTACTAAGCACTTACTATAAATAGAATAAAGTATTACTTACTAAAAATAAACTACTTCTATATATAGTAAAATAAAATAGTTTTATTAAATCAACTAGTCAACTACTAATTAATTAAGCACTTACTATAAATAAAGTAGTTTTATTAAATCAACTAGTTCAACTACTAATTAAGCATTTACTATAAATAAACTAGTTTAAGTAGTTCAACTACTAATTAACCACCTTCGCGGTGTCCGGAAGAAGAAAAAAAGAGGAGAATAAGAAAGGATTAATAGAGGAGAAGATCGAAGAAGAAAAAGAAGAAAAAAAGAGGAGAAGAAGAAAGGAATAGAGGAGAAGAAGAAAAAATAGAAAATATTCTATTTTTTCTTCTTCTCCTCTTTTTTCCTCTTCTTCCTCTCCCCTTCTTCTCCTTCTCCTTGTCCTTCTTCCTCTCCTTCTTCTTCTTCTTCTTCCTTCTTTCCTTCTTCATCTTTTCTTCCTTTTCCTTATTTTACTTTTTCCTCTACACTAACCTAAAATGCACCAAATTAAAATCGATATCTACTAACAATCTAAATAAAAATTTAATACATATATGAAAAAAAGGGGGCTCACATCGGGGGCGGCCGGCGAGGGCGACGGCGGCGGGGGGCGGAGGGCGACGACGGCGACGGGGGGCGGAGGGCGACGGCGGGGGCGGCGGAGGGCGACGGCAGGGGGCGGAGGGAGACGGCGGGGGCGGCGGAGGGCGACGGCGGGCAACTGACGATGAAATTGTGAAATTTTCACAAATCCAGCTTATATACCCAGAGCATTGGTTCCGGCTCATGGCAACAACCGGGACCAATGCCCCCCTTTAGTACCGGTTAGTGCCACGAACCAGGACCAAAGGTCAGTTTTCGGCAGCCCAAAGGGCGGGAAGCGGCGGCCTTTGGTTCCGGTTGGTGGCACCAACTGGTACTAAAGGGGGGCATTCGTACCGGTTGGTGCCATGAACCAGTTCCAATGCCCCCCTTTAGTCCCGGTTGGTGGCACCAACCGGGACCAAAGGCCTCGTGCTGCCCGTGCCCAAATGTTTAGTCCTACCTCTCTAGCCGAGAGGGGCGAGCAATGGTTTATAAGCCCCACTGCCGCACCCCTCTCGAGCTCCTCTCCATTGCAGGCTTTCGGGCCTAATTTTCACTGGTATGCCTGATGGGCCTACTGGGCCTTCCGCGGGCCTGAATCCTGGCCCATTGATGGGTTTCTAGTCGTATTCAGACTGTGGAGGCCCAGTAGGTGGCATATTTTTTCCCTGTTTTTTTGTTTTATTTATTTTGTTTTGCTTCTACTTATAACAAAAAACTTATTTTATTTTATTTTGTTTCTAATTACTTACTTATTATGTATTTTTGCTATTAAAGTTTCTAACAAAAAAAGTTCTTTATGAAAGTTCTTTTTGCTTTTAATGATTTTGAAAAGAAAATACTTTGATAATATTAGTTGCATCAATTTTATATGTAATTTTAGTTTCAATAATACTAGAGGTTGCTTATAATGTTTGAACAGAAAATACTTTGATAATTTTAGTTTCATAAATTTTATTTATGTTATTATTTTATTTTATTTCTACTTATATATTTTATTAAAGTATATATTATTTTGTTTTAGTTATTTATTTATTTTACTTTATGATAATTCTTTTTGCTATTAAAGTTTGTAACAAAAAAGTTCTTTATTGAAAATTCTGTGAACTCCTGACTTTTTGTGTGTTCAAAATGCACCATTCAAAGCCACATCATCAATTTTCAACCCTTTCTGACTTCATTTGTTATTTTTCATGCATTTACTAATAATTTCGAGCTATAAGACCCTGAAATTGATAAGCATTTCAAATGAACTCTGAAAAGGTTGAAAGTTGGCATGGTATCATCATTTCATCCACATAGCATGCATGTGCAAGAAAGTTGAGAGGGTTACGGCAAAAACTGGATGCACTTCGTGTACAAAACGGACAATCTCTTTCGAAGTATCAGGATTTCATCCGGAAACTTGTCTGTTACAACATGCATTTCAAATGAACTACGAAAAGGTTGAAAGTTGGCATGGTATCATCATAATAGTTGTGGAGAGAAAGTCTTCACTTTTTCTTTGCTTGTGTCATTTGCTTATTGCACCGTAACCATGGATAATCTTCATCGTTTATTAGGAAGCTTGGGTCAGCCTTGACTTTGAAGGGAGGAATTTCATGAAACTTTTCATAATCTTCAGACATGTCTGTCTTGCCCTCCACTCCCACGATGTCCCTTTTTCCTGAAAAAACTATGTGGCGCTTTCGCTCATCATATGATGTATTCGCTTCCTTATCTTTTCTTTTTCTCGGTTTGATAGACATGTCCTTCATATAGATAACCTGTGCCACATCATTGGCTACGATGAACGGTTCGTCAGTGTACCCAAGATTGTTCAGATCCACTGTTGTCATTCCGTACTGTGGGTCTACCTGTACCTCGCCTCCTGACAAATTGACCCATTTGCACTTAAACAAAGGGACCTTAAAATCATGTCCGTAGTCAAGTTCCCATATGTCCACTATGTAACCATAATATGTGTCCTTTCCCCTCTTGGTTGCTGCATCAAAGCGGACACCGCTGTTTTGGTTGGTGCTCTTTTGATCTTGGGCGATCGTGTAAAATGTATTCCCATTTATCTCGTATCCTTTGTAAGTCAATACAGTCGAAGATGGTCCCCTGGACAACGAGTACAGCTCATCACAAATAGTGTTGTCACCTCTGAGACGTGTTTCCAATCAACTGCTGAAAATCCCGATGTGTTCACATGTAATCCAGTCGTCACACTGCTCCGGGTGTTTAGAGCGCAGACTGTTCTTGTGTCCATCGACATACGGGGTCACCAAGGTAGAGTTCTGTAGAACTGTGTTGTGTGCTTGAGACCAAGAATGCCCGTCCCTGCATATTATTGAGTCCGCTCCTAGCGTGCCTTTTCCAGACAGTCTCCCATCATACCGTGATTTAGGGAGACCTATCTTCTTAAGGCCAGGAATGAAGTCAACACAAAACCCAATGACATCCTCTGTTTGATGGCCCATGGAGATGCTTCCTTCTGACCTAGCATGGTTACAGACATATTTCTTTAGAACTCCCATGAACCTCTCAAAGGGGAACATATTGTGTAGAAATACGGGGCCCAGAATGACAATCTTGTCGACTAGATGAACTAGGATGTGCGTCATGATATTGAAGGACGGTGGGCACACCAGCTCGAAACTGACAAGACATTGCGCCACATCACTCCTTAGCCTTGGCATGATTTCTGGATCGATCACCTTCTGAGAGATTGCATTGAGGAATGCACATAGCTTCACAATGGCTAATTGGACGTTTTTCGGTAGAAGCCCCCTCAATGCAACCGGAAGTAGTTGTGTCATAATCACGTGGCAGTCATGAGACCTTAGGTACTGGAACTTTTTTTCTGGAATATTTATTATTCCCTTTATATTCGACGAGAAGCCAGTCGGGACCTTCATACTGAGCAGGCATTCAAAAAAGATCTCCTTCTCTTCTTTGGTAAGAGCATAGCTGGCAGGACCTTCATACTGCTTTGGAGGCATGCCGTCTTTTTCGTGCAAACGTTGCAGGTCCTCCCGTGCCTCAGGTGTATCTTTTGTCTTCCCATACACGCCCAAGAAGCTTAACAGGTTCACGCAAAGGTTCTTCGTCACGTGCATCACGTTGATTGAAGAGCGTACCTCTAGCTCTTTCCAGTAGGGTAGGTCCCAAAATATAGATTTCTTCTTTCACATGGGTGCGCGTCCCTCAGCGTCATTCGGAACAGCTAGTCCGCCGGGACCCTTTACAAATATTACGTGTAAATCAGAGACCATATCAAGTACGTGATCACCAGTACACATGGAGGGCTTCTTCCGGTGATCTGCCTCGCCTTTGAAATACTTTCCTTTCTTTCGACATTGATGGTTGGTCGGGAGAAATCGACGATGGCCCAGGTACACATTCTTCCTGCATCTGTCCAGGTATATACTTTCGGTGTCAGCTAAATGATACGTCTCCATCATATCTATAATTTTTGATTGTCCCATGCCAATATTATTCAACTTTCATATACTTTTTGGCAACTTTTTATATTATTTTTGGGACTAACATATTGATCCAGTGCCCAGTGCCAGTTCCTGTCTGTTGCATGTTTTTGGTTTCGCAGAATGTCCATATCAAACGGAGTCCAAACGGGATAAAAACGGATGGAGCTTATTTTTGGAAAATATGGAAAATTCAGAAGGAAAATCAACGCGAACCAGTGCCCGAGGTGGTCACGAGGCAGGGGGGCGCACCCCCTACCCTCGTGAGCCCATCGTAAGGCGGTTGGCGCTCTTCTTTTGCCGCAAGAAAGCTAATATTCCGAAAAAAATCACGACGAAGGTTTCAGGCCAATCGGAGTTACGGATCTCCGTATATATATGAAACGATGAAACAGAGCCAGGAGAGAACGCAGAACCAGAGAAAAATAGAGAGATAGATCCAATCTCGGAGGGGCTCTCGCCCCTCCGATGCCATGGAGGCCAAGGACCAGAGGGGAAACCCTTCTCCCATCTAGGGAGGAGGTCAAGGAAGAAGAGGAAGAAGGGGGCCCCTCTCCCCCTCTCCTCCGGTGGCGCCGGAATGCCGCCGTGGCCATCATCATCATGACCGCGATCTTCACCAACACCTCCGCCATCTTTACCAACATCTCCATCACCTTGCCCCCTCTATCTACAGCGGTCCACTCTCCCGCAACCCGCTGTACCCTCTACTTGAACATGGTGCTTTATGCTTCATATTATTATCCATTGATGTGCTGCCATCCTATGATGTCTGAGTAGATTTTCGTTGTCCTATCGGTGGTTGATGAATTACTATGATTGATTTAATTTGCTTGTGGTTATGTTGCTGTCCTTTGGTGCCCATCATATGATTGCGCGCGTGGATCACACCCTAGGGTTAGTTGTATGTTGATAGGACTATGTATTGGAGGGCAAGAGTGACATAAGCTTCAACCTAGCATAGAAATTGATGCATACGGGATTGAAGGGGGACCAATATATCTTTATGCTATGGTTGGGTTTTACCTTAATGAACATTAGTAGTTGCGAATGCTTGCTAATAGTTCCAATCATAAGTGCATAGAATTCCAAGTAAGGGATGACATGCTAGTAGTGGCCTCTCCCACATAATACTTGCTATCGGTCTAGTAAAGTAGTCAATTGCTTAAGGGACAATTTCGCAACTCCTACAACCACTTTTCCACACTCGCTATATTTACTTTATTGTTTCTTTATCTAAACAGCCCCTACTTTTTATTTACGTAATCTTTATTATCTTGCAAACCTATCCAACAACACCTACAAAGTGCTTCTAGTTTCATACTTGTTCTAGGTAAAGCGAATGTCAAGCGTGCGTAGAGTTGTATCGGTGGTCGATAGAACTTGAGGGAATATTTGTTCTACCTTTACCTCCTCGTTGGGTTCGACACTCTTACTTATCGAAAACTGTTGCGATCCCCTGTACTTGTGGGTTATCAAGACCTTTTTCTGGCGCCGTTGCCAGGGAGCAATAGCGTGGGGTGAATATTCTCGTGTGTGCTTGTTTGCTTTATCACTAAGTATTTTTATTTGCTGTTCTTAGTTGTTTTCTATCTTTAGTTATGGGTAGGAAACGCAAAATACCAAAAAAATTTAGTTGTACCTACTGAACCAATGGTTGAAGAACCAATCAAAATCTGTCACACTGTTGAAGCTTATTACTTGGATCATCTTCGATCCCTATGTGCTCGTGCTGAAACCCCAACTAGCTTAGTTGAGGGCAAATCATTAGATGAGCATGCTTGTTATGTGCGACACCGTATATCTGAAAAAGGGAAACTATTATGGAGTCAAATTCAACATTTGCAATGCTATGCTTGGAATTTATGTGAAATATATGATTTTACTTGTTGTTCTGAAAACCCTAAGAAACACCTTCCCTATCAATGTGAGTTTAGTAATAATGGAATCGTATCTTCGTATGCTAAGGGTGTTTATAATTACTATGATGTTCAACAAATTGAAGAATTTGTTGCTTTTAAGGGTGCTTCTGAAATTGCTTCTTTGACTGAAAAGTATGATGATACTCTTCACAAATCTGAAATTTTTTCCATACTTGAATATTGTTATGAGAATTATGCTTCTAATGCTTATGTTAAACTATATATTGAGGACTACTCCGCTGTCCAAGAAGAGACTAATATTTTGCAGGAGTCTATGGAAGAAGAAATTGATGAAACTGTGAGCTCATTGGATGAAAAAGATGAGGAGGAGAGCGAAGAACAAAAGGAGGAAGAGTGGATTGATCACCCGTGCCCACCTTCTAATGAGAGTAACTCTTCAACTCATACATTGTTTAATTCCCCTTCGTGCTTACCGAAGGATGATTGCTATGATGACTGTTATGATCCCATTGATTCTCTTGAAATATCCCTTTTTGATGATGCTTGCTATGCTTATGGCCAATATGCCAATATGAATTATGCTTATGGAGATGAACTTGCTATAGTTCCTTATGTTAAACATGAAATTGTTTCTATTGCACCCACGCATGATAGTCCTATTATCTTTTTGAATTCTCCCGATTATACTATATCGGAGAAGTTTGCACTTATTAAGGATTATATTGATGGGTTGCCTTTTACCATTGCACATGATGATTTCGATATGTATAATATGCATGTGCTTGCTGCTCCTACTTGCAATTATTATGAGAGAGGAACTATATCTCCACTTATCTATGTTTCCAATATGAAAAAATTGCAAGAAACTGTTTATACTAGGCATTGGCCTTTACTATGTGTGCATGAATTGTTCTTTTATGACATGCCGATGCATAGGAAGAGAGTTAGACTTTGTCATTACATGATATATGTTACCTTGTTGTAACGCCCTCAATGCGGCTATATCTCCCACGTGTCGAAGCACGACTTAGAGGCATAACCGCATTGAAAGCAATGTCGCAAGTGAGGTAATCTTCACACAACCCATGTAATACATAAGGGAAAGAGATACATAGATGGCTTACAATCGCCACTTCACACAATACATGAATAAAGCATTACAACATCCAAATACAATCAAGGTCCGACTACGGAACCAAAATAAAAGAAAAACCCCAAATGCGACAAGGTCCCCGATCGACCCCAACTGGGCTCCACTACTGAACAACTAGAACAAAACAACACAAAGGACAAGATCTTCATTGAGCTCCTCCTGAGCTTGGTTGCGTCATCTGCACGGGCTCATCGGCACCTGAAAGCTGGTTTTGGAAGTAATCTGTGAGCCACGGGGACTCAGCAATCTCGCACCCTCGCGATCAAGACTATTTAAGCTTATGGGTAAGGTAAAGGTATGAGGTGGAGCTGCAGCAAGCGACTAGCATATATGGTGGCTAACATACGCAAATGAGAGCGAGAAGAGAAGGCAAAGCACGGTCGATAAAAGTATGATGAAGAAGTGATCCTAGAACAACCTACGTCAAGCATAACTCCAACACCGTGTTTATTTCCCGGACTCCGCCGGAAAGAGACCATCACGATTACACACGCGGTTGATGCATTTTAATTAAGGTCAACTTCAGGTTTTCTACAACCAGACGTTAACAAATTCCCATCTGCCCATAACCGCGGGCACGACTTTCGAAAGTTCAAATCCCTGCAGGGGTGTCCCAACTTAGCCCATCACAAGCTCTCACGGTCAACGAAGGATATTCCTTCTAGCGGGAAGACCCGATCAGACTTGGAATCCCGGTTACGAGACATCCTCGACAATGGTAAAACAAGTCCAGCAAGACCACCCGCTGTGCCGACAAATCCCGATAGGAGCTGCACATATCTCGTTCTCAGGGCACACTGGATAAGCTAAGCGTACAGGAGCCAACGTAACCCAAGTTGCCAAGGGACGGCCCCGCACAGTGCTCTGGGTTGGACCAACACTTAGACAAGCACTGGCCCGGGGGTTTAAAATAAAGATGACCCTCGGGATGCGTGACTCCCAAGGGAAAAAGGCTAGGTGGCGAATGGTAAAACCAAGGTTGGGCCTTGCTGGAGGAGTTTTATTCAAAGCGAACTGTCAAGGGGTTCCCATTATAACCCAACCGCGTAAGGAACGCAAAATCCGGGAACATAACACCGATATGACGGAAACTAGGGCGGCAAGAGTGGAACAAAACACCAGGCATAAGGCCGAGCCTTCCACCCTTTACCAAGTATATAGATGCATTAATTAAATAAGATATATTGTGATATCCCAACAAGTAAAACATCTTCCAACAAGGAACAACATCTCCATGTTCCAACAAGGAACAAACTTCAATCTTCACCTGCAACTAACAACGCTATAAGAGGGGCTGAGCAAAGCGGTAACATAGCCAAACAACGGTTTGCTAGGACAAGGTGGGTTAGAGGCTTGGTTCAACAATATGGGAGGCATGATAAGCAAGTGGTAGGTATCACAGCATAGGCATAGCAAAAGAGTGAGCAACTAGCAAGAAAAGATAGAAGTGATTTCGAGGGTATGGTCATCTTGCCTGAAATCCCGCAAGGAAGAAGAATGGGTCCATGAAGAAGACAAACGAACGTAGACTAACGGGTCCTCACAAACGCGACGTTACCGGAACCAACCCGAAGAAGCAAACACCGGAAAGAAGCACACAACATAGTAAACAAACCACACATGAACATGGTATGATATGCGGGATGCGGTATGCGATGCATATGCATGATTTGCAAAGGAATGATTGAACCTGGACTCAACTTGGAAATCCAAGAGTGCCACTGGAAAGGTGAGGTGATTTCGGTTGAAATCGATATGAAGATCACCGGAATCGGATGCACGGTTTGGAAATGGCAAGCAAAACAAATATGGCACCGGTCTGCGATAAACAGCAAGTAGCCATCTAAATGCAACAAGTTAAACATGCTACAGCACTCAAACATGGCAACAAAATACATGGCAGGGATTCACTCATGATGCTTGACAAAAGATGAACACTGAGCTACGGCCAATTCATCCATTAACAGGTTCAAACAAGCATGACAAAAGAGCAATTGGTAAACAGATTTTAGACTTGGTGAAATTAACACAAGCCTGGAATTTCAGATCAGGTAGCACACTTTGAAGCATGAAAACTATATGCTACAGGAACTTAACATGGCAAAGCAAGGCAAAGCATGGAGCTACTCAAAGAGCTTAACAAAAGTCCCTTAGTGACCTTGAGCCAAAAGGGATCAGAAAATACCATTGCAAGCATGTGAACATGGCAAAAACATAATCAGATCTCAGACTTGGTGAAAAACTGGAGCATGCAAATCAGATATCAAGTAGGCATGTTTACGAGCGCGATGCACTCACTACAGAGCAAGTCATGACAAACTAAGCATACACCCATCAAGAATACACATTAGATAAGCTAGACATGGGAAGAACAACAACATAGCATGCACGGATCAACAACAACATCCTCGGCAAAATCGCTAACAAGTAGACAATCTGCCCAGATTCACGAAATAGCAAAAGTAGAGCTCGATTGACTCAAGCTAGGGTGCTCCATAATTGCAAACAAAGACATGGATGGATAGAGCACCACAAAGTTAACAAATCATCCTTACTGATCATCCTCAAAAAAGGCACGGATCACTAGGAACCAACATGAACATATGGCATATTGATAAAAACAGATCAAGGACTTGGAGAAATCCTAAGTCCCTAAAATCAGCATTAACGAATGCACTACTTTGCAAGCTTGTGCTAGTCACCACACATATCACAAAAATACATGGATAGCACCTCTGTAAAGATGGCAAAGCATATAACAAAAAACATGTAGAGCTCAGGAGCATATCATGCACACATTAATCAAGGCAAAAATGACGAATAGCTATTTGATGCAGCAGATCTGACAATTAACTCAAATAGCTCTCTTCCAACAGCATTTCGGGCATCAAGATGAGCTCAAATGAAAATGGTGCAATGAGATGAAATGATGTACTCTATGAGACGAACATTTTGATATGCTACACGCTCAAAACGGAGCCACAGATGATGAATTATGATGCGATGAAAAGAGGCAAATGAATCTGGAAATTTCGGGGACTTAGTGGTTTTTTTCACCTCGCGAGAAAGTCAACTGGACGAGATGATCTCGAGACGGAGGGATCCGGGCGGCGCGGGGCTGTTTGGTTGGCGGGCCGGGTGGATCTGATCCCACCTGGCCGGATCTGGGTCATGGCGGCGCCCGACGGCGGCGAGGTCGCTGGAGGGTGCACGGGAGACGGGGCGGCGTCGAGGTGGTGGTGGAGCTCGGCCAGGGCGGCGGGAATTGCCGGAGGCGGCGGGCGAGGTCGGAGGCGGCGGTGACCGGCGCGGGCAGCGCGGTGGCGGAGGCCGGTGAGGCGTGGCCGGGCGAGGTCGCGCCGGCGACGAGGCGGCGGAGTGAGGACGGCGGCCGTGGCGCGAGGAGGAAGAACGCCAGGGCGCGCGGTCGCGGGCGGCGCGAGGAGATGGGCTCGGGGCGCCCGAACTGGGTCTCGCCGGGGCGGCGGGCGCCACGTGGAGGCTCCGGATTGGCGCGGGGGAGGCGGCGGACGTTGTCCGACCGGAAACGGACATGTCCGGCCGGCGGAAGAGCGGGTTTTCTAGGGTTAGGGATGGAGAGATCCGAAAATTTCGGGAGGAGGTCTATTTATAGAGGTAGAGGGAGCTAGGGAGCTCCAAATGAGGTGCGGTTTGCGGCCACGCGATCGTGATCGAACGACCGAGATGATGGAGGGGGTTTTGGTGGGTTTTGGGCCAAATTGGAAGGGTGTTGGGCTGCAACACATACGAGGCCTTTTTGGTCCCTCGGTTAACCGTTGGAGTATCAAACGAAGTCCAAATGGCACGAAACTTGACAGGCGGTCTACCGGTAGTAAACCAAGGCCGCATGACAAGTCTCGGTCCAATCCGGAAATGATTAACCCCCACACACGAAAGAAAGGTAGAAAGGACCACCGGAGGAGATAGGAGCGCCGGAATGCAAAATGGACAACGGGAAAAAATGTTCGGATGCATGAGACGAACACGTATGCAAATGCAATGCACATGATGACATGATATGAGATGCATGACACGCAAGCTATGACAAGGCAACAACAGCGAATAAGCGGAGGACACCTGGCACATCGGTCTCGGGGCGCTACACTTGTGCTCGCTACTAAATTACAAATCATTGTTAATTCAAAGGGCTTATTCCATCTGTTCCCCCAATTCCTTAGTTGTGCTCAGTTTTGCCCACGCTTCAAACTTTTGCTCACTTTTCCCCATTCCCTTAGCTGAAACTCTCACAAATGTTCATAACAGACGTTTGCCGTCTTGGCCGTTAACTGACTTGTGGGGCCACGTTTTACTCTGTTGACTGTGGCTGTGGCTTCGCTGGTTGGGCCATGTTTGTGTTCATAGGAAGGGCCCGTTAGTTTGTTGGTAATAAATTAAAAAAGCCTGCTATCGATGGATGCAGCCTGCTATGCATGCCCGGCTTTGGCATTGATGTAGCCTGCTATGCATGCGAACACCGCCACGCACGCATCTAGTGACCTAGACCTAATCGCATGCATGCACGCCGACACGCACGCACCGATCCGTGCCGCATGGTTGCCGGTGGATTCAGTCGCTCCACGGCATCGTTTCACGCGTCGCAGGCATACGTGCCGGTGGCAGAAGGGGCAGGCTGCACGCACGGTCGCGTCCATATGTCGAGGCATTGGTTCACGCCGCAGGCTGCGCGCACGCTCGTGAATGGAAGGCAGGCAGCCGCCAACACAGAGCACGCAGAAGGGGAGGCAGGCAGCCGCCAATGTAGAGCACGCAAAGCACGCTCGCATCGATTCACGTTCACACATTGATGACCGCATCGGTTCATGCACGCACTGAGTCACGATCTACGCCGGCCGTTTGCGCGTGTACCGACTTCGTCTCCCCCAGCTATTTAAACTGCCCTCCATTGCCTCTTCTTCTACAGATCCATCTATGCCTCCAACTTCTTCTCTTCTTCCCCCAAAAGCCAAAGCCGTTCCACTTAGCGAAGCGAGTAAGATGCAGTACAACGGGCCGACGTTCCAAGCGCCGCCCACCGTGCCGGAACGGCGGTACCCCGCCAACGTCATCGTCGAGGAATCCCTCCGCGTGTGGGCATTCTCCCACTGGAGGGGAAGCACTAAGCTTGCACGGGGGTTCCTCCGTACGGGCTTCCACCACCTCCCGGCGGGCTCGCCGCCCATGTTCAACCTCGTGGAGCAGCGTCCCCACGCCAACGCTCCATTGGTAGGGCTCGTCGTCCACTTCACCAATAGGTTCGATGCCTACTACCTTCTCGGCAAGGTGTATTAGTGTGGGTGCGAGTTCATCGCATTCACGACCTATAACATCTTCACCGACTTCGAGAGCGTCTTCCCCGCTCGCAACCGCATGCACAGCCTCCCGTACTACCTCGGCGACAACGGCCTTGAGGAGGAGGAGTACTGAAGCCGGCGGCGAAGAAGACAGTGTTGCCCTAGATACCCTATCTATCTACTATGTAGTGTGAGTTTGGTGTGTGTGTTGCCCGAGCTATCTATGTAAGGTTAAACTATTATCTATCGGTGTCTATGTAAGAACTTATGTTGCCCTAGCAACCCTATCTAAGTTAAGTTATGTGTGTTATATTAATGCTTTGTTATGTTTGTATTTTGTTTGTCCCAAGTTTAGACACGGCTAATTGGCGTGGGAAAAATTAACCAAACAAACTAAAAATGATGTGTTTATAGATGCCTTCTAAAAATAAGAACATATTGTACATTTGTACACGACTTTGGTTTGAGAGCTTTGTATTTTTAAGGTATTCAAAGAATACTTTGGTTTTCAGAAATATTGAAGTATCAAATACTTTGAGATATTTGGCTTTAGTCAAAAGTGTAGTTTTAACTACACTATGTTTGAAGTATATAAAAAAGAGGGTTAGACCTCTTTTTCTAATCATGAAGTATTGGTTCGCTAGGCATAATAATACTGCGGTTTGCAAATACTTTGATTCTAAAAAATGAAGGGACCCATAAAGGAAAGCCAAAAAAATTCCTCAATGAGATAGAAGAGATTGGGCAATCAAATTAATGAAAAAAGCAATCAGAAACAAAAAAGAACAAAGCAATCCTTCCTAAACAAAAAAAGAAACATCGCTTGTTTCTGGGCTTCTTTTTGGGCCAGCGAACTAGGTTTTTTTAGCAGAACTGACGAACTCGAGGACAAAAGTTTGGCAAGTGCGAGAGAGAAGAGATGAACTTGATGTATATTCCTTGTGCTGCTCAAGTACTACTTACTGTCATCTGACGAGCTATGGTATGATCCAATACTCGAGGTTATTAGCTAACAAAATAATCCTATCACTGAACTGGTAGTTTTTTTCTGCCGAAACTGAAAGTGTCGAAACTTAACAGTAAACTGCATACATTCAGTGATCGACAGTTGCACTAAACAGAGTTGCATTTGAGATAAACAGACTTGGATTCCTAAATAGTGGCAACAACAGTAGACAAACATCTCTAACGAGAGATGGCCATCAAGTAAAAAATTCCTAGAGCAAGTATTCCTAAAGCTATCAGATTGGATTGCTTCTTCAACACAATCAGCTGCTTGAAGTTCTTGTTCATCTTCTTCAATTCCGTCTTCAGTTCGACATCTACCACCGTTGGGTATTTCGGACGCGCTGCGGCTGCCGGAGCGGCACTGTCATGGGGCAGATTGGACTCGCGGATTGCATCCTCCCTCGAATCCAGCAAGCCCGACCCTTGAAGCCTATGGATGTAATCATCCATCCACTCGAAATGGTGGCATTTCTTCATGATCTGAAAACGAAATCATGTAACCTAAATCCAAATCTGACAGATTTTTTGAGAAATTAGAGATAAAGGATGCGAGGAAAACTTAGATCTAACCTGCCCCTCCGGCTTGCTCTCGCATTTGACGAACTCGCGCCCAAAGTTCCCATTCTTCTCCTCCTTTGAAGTCAACCGCTTCAGTGGCGCAGTCCGTGGGCAGTCAGTGCATCAAGTCATCGGCACTGGACCATACACCGGCCACGTGGAACGGGGGGCTGACGAGCAGGTCGACATATCGCCCGAGAGGAAGAAACAGAGGAATTGCTCGAGAGGAAGAAGAACGAGAAGATGGGGAAAGAAACAGAGGAATTGCTTGATCTGCTCGATGCCTTTGTCTGTCAGATGGAGAAGAGGAGAAGGGGAATCTATATTGACGATTTGCCACATTGTATTTTGTAGTTTCAATTTTTGAACCAACTCTTAACACTCACAGGTCATGTGCGAAAAATACAATTTCATATGTAAAGTGGGGCAGATCGTAAAAACCCGAGAAGGACAATGCAGTAGCCAATCAGGATGCATCATGCGGATCACGCATGCCTGCCCCACATCTGACGGGTGGTGTTTGGCGCTTGGTAGGATCCGACGGCGCACGTTCGACGCTAGGGTTTGGAGCATTTCTGCGGGGTTATGAGCGAGTCAACGGGGTTATTAGGTTTTGACCAGATTTCAAATGGCCATAACTAAATTAGAAAATATCGCAAAAATATAAAACAAATGTAGTTCGTCCGTTTATGAGACCTAGTTACCATAAAAAAATAAACTCGGTATAGGGGCGTTTTTTTGAAAAATCATTTTTTGAAGTGATCTGTCGAAATCAAGTTCAAATGTTTTTAAAAAATTCAAAAAAAAATCAAAATGTTGTAATTCTTGCGCACATAGCCGTCATATGTGACAAGGTTATGAGAAAAAAATATAAACTTGGTGTAGGTCATTTTCATGAAAAAAGTCTTCACACAAATGAGCTATCACCTATGAACATTTTCAGAGTTCGTAGAATAGGGAGAGAGGGTTTAGGGTTTGAAAAAAAATCAAAATAATTAAAAACATCAGAAAAATCTCCATAGCTTCATTTTGGAGTGAGTAAGAAGGATCTGAACTTACTTTTTCATTTTCATATCTAAAACGTGTTATTTGTCGGTTTGAATTAAAAGCATATTTTTTTCAAAAAAATGTAGTAATATGAATATTAATCAATAAATAGTGAGACTTCATTTTTACCCTATATATATGGAACAAGTGTTAATAAAAATATATATGCCTCATTTAGGCAAGGTAAAAAAAACTTGATTTCAAATAGGGCTGTTTACCCTAGTTTTCGAGCTCGTTTCTAGCAGATTTCTCATTCGGACTGTTCACCTACGAATATTGGACTTCAAATGCTCGATCAAATACACCGCACAGAGCAATGAACCTCCAATGTTCAACTTCAACTTTGACTCGAATCCAAATTTTGGCCCAAATTCAAATATTGATTTAAATTCAAATTTTGATGGAAATTTGAATTCTGACTCAAATAAGAAACCAAAGCAGAAGCAACATTATTACAACTGATAAGTTATCACAGTAGCTCAAATCTACCAAGTTTTAAGATGCCAACATCTTAATACAAATCTACCAAGTTTTAAGCGATCCACTCGCCCTCAAATTGACAACACAAACATTTCCCAACAACTTAATTCAAATTTTCGACTTGCTCCTTGTGTTTGCAGCTGGCTTCACCGTCTTGCTCTTGGTTTCCCTAGTTGAGATGCTCTTTTCTTTCAGACTCTTGTTCCTTTTGATCTTGGGCTTTACTTGGGGTTTTCCTCGTGGAGGTGCTGATGGAGTAGTTGCACTCGCCGAGCACTTGACGACTATTTGACGGTCATCTATGGGTTCAGTAATCTTTAAAGGCACAATTGGAAAAATTATGCCCTCCTCTTCCTCTCTTATAGATTCAAAACCATCAAAGGCCATGGTTTCAAAATCTTCTACTTCTTCATCTCTTGGCCTTTTCTCCCTAGAGCTAAATTATAAGCCATAGGCAAAAAAGAGAACAAATGCAAACAAAAGGGTAGCTGCATTCTACAAAGGGTGCAAACACATACCAAGATGCTTCATTTGCTGCTGCATTCTCCACTGCTTCATTTGCTGCTGCATTCTCCACTGCATCTTCAGTCTCCATTGCTGCTGCATTCTCCTCAGCATTGGCTGCTGTCCATCTTTCCTCCTCTCCAAATGATGCATCCACTGCATTGGTACAAAGCCTAGCAATATGCCCCAGAACTCCACATTTTTTGCAAGCACGCTTCTTTGGTAGACGACCCTCCTCACCTGCTCTAATCCTCTGGTTCCTTGGTCTTCCTGGTGGTCTAGTAATGACAGGAGCATGGAGTTTGAACCCTAGATCTACTATGTTCCATTGATCTTTCCCCAATAGTGCAGGCACATTGTCAGCATAAGCAGCCATCAATTTGGCAACAGAGAAATACTCAGAGCAATATTGATCAACTTCACCATCTGCACCCCCGATAACGGTCATCAGATGTAGGGCATGTATGCATGGCTTCCCACGGATCTGCCATTGCCTACAAGTACATTCTCTAGTACTTAGGTTCATAGGATACCTCCATACCCTATTTTTAGTGTCAGTATAGGTAACCTCTCCCTCATATGTACCAGATCGAATACATTTCATCTTCAGTCCTCTTGCCTTCAAGTGCAATGCCTTAATCAGTGATGGGAGCATTTGATGACCAACATATTGTGTTTCTGCAATTCTTTTGCGAAGATCCATCTTTATCATGATCATTTGCCTCATCTTGTCAAATGCTTGCCACAACAAGAGCCCTTTCACTGACTTGAACTTTGAATTGAAGCATTCTGCAAGGTTACTGGTCACATAATCTACTTTGTAGATTTCGTTGAATTTTCTTCTTGACCACACCTTACCATGATGTGCATCCATGTACTCCTTCACAAGAGGATTTTGAGCATACAACACTCTCAAATGGTGTTCATGCTTCCTTTTTCTGCATGTCTATGATGCTGGCCATAAGTTCTCATCATAAACTTTAACTTTGAACTTCTTTTTGAAATTATGCGCTAGGTGTCGCATACATTCCCTATGCTCCACTCCAGGGAATACAATTTCCACTGCACTCTCTAAACCCTTGCAAGCATATGTGTGTATAGCTAAACCTGGGGGTGTGCCTATAATGTTGCGCAACTGCTGCAAAAACCAGACCCAACTTTCCTCAGATTCTGCCTCCACCACACCAAATGCAACTGGGAATGGCCAGTTGTGTCCATCAACTTCAGAAGCTGCTACTAGCTGTCCTCTCCATCTTCCAGTCAAATGTGTAGCATCTACAGCCAAATAGGGCCTGCAACCATCTAGAAACCCCCGCCAGCAAGCCTTGAAACAAACAAAAGCCCTTCTGAAGCACTCCTTCTAAAATGACTTCCCTTTTATTTTGAATGGAACTATATGCTTGTCAATCTCTACAACACTCCCCGGACTTGCCATCTCCACTTCAGCTTTGAAAGTGTAAAGCAGGTGAAAACTGTCATTCCATTGACCATTAATTCTGTCAAGAGCCTTTTCCCTAGCATTGAAAATTCTCATGTATGAAATTTCTATCTTGTACTTCTCAAAAAGCTTCCCATGGAGTGCTGTTGGACCAAGTCCAGGTTCTTCTCTCAGCCAATCCAATATAGCATCTGCCACCCACCTAGTTTTTGCTAGCTTGGTTTTGGCCTTCCCCCCTCCCCCTCTAGGTGGACAGGTGTGCTTGTGTGGGTTTTTCTTTATCTGAAACAAAATAAAAGGGTAAAGAACAGTTAAGAAACCTTACTCAACGATTTGAAACTAAATTACTAACTGAACTTCGATTACCTGAATATATTTGCTCTTTCTCATACGAGATGCATGCAACTTCCACCTACACCTAGGATATGGACAAAAAACCGTGAACCTTGCTGGCTCACTCCTTTTAATCTTATAGGTGTTTTCAGATATAATGCACCATGCTGTCACTGCATTCCGAAAGTCCACCATTGATTGGAAAATGGTACCTAGCTCAGGTTTTTCCCAGTTCCACTCAATTGTTGGCATGTCATCACCATAGTATTCATCCTCGATTAAGCTGTCCATGTTCTCCACCTTCTCTTCATCGTTAGTGTCATCAAACCTAGCTTGGCTGATGGGCTCCTCCATATATTCGTCATCCACTGCTTGCTGACTGGCTACATCGACCAGTTCAGGAAACATCATCTCGTCTTCATCATCATTTGTAGGCACTGCCTTGTCAGGTTCTGCATCTTCTTCTACACCAACTGCAGAAGGTACACGAGAAGCAGCAACAGAATCGGAACCAGAATTGGCAGCAGGCATGTTGTGGCTCCATGAACCACTTGCTTTACTTGGTGTCGACCTACAAGGAGTGCCGGGGTGCTGGCTATTAGCACAGACAGATGATGTCTGAACTCCCTTCCCCTTCGCCCGTTCTGCGCATGGATGAAGCACATTGATTTGGAGTTTACTGAATGGGCAACCAGCAATCCCAGCAAAAAGCAACGGCATATAATCGTCGCAAGTTAGTGGGAGAAATCTTTGCTCGTCACTACTGAAGTAATTCAGTTCAACAGCATCGGCATCTCTCCAGGGATAGGTGTTTCGGAGCTCAGCTCGCAAATCTTTGAAAGACATGCTGGTTTCTACCACTTTGGGATAGAAAAATGATGAAATCAAATGCGGTTTAGTACCACGCAGCACACTAGTTTCCATTCTAATCGCCAGCCAGAAAGCCAGCGCGGGATCAATCCTATTTTGTTGGAGAAGGAATCAAAGGCTTCAGTTAGCTGGGTAAAATCGAGCACAAATTCGAATGATTCAAGCAAACAGAAGTCAAATACGGCCTACAATACGACTTAGAACGCCAATTTGAGAGGAAACAATGCTTACCTAGGTTTAATCCATGAATTATCTCCTGCGGATTCGACCCAATCCTCTCCACGATCAACTGCATTCCGGGCGTCCTCACTCAACATCGCTATGTAATCCTAGATGGGGGGTGGGCTATATCTGGCGGAGACGCGGCGTCGCCAACGAATGGACGAGGGCATAGGGTGGAGGAAGCAACTGCGGTGGACGCGGCAAGACGCCGGCGGAGGGAGCGGGGCGTGAAGGAAATATGCCCTAGAGGCAATAATAAAGTTATTATTTATTTCCTTATAATCATGATAAATGTTTATTATTCATGCTGGAATTGTATTAACCGGAAACATAATACATGTGTGAATACATAGATAAACAAAGTGTCACTAGTATGCCTCTACTTTACTAGCTCATTAATCAAAGATGGTTATGTTTCCTGACCATGAACAATGAGTTGTTACTTGATTAACGAGGTCACATCATTAGTTGAATGATCTGATTGACATGACCCATTCCATTACCTTAGCACCCGATCGTTTAGTATGTTGCTATTGCTTTCTTCATGACTTATGCATGTTCCTACGACTATGAGATTATGCAACTCCCGTTTGCCGGAGAAACACTTTGGGTGCTACCAAACGTCACAACATAACTGGGTGATTATAAAGGAACATTACAGGTGTCTCTAAAGGTAGATGTTGGGTTGGCGTATTTCGAGATTAGGATTTGTCACTCCGATTGTCGGAGAGGTATCTCTGGGCCCTCTCGGTAATACACATCACATAAGCCTTGCAAGCATTACAACTAATATGTTAGTTGTGAGATGATGTATTACGGAACGAGTAAAGAGACTTGCCGGTAACGAGATTGAACTAGGTATTGGATACCGACGATCGAATCTCGGGCAAGTAACATACCGATGACAAAGGGAACAACGTATGTTGTTATGCGGTCTGTGTTGGAAATATGCCCTAGAGGCAATAATAAAAGTATTATTATTATATTTCTTTGTTCATGATAATTGTCTTTATTCATGCTATAACTGTATTATCTGGAAATCGTAATACACGTGTGAATACATAGACCATAATATGTCCCTAGTAAGCCTCTAGTTGACTAGCTCGTTGATCAACAGATAGTCATGGTTTCCTGGCTATGGACATTGGATGTCATTGATAACGGGATCACATCATTAGGAGAATGATGTGATGGACAAGACCTAATCCTAAGCATAGCACAAGATCGTGTAGTTCGTTTGCTAGAGCTTTTCCAATGTCAAGTATCTTTTCCTTTGACCATGAGATCGTGTAACTCCCGGATACCGTAGGAGTGCTTTGGGTGTACCAAACGTCACAACGTAACTGGGTGACTATAAAGGTGCACTACAGGTATTTCTGAAAGTGTCTGTTGGGTTGACACGGATCGAGACTGGGATTTGTCACTCCATATAACGGAGAGGTATCACTGGGCCCACTCGGTAATGCATCATCATTATGAGCTCAAGGTGACCAAGTGGTTGATCACGGGATCATGCATTACGGTACGAGTAAAGTGACTTGCCGGTAACGAGACTGAACAAGATATTGAGATACCGACGATCGAGTCTCGGGCAAGTAACATACCGATTGACAAAGGGAATTGTATACGGGGTTGTTTAATCCTCGACATCATGGTTCATCCGATGAGATTATCGTGGAGCATGTGGGAGGCAACATGGGTATCCAGATCCCGCTGTTGGTTATTGACCGGAGAGTCGTCCCGGTCATGTCTGCATGTCTCCCGAACCCGTAGGGTCTACACACTTAAGGTTCGGTGACGCTAGGGTTGTGAAGATATGTATATGCAGTAACCCGAATGTTGTTCGGAGTCCCGGATGAGATCCGGACGTCACGAGGAGTTCCGGAATGGTCCGGAGGTAAAGAATTATATATAGGAAGTGCTGTTTCGGCCATCGGGACAAGTTTCGGGGTTATCGGTATTGTACCGGGACCACCGGAGGGGTCCCGGGGGCCCACCGGGTGGGTCCACCTGTCCCGGGGGGGCCACATGGGCTGTAGGGGTTGCGCCTTGGCCTAGATGGGCCAAGGGCACCAGCCCCAAAAGCCCATGCGCCTAGGGTTCCACTTAAGGGAAGAGTCCCAATGGTGGAAGGCACCTCTAGGTGCCTTGGGGGGGGAGGGAAACCTCCCCTTGGCTGCCGCACCTAGGAGATTGGATCTCCTAGGCTGGCGCACCCCCCCTTGGCCCTCCTATATATAGTTGAGGAGAGGGAGGACTTTATACCTCAGCCTTTGGTGCTTCCCTCTCCCCTGTTACATCTCTCTCTCGTAGTACACGGCGAAGCCCTGCTACTGTGACGCCCTGCATCCACCACCACGCCGTCGTACTGCTGGATCTTCATCAACCTCTCCTTCCCCCTTGCTGGATCAAGAAAGGAGGAGACGTCAGCCGTTCCGTACGTGTGTTGAACGTGGAGGTACCGTCCGTTCGGTGCTAGGATCTCCGGTGATTTGAATCACGACGTGTTCGACTACATCAACCCCGTTCTTCGAACGCTTCCGCTCGCGATCTACAAAGGTATGTAGATGCATCTGATCACTCGTTGCTAGATGAACTCCTAGATGGATCTTTGTGAAACGATTAGGAAATTTTTTTGTTTTCTGCTACGTTCCCCAACAGTGGCATCATGAGCTAGGTCTATGCGTAGTTCTTCTTGCGCGAGTAGAACACAATTTGTTGTGGGCGTAGATGTTGTCAACTTACTTGCCGCTACTAGTCTTATCTTGCTTCAACGGTATTGTGGGATGAAGCGGCCCGGACCAACCTTACACGTATGCTTACGTGAGACCGGTTCCACCGACTAACATGCACTAGATGCATAAGGTGGCTGGCGGGTGTCTGTCTCTCCTACTTTAGTTGGAGCGGATTCGATGAAAAGGGTCCTTATGAAGGGTAAATAGAAGTTGACAAATCACGTTGTGGCTTTTACGTAGGTCAGAAAACGTTCTTGCTAGAACCCTACTTCAGCCACGTAAAACCTGCAACAACAATTAGAGGACGTCTAACTTGTTTTTGCAGCAAGTGCTTTGTGATATGATATGGCCGAAGTTGTGATGAATGATGAATGGTCTATATGTGATGTATGAGATGTTCATGCTATTGTACAAGGAATCACAACTTACATGTCGATGAGTATGACGGTGACAGGATGATCATGGAGCCCCAAGATGGAGATCAAAGGAGCTATGTGATATTGGCCATATCATGTCACTATTATTATTTGATTGCATGTGATGTTTATCATGTTTTGCATCTTGTTTACTTAGAACGATGGTAGTAAATAAGATGATCCCTTACAACAATTTCATGAAGTGTTCTCCCCTAACTGTGCACCGTTGCTACAGTTCGTCGTTTCGAAGCACGCCGTGATGATCGGGTGTGATAGATCCTTACGTTCACATACAACGGGTGTAAGACAGTTTTACACATGCAAAACACTTAGGGTTAACTTGACGAGCCTAGCATGTACAGACATGGCCTCGGAACACAGAAGACCGAAAGTTCGAGCATGAGTCGTATAGAAGATACGATCAACATGAAGATGTTCACCGACGTTGACTAGTCCGTCTCACGTGATGATCGGACACGGTCTAGTTAACTCGGATCATGTAATACTTAGATGACTAGAGGGATGTCTAATCTGAGTGGGAGTTCATTAATAATTTGATTAGATGAACTTAATTATCATGAACTTAGTCTATAATCTTTACAATATGTCTTGTAGATCAAATGGCCAATGTTGTATTCAATTTCAACGCGTTCCTAGAGAAAACCAAGCTGAAAGACGATGGCAGCAACTATACGGACTGTGTCCGGAACCTGAGGATCATCCTCATAGCTGCCAAGAAAGATTATGTCCTACAAGCACCGCTAGGTGATCCACCCGTCCCACAGAACCAAGACGCTATGAACGCTTGGCTGACACGTACTGATGACTACTCCCTCGTTCAGTGCGGCATGCTTTACAGCTTAGAGCCGGGGCTCCAAAAGCGTTTTGAGAGACATGGAGCATATGAGATGTTCGAAGAGCTGAAAATGGTTTTTCAAGCTCATGCCCGGATCGAGAGATATGTAGTCTCCGATAAGTTCTTCAGCTGTAAGATGGAGGAAAATAGTTCTGTCAGTGAGCACATACTCACTATGTCTGGGTTACATAACCGCTTGACTCAGCTGGGAGTTAATCTCCCGGATGACGCGGTCATTGACAGAATCCTCCAGTCGCTTCCACCAAGCTACAAGAGCTTTGTGATGAACTTCAATATGCAGGGGATGGTGAAGACCATTCCTGAAGTATTTGCTATGCTGAAATCAGCAGAGGTAGAAGTCAAGAAGGAACATCAAGTGTTGATGATGAATAAAACCACTAAGTTCAAAAGGGCAAGGGTAAAAGAACTTCAAGAAGGACGGCAAGGAAGTTGCCGCGCCCGGCAAGCAAGCCGTCGGGAAGAAGTCAAAGAATGGACCCAAGCCTGAGACAGAGTGCTTTTATTGCAAAGGGAAGGGTCACTGAAAGCGAAACTGCCCCAAATACTTAGCGGTCAAGAAGGCCGGCAACACCAAAGGTATATTTGATATACATGTAATTGATGTGTACCTTACCAGCGCTCGCAGTAACTCCTGGGTATTTGATACCGGTGCCGTTGCTCATATTTGTAACTCACAGCAGGAGCTGCGGAATAAACGGAGACTGGTGAAGCACGGGGTGATGATGCGCGTCGGGAATGGTTCCAAGGTCGATGTGATCGCCGTCGGCACGCTACCTCTACATTTACCTACGGGATTAGTTATAAACCTCAATAATTGTTATTTAGTGCCATGTTTGAGCATGAACATTGTATCAGGATCTCGTTTAATACGAGATGGCTACTCATTTAAATCCGAGAATAATGGTTGTTCTATTTATATGAGAGATATGTTTTATGGTCATGCTCCGATAGTCAATGGTTTATTCTTAATGAATCTCGAGCGTATTACTACACATATTCATAGTGTGAGTACCAAAAGATGTAAGGTTGATAATGATAGTCCCACATACTTGTGGCACTGCCGCCTTGGTCACATAGGTGTCAAACGCATGAAGAAGCTCCATGCAGATGGACTTTTAGAGTCTCTTGATTATGAATCGTTTGACACGTGCGAACCATGCCTCATGGGAAAAATGACCAAGACTCCGTTCTCAGGAACAATGGAGCGAGCAACCAACTTATTGGAAATCATACATACTGATGTGTGCGGTCCAATGAGTGTTGAGGCTCGCGGTGGCTATCGTTATGTTCTCACGCTCACTGATGATTTAAGTAGATATGGGTATATCTACTTAATGAAACACAAGACTGAAACCTTTGAAAAGTTCAAGGAATTTCAGAGTGAGATTGAGAATCAACGTGACAGGAAAATCAAGTTTCTACGATCAGATCGTGGAGGAGAATACTTGAGTCACGAATTTGGTACACACTTAAGAAAATGTGGAATAGTTTCACAACTCACGCCGCCTGGAACACCTCAGCGTAACGGTGTGTCCGAACGTCGTAATCGCACTCTATTGGATATGGTGCGGTCTATGATGTCTCTTACTGATTTACCGCTATCTTTTTGGGGCCATGCTTTAGAGACTGCCGCATTCACTTTAAATAGGGCTCCGTCGAAATCCGTTGAGACGACACCGTATGAATTATGGTTTGGGAAGAAACCTAAGCTGTCGTTTCTAAAAGTTTGGGGATGCGATGCTTATGTCAAGGAACTTCAACCTGAAAAGCTCGAACCCAAGTCGGAAAAATGCGTCTTCATAGGATACCCTAAAGAAACTATTGGGTATACATTCTACCTAAGATCCGAAGGCAAGATCTTTGTTGCCAAGAACGGAATCTTTCTGGAGAAAGAGTTTTTCTCGAAAGAAGTAAGTGGGAGGAAAGTAGAACTTGATGAGGTATTACCTCTTGAACCGGCAAATGGCGCAACTCAAGAAAATGTTCCTGAGGTGCCTGCACTGACTAGAGAGGAAGTTATTGATGATGATCAAGATACTTCTGATCAAGCTCCTACTGAGATTCGAAGGTCCACAAGAACACGTTCCGCACCAGAGTGGTACGGCAACCCTGTCTTGGAAATCATGTTGTTAGACAACGGTGAACCTTCGAACTATGAAGAAGCGATGGCGGGTCCGGATTCCGAAAAATGGCTAGAAGCCATGAAATCCGAGATAGGATCCATGTATGAAAACGAAGTATGGACTTTGACTGACTTGCCCGTTGAACGGCGAGCCATAGAAAATAAATGGATCTTTAAGAAGAAGACAGACGCGGATGGTAATGTGACCATCTATAAAGCTCGGCTTGTCGCTAAGGGTTATCGACAAGTTCAAGGGGTTGACTACGATGAGACTTTCTCACCGGTAGCGAAGCTAAAGTCCGTCCGAATCATGTTAGCAATTGCCGCATTCTACGATTATGAAATATGGCAAATGGACGTCAAAACGGCATTCCTTAATGGTTTCCTTAAGGAAATTGTATATGATGCAGCCGGAAGGTTTTGTTGATCCTAAGAATGCTGACAAGGTGTGCAAGCTCCAACGCTCGATTTATGGGCTGATGCAAGCATGTCGGAGTTGGAACATTCGCTTTGATGAGATGATCAAAGCGTTTGGGTTTACACAGACTTATGGAGAAGCCTGCGTTTACAAGAAAGTGAGTGGGAGCTCTGTAGCATTCCTCATACTATATGTAGATGACATACTTTTGATGGGAAATGATATAGAACTCTTGGACAGCATCAAGGCCTACTCGAATAAGAGTTTTTCAATGAAGGACCTTGGAGAAGCTGCTTATATATTAGGCATCAAGATCTATAGGGATAGATCAAGACGCCTCATAGGTCTTTCACAAAGCACATACCTTGATAAGATTTTGAAGAAGTTCAAAATGGATCAGTCCAAGAAAGGGTTCTTGCCTGTTTTGCAAGGTGTGAGATTGAGCTCAGCTCAATGCCCGACCATGGCAGAAGAGATAGAAGAAATGAGTGTCATCCCCTATGCCTCAGCCATAGGTTCTATTATGTATGCCATGCTGTGTACCAGACCTGATGTAAACCTTGCCGTAAGTTTGGTAGGAAGGTACCAAAGTAATCCCGGCAAGGAACACTGGACAGGGGTCAAGAATATCCTGAAGTACCTGAAAAGGACTAAGGAAATGTTTCTCGTTTATGGAGGTGACGAAGAGCTCGTCGTAAAGGGTTACGTCGACGCTAGCTTCGAAACAGATCTGGATGACTCTAAGTCACAAACCGGATACGTGTATATGTTGAATGGTGGAGCAGTGAGCTGGTGCAGCTGCAAGCAGAGCGTCGTGGCGGGATCTACATGTGAAGCGGAGTACATATGGCAGCCTCGGAGGCAGCACATGAAGCAATATGGGTGAAGGAGTTCATCACCGACCTAGGAGTCATACCCAATGCGTCGGGGCCAATCAAACTCTTTTGTGACAACACTGGGGCTATTGCACTTGCCAAGGAGCCCAGGTTTCACAAGAAGACACGGCACATCAAGCGTCGCTTCAACTCCATTCGTGAAAATGTTCAAGATGGAGACATAGAGATTTGTAAAGTACATACGGACCTGAATATAGCAGATCCGTTGACTAAACCTCTCCCTAGGGCAAAACATGATCAACACCAGAATTCCATGGGTGTTCGATTCATCACAATGTAACTAGATTATTGACTCTAGTGCAAGTGGGAGACTGTTGGAAATATGCCCTAGAGGCAATAATAAAAGTATTATTATTATATTTCTTTGTTCATTATAATTGTCTTTATTCATGCTATAACTGTATTATCCGGAAATCGTAATACACGTGTGAATACATAGACCATAATATGTCCATAGTAAGCCTCTAGTTGACTAGCTCGTTGATCAACAGATAGTCATGGTTTCCTGGCTATGGACATTGGATGTCATTGATAACGGGATCACATCATTAGGAGAATGATGTGATGGACAAGACCTAATCCTAAGCATAGCACAAGATCGTGTAGTTCGTTTGCTAGAGCTTTTCCAATGTCAAGTATCTTTTCCTTTGACCATGAGATCATGTAACTCCCGGATACCGTAGGAGTGCTTTGGGTGTACCAAACGTCACAACGTAACTGGGTGACTATAAAGGTGCACTACAGGTATTTCCGAAAGTGTCTGTTGGGTTGACACGGATCGAGACTGGGATTTGTCACTCCATATAACGGAGAGGTTGTTGGAAATATGCCCTAGAGGCAATAATAAAAGCATTATTATTATATTTCCTTGTTCATGATAATTGTCTTTATTCATGCTATAATTGTGTTATCCGGAAATTGTAATACATGTGTGAATAATAGACACCAACATGTCCCTAGTGAGCCTCTAGTTGACTAGCTCGTTGATCAACAGATAGTCATGGTTTCCTGACTATGGACATTGGATGTCATTGATAACGAGATCACATCATTAGGAGAATGATGTGATGGACAAGACCCAATCCTAAACATAGCACAAGATCGTATAGTTCGTTTGCTAGAGTTTTTCAATGTCAAGTATCTTTTCCTTAGACCATGAGATCATGTAACTCCCGGATACCGTAGGAGTGCTTTGGGTATACCAAACGTCAGAACGTAACTGGGTGACTATAAAGGTAGACTACGGGTATCTCCGAAAGTGTCTATTGGGTTGACATGGATCAAGACTGGGATTTGTCACTTCGTATGACGGAGAGGTATCACCGGGCCCACTCGGTAATGCATCATCATAATGAGCTCAAAGTGACCAAGTGTCTGGTCACGAGATCATGCATTACGGTACGAGTAAAGTGACTTGCCGGTAACGAGATTGAACGAGGTATTGGGATACCGACGATCGAATCTTGGGCAAGTAATATATCGATTGACAAAGGGAATTGCATACGGGGTTGATTGAATCCTCGACATCGTGGTTCATCCGATGAGATCATCGTGGAGCATGTGGGAGCCAACATGGGTATCCAGATCCCGCTGTTGGTTATTGACCGGAGAGTCGTCTCGGTCATGTCTGCTTGTCTCCTGAACCCGTAGGGTCTACACACTTAAGGTTCGGTGACGCTAGGGTTATGAAGATATGTATATGCAGTAACCCGAATATTGTTCGGAGTCCCGGATGAGATCCCGGACGTCACGAGGAGTTACGGAATGGTCTGGAGGTAAAGAATTGTATATAGGAAGTGCTGTTTCGGCCATCGGGATAAGTTTCGGGGTCACCGGTATTGTACCGGGACCACCGGATGGGTCCCGGGGGTCCACCGGGTGGGGCCACCTATCCCGGGGGGGGCCCATGGGCTGAAGTGGGAGGGAACCCAGCCCATAGTGGGCTGGGGCGCCACCCCCCTAGGGCCCATGCGGCTAGGGTTGAGGGGACACCCTAGAGGGGGCGCCCCTTGCCTTGGGGGGCAAGCCCCCCACCCTAGGCCGCCGCCCCCCCTAGTAGATGCCATCTACTAGGGCCGGCGCCCCCCCTTGGCACCCCTATATATAGTGAGGGAGAGGAGGGAATTCACACACCCAGCCCCTGGCGCCTCCCTCTCTCCCCGTTACGTCTCTTCTTCGTAGTATAGGCGAAGCCCTGCTACTGTGACGCCCTGCATCCACCACCACGCCGTCGTGCTGCTGGATCTTCATCAACCTCTCCTTCCCCCTTGCTGGATCAAGAAGGAGGAGACGTCTCCCGTCCCGTACGTGTGTTGAACGCGGAGGTGCCGTCCGTTCGGCGCTTGGTCATCGGTGATTTGGATCACGTCGTGTTCGACTACATCATCACCGTTCTTTTGAACGCTTCCGTGCGCAATCTACAAAGGTATGTAGATGCATCCAATGGCTCGTTGCTAGATGAACTCCTAGATGATCTTGGTGTAACGAGTAGGAAAATTTTTGTTTTCTGCAACGTTCCCCAACAGTGGCATCATGAGCTAGGTCTATGCGTAGTTCTTCTTGCGCGAGTAGAACACAATTTGTTGTGGGCGTAGATGTTGTCAACTTTCTTGCTGCTACTAGTCTTATCTTGCTTCAATGGTATTGTGGGATGAAGCGGCCCGGACCAACCTTACACGTACGCTTACGTGAGACCGGTTCCACCGACTAACATGCACAAGTTGCATAATGTGGCTGGCGGGTGTCTGTCTCTCCTACTTTAGTTGGAGCGGATTCGATGTAAAGGGTCCTTGTGAAGGGTACATAGAAGTTGACAAATCACGTTGTGGCTTTCACGTAGGTAAGAAAACGTTCTTGCTAGAACCCTAATTCAGCCACGTAGAACTTGCAACAACAATTAGAGGACGTCTAACTTGTTTTTGCAGCAAGTGGTTTGTGATATGATATGGCCAAAGTTGTGATGAATGATGAATGATCTATATGTGATGTATGAGATGTTCATGCTATTGTAATAGGAATCACGACTTGCATGTCGATGAGTATGACAACCGGCAGGAGCCATAGGAGTTGTCTTTATTCTTTTATATGACCTGCGAGTCATCAAGAAACGCCATGTAAATTACTTTACTTTATTGCTAAACGCGTTAGCCATAGTAGTAGAAGTAATAGTTGGCGAGCAACTTCATGGAGACACGATGATGGAGATCATGATGATGGAGATCATGGTGTCAAGCCGGTGACAAGATGATCATGGAGCCCCAAGATGGAGATCAAAGGAGCTATGTGATATTGGCCATATCATGTCACGTTAATTATTTGATTACATGTGATGTTTATCATGTTTTGCATCTTGTTTACTTAGAACGACGGTAGTAAATAAGATGATCCCTCATAACAATTTCAAGAAGTGTTCTCCCCTAACTGTGCACCGTTCCTAAAGTTCGTCGTTTCTAAGCACGCCGTGATGATCGGGTGTGATGGATCCTTATGTTCACATACAACGGGTGTTGACGAGCCTAGCATGTACAGACATGGCCTCGGAACACATGCAAAACACTTAGGGTTAACTTGACGAGCCTAGCATGTACAGACATGGCCTCGGAACACATGCAAAACACTTAGGGTTAACTTGACGAGCCTAGCATGTACAGACATGGCCTCGGAACACATGCAAAACACTTAGGGTTAACTTGACGAGCCTAGCATGTACAGACATGGCCTCGGAACACATGCAAAACACTTAGGGTTAACTTGACGAGCCTCGCATGTACAGACATGGCCTCGGAACACAGAAGACCGAAAGGTCGAGCATGAGTCGTATAGAAGATACGATCAACATGAAGATGTTCACCGACATTGACTAGTCCGTCTCACGTGATGATCGGACACGGCCTAGTCAACTCGGATCATGTAATACTTAGATGACTAGAGGGATGTCTAATCTAAGTGGGAGTTCATTAATAATTTGAGTAGATGAACTTAATTATCATGAACTTAGTCTAAAATCTTTGCAATATGTCTTGTAGATCAAATGGCCAACGTAGTCCTCAACTTCAACGCGTTCCTAGAGAAAACCAAGCTGAAAGACGATGGCAGCAACTATACGGACTGGGTCCGGAACCTGAGGATCATCCTCATAGATGCCAAGAAAGATTATGTCCTACAAGCACCGCTAGGTGATCCACCCGTCCCACAGAACCAAGACGTTATGAACGCTTGGCAGACACGTGTTGACGACTACTCCCTCGTTCAGTGTGGCATGCTTTACAGCTTAGAGCCGGGGCTCCAAAAGCGTTTTGAGAGACATGGAGCATATGAGATGTTCGAAGAGCTGAAAATGGTTTTTCAAGCTCATGCCCGGATCGAGAGATATGAGGTCTCCGACAAGTTCTTCAGCTGTAAGATGGAGGAAAATAGTTCTGTCAGTGAGCACATACTCACTATGTCTGGGTTACATAACCGCTTGTCTCAGCTGGGAGTTAATCTCCCGGATGATGCGGTCATTGACAGAATCCGCCAGTCGCTTCCACCAAGCTACAAGAGCTTTGTGATGAACTTCAACATGCAGGGGATGCAAAAGACCATTCCTGAGTTGTTCTCAATGCTGAAATCAGCGGAGGTAGAAATCAAGAAGGAACATCAAGTGTTGATGGTCAATAAAACCACTAAGTTCAAGAAAGGCAAGGGTAAAAAGAACTTCAAAAGGGACGGCAAGGAGGTTGCCGCGCCCGGCAAGCAAGCTGCCGGGAAGAAGCCAAAGAATGGACCCAAGCCTGAGACGGAGTGCTTTTATTGCAAAGGGAAGGGTCACTGGAAACGGAACTGCCCCAGATACTTAGCGGACAAGAAGGCCGGCAACGCCAAAGGTATATTTGATATACATGTAATTGATGTGTACCTTACCAGTACTCGTAGTGACTCCTGGGTATTTGATACCGGTGCCTTTGCTCATATTTGTAACTCACAGCAGGAGCTGCGGAATAAACGGAGACTGGCGAAGGACGACGTGACGATGCGCGTCGGGAATGGTTCCAAGGTTGATGTGATCGCCGTCGGCACGCTGCCTCTGCATTTACCAACGGGATTAGTTTTAAACCTCAATAACTGTTATTTAGTGCCAGCTTTGAGCATGAACATTGTATCGGGATCTCGTTTAATTCGAGATGGGTACTCATTTAAATCTGAGAATAATGGTTGTTCCATTTATATGAGAGATATGTTTTATGGTCATGCTCCTATGGTGAATGGTTTATTCTTAATGAATCTCGGGCGTATTACTACACATGTTCATAATGTGAGTACCAAAAGATGTAAGGTTGATAATGATAGTCCCACATACTTGTGGCACTGCCGCCTTGGTCACATAGGTGTCAAACGCATGAAGAAGCTCCATGCAGATGGACTTTTAGAGTCTCTTGATTATGAATCATTTGACACGTGCGAACCATGCCTCATGGGTAAAATGACCAAGACTCCGTTCTCAGGAACAATGGAGCGAGCAACCAACTTATTGGAAATCATACATACTGATGTGTGCGGTCCGATGAGTGTTGAGGCTCGCGATGGCTATCGTTATGTTCTCACCCTCACTGATGACTTGAGTAGATATGGATATGTCTACTTAATGAAACACAAGTCTGAAACCTTTGAAAAGTTCAAGGAATTTCAGAGTGAGGTTGAGAATCAACGTGACAGGAAAATCAAGTTTCTAAGATCAGATCGTGGAGGAGAATACTTGAGTCATGAATTTGGCACACACTTAAGAAAATGTGGAATAGTTTCACAACTCACGCCGCCTGGAACACCTCAGCGTAACGGTGTGTCCGAACATCGTAATCGCACTCTATTGGATATGGTGCGGTCTATGATGTCTCTTACCGATTTACCGCTATCTTTTTGGGGCTATGCTTTAGAGACTGCCGCATTCACTTTAAATAGGGCTCCGTCAAAATCCGTTGAGACGACACCGTATGAATTATGGTTTGGGAAGAAACCTAAGCTGTCGTTTCTAAAAGTTTGGGGATGCGATGCTTATGTCAAGAAACTTCAACCTAAAAAGCTCGAACCCAAGTCGGAAAAATGCGTCTTCATAGGATACCCAAAAGAAACTATTGGGTACACCTTCTACCTCAGATCCGAAGGCAAGATCTTTGTTGCCAAGAATGGGTCCTTTCTAGAGAAAGAATTTCTCTCGAGAGAAGTAAGTGGGAGGAAAGTAGAGCTTGATGAAGTATTACCTTTTGAACCGGAAAATGGCGCAACTCAAGAAAATGTTCCTGAGGTGCCTGCACCGACTAGAGAGGAAGTTAATGATAATAATCAAGATACTTCTGATCAAGCTCCTACTGAAATTCGAAGGTCCACAAGGACACGTTCCGCACCAGAGTGGTACGGCAACCCTGTCTTGGAAATCATGTTGTTAGACAACGGTGAACCTTCGAACTATGAAGAAGCGATGGCAGGCCCGGATTCCGACAAATGGCTAGAAGCCATGAAATCCGAGATAGGATCCATGTATGAAAACGAAGTATGGACTTTGTCTGACTTGCCCGTTGAACGGCGAGCCATAGAAAATAAATGGATCTTTAAGAAGAAGATAGACGCGGATGGTAATGTGACCATCTATAAAGCACGGCTTGTCGCTAAAGGTTATTGACAAGTTCAAGGGGTTGACTACGATGAGACTTTCTCACCGGTAGCGAAGCTAAAGTCCATCCGAATCATGTTAGCAATTGCTGCGTTCTATGATTATGAAATATGGCAAATGGATGTCAAAACGGCATTCCTTAATGGTTTCCTTAAGGAAGAACTGTATATGATGCAGCCGGAAGGTTTTGTCGATCCTAAGAATGCTGACAAAGTGTGCAAGCTCCAACGCTCGATTTATGGGCTGGTGCAAGCATCTCGGAGTTGGAACATTCGCTTTGATGAAATGATCAAAGCGTTTGGGTTTACACAGACTTATGGAGAAGTCTGCGTTTACAAGAAAGTGAGTGGGAGCTTTGTAGCACTTCTCATACTATATGTAGATGACATACTTTTGATGGGAAATGATATAGAACTCTTGGACAGCATCAAGGCCTACTTGAATAAAAGTTTTTCAATGAAGGACCTTGGAGAAGCTGCTTATATATTAGGCATCAAAATCTATACCTGAAAAGGACTAAGGAAATGTTTGTCGTTTATGGAGGTGACGAAGAGCTCGTTGTAAAGGGTTACGTCGACGCTAGCTTCGACACAGATCTGGATGACTCTAAGTCACAAACCGGATACGTGTATATTTTGAATGGTGGGGCAGTAAGCTGGTGCAGTTGCAAGCAAAGCGTCGTGGCGGGATCTACATGTGAAGCGGAGTACATGGCAGCCTCGGAGGCAGTGCATGAAGCGATAAGGGTGAAGGAGTTCATCACCGACCTAGGAGTCATACCCAATGCGTCGGGGCCAATCAAACTCTTTTGTGACAACACTGGAGCTATTGCACTTGCCAAGGAGCCCAGGTTTCACAAGAAGACAAGGCACATCAAGCGTCGCTTCAACTCCATCCGTGAAAATGTTCAAGATGGAGACATAGAGATTTGTAAAGTACATACGGACCTGAATGTAGCAGATCCGTTGACTAAACCTCTCCCTAGGGCAAAACATGATCAACACCAGAATTCCATGGGTGTTCGATTCATCACAATGTAACTAGATTCTTGACTCTAGTGCAAGTGGGAGACTGTTGGAAATATGCCCTAGAGGCAATAATAAAAGCATTATTATTATATTTCCTTGTTCATGATAATTGTCTTTATTCATGCTATAATTGTGTTATCCGGAAATCGTAATACATGTGTGAATAATAGACACCAACATGTCCCTAGTGAGCCTCTAGTTGACTAGCTCGTTGATCAACAGATAGTCATGGTTTCCTGACTATGGACATTGGATGTCATTGATAACGAGATCACATCATTAGGAGAATGATGTGATGGACAAGACCCAATCCTAAACATAGCACAAGATCGTATAGTTCGTTTGCTAGAGTTTTTCAATGTCAAGTATCTTTTCCTTAGACCATGAGATCATGTAAGTCCCGGATACCGTTGGAGTGCTTTGGGTATACCAAACGTCACAACGTAACTGGGTGACTATAAAGGTAGACTACGGGTATCTCCGAAAGTGTCTATTGGGTTGACATGGATCAAGACTGGGATTTGTCACTCCGTATGACGGAGAGGTATCACCAGGCCCACTCGGTAATGCATCATCATAATGAGCTCAAAGTGACCAAGTGTCTGGTCACGGGATCATGCATTACGGTACGAGTAAAGTGACTTGCCGGTAACGAGATTGAACGAGGTATTGGGATACCGACGATCGAATCTCGGGCAAGTAACATATCGATTGACAAAGGGAATTGCATACGGGGTTGATTGAATCCTCGACATCGTGGTTCATCCGATGAGATCGTCGTGGAGCATGTGGGAGCCAACATGGGTATCCAGATCCCACTGTTGGTTATTGACCGGAGAGTCGTCTCGGTCATGTCTGCTTGTCTCCTGAACCCGTAGGGTCTACACACTTAAGGTTCGGTGACGCTAGGGTTATGAAGATATGTATATGCAGTAACCCGAATATTGTTCGGAGTCCCAGATGAGATCCCGGACGTCACGAGGAGTTCCGGAATGGTCCGGAGGTAAAGAATTGTATATAGGAAGTGCTGTTTCGGCCATCGGGATAAGTTTCGGGGTCACCGGTATTGTACCGGGACCACCGGATGGGTCCCGGGGGTCCACCGGGTGGGGCCACCTATCCCGGGGGGGCCCCATGGGCTGAAGTGGGAGGGAACCCAGCCCATAGTGGGCTGGGGCGCCACCCCCCTAGGGCCCATGCGGCTAGGGTTGAGGGGAAACCCTAGAGGGGGCGCCCCTTGCCTTGGGGGGCAAGCCCCCCACCCTAGGCCGCCGCCCCCCCTAGTAGATGCCATCTACTAGGGCCGGCGCCCCCCCCTTGGCACCCCTATATATAGTGAGGGAGAGGAGGGACTTCACACACCCAGCCCCTGGCGCCTCCCTCTCTCCCCGTTACGTCTCTTCTTCGTAGTATAGGCGAAGCCCTGCTACTGTGACGCCCTGCATCCACCACCACGCTGTCGTGCTGCTGGATCTTCATCAACCTCTCCTTCCCCCTTGCTGGATCAAGAAGGAGGAGACGTCTCCCGTCCCGTACGTGTGTTGAACGCGGAGGTGCCGTCCGTTCGGCGCTTGGTCATCGGTGATTTGGATCACGTCGTGTTCGACTACATCATCACCGTTCTTTTGAACGCTTCCGTGCGCAATCTACAAAGGTATGTAGATGCATCCAATGGCTCGTTGCTAGATGAACTCCTAGATGATCTTGGTGTACCGAGTAGGAAATTTTTTGTTTTCTGCAACGTTCCCCAACAGAGGTATCACTGGGCCCACTCGGTATTGCATCATCATTATGAGCTCAAGGTGACCAAGTGGTTGATCACGGGATCATGCATTACGGTACGAGTAAAGTGACTTGCCGGTAACGAGATTGAACAAGATATTGAGATACCGACGATCGAGTCTCGGGCAAGTAACATACCGATTGACAAAGGGAATTGTATACGGGGTTGTTTAATCCTCGACATCGTGGTTCATCCGATGAGATCATCGTGGAGCATGTGGGAGCCAACATGGGTATCCAGATCCCGCTGTTGGTTATTGACCGGAGAGTCGTCCCGGTCATGTCTGCATGTCTCCCGAACCCGTAGGGTCTACACACTTAAGGTTCGGTGACGCTAGGGTTGTGAAGATATGTATATGCAGTAACCCGAATGTTGTTCGGAGTCCCGGATGAGATCCTGGACGTCACGAGGAGTTCCGGAATGGTCCGGAGGTAAAGAATTATATATAGGAAGTGCTGTTTCGGCCATCGGGACAAGTTTCGGGGTTATCGGTATTGTACCGGGACCACCGGAGGGGTCCCGAGGGCCCACCGGGTGGGGCCACCTGTCCCGGGGGGCCACATGGGCTTTAGGGGTTGCGCCTTGGCCTAGATGGGCCAAGGGCACCAGCCCCAAAAGCCCATGCGCCTAGGGTTCCACTTAAGGGAAGAGTCCTTACAATGGTGGAAGGCACCTCTAGGTGCCTTGGGGGGGGGGGGAGGGAAACCTCCCCTTGGCTGCCGCACCTAGGAGATTGGATCTCCTAGGCTGGCGCACCCCCCCCTTGGCCCTCCTATATATAGTTGAGGAGAGGGAGGACTTCATACCTCAGCCTTTGGTGCTTCCCTCTCCCCTGTTACATCTCTCTCTCGTAGTAAACGGCGAAGCCCTGCTACTGTGACGCCCTGCATCCACCACCACGCCGTCGTGCTGCTGGATCTTCATCAACCTCTCCTTCCCCCTTGCTGGATCAAGAAAGGAGGAGACGTCATCCGTTCCGTACGTGTGTTGAACGCGGAGGTACCGTCCGTTCAGTGCTAGGATCTCCGGTGATTTGAATCACGACGTGTTCGACTACATCAACCCCGTTCTTCGAACGCTTCCGCTCGCGATCTACAAAGGTATGTAGATGCATCTGATCACTCGTTGCTAGATGAACTCCTAGATGGATCTTGGTGAAACGAGTAGGAAATTTTTTTGTTTTCTGCTACGTTCCCCAACAGTCTGACCGATAAAGATCTTCATAGAATATGTAGGAGCCAATATGGGCATCCAGGTCCCGCTATTGGTTATTTACCGGAGACATGTCTCGGTCATGTCTACATTGTTCTCGAACCCGTAGGGTCCGCACGCTTAAGGTTACGATGACAGTTATATTATGAGTTTATGCATTTTGATGTACCGAAGGTTGTTCGGAGTCCCGGATGTGATCACGGACATGACGAGGAGTCTCGAAATGGTCGAGACGTAAAGATTGATATATTGGAAGCCTATATTTGGATATCGGAAGTGTTCCAGGTGAAATCGGGATTTTACCGGGTTACCGGGAGGTTACCGGAACCCCTTGGGAATCATATGGGCCTTAGTGGGCCTTAGTGGAAAGATGAAAGGGCTGCCCATAAGGGCTGCGCGCCTCCCCCTCCCTAGTCCTATTAGGACTAGGAGAGGTGGCCGGCCACCCCTCTCCCTCTTTCCCCCTTGGGAATCCTAGTTGGAATAGGATTGGGGGGGGGAGTCCTACTCCCGAAAGGAGTAGGACTCCTCCTGCGCCCTCCTCCTGGCCGGCGCCCCCCTCCCCCTTGGCTCCTTTATATACTGAGGCAGAGGCACCCCAGAAACACACAAGTTGATCCACGTGATCTATTCCTTAGCCGTGTGCGGTGCCCCCTGCCACCATATTCCTCGATAATACTGTAGCGGAGTTTAGGCGAAGCCCTGCTGCTGTAGTTCATCAAGATCGTCACCACGCCGTCGTGCTGACGGAACTCTTCCCCGACACTTTGCTGGATCGGAATCCGGGGATCGTCATCGAGCTGAACGTGTGCTCGAACTCGGAGGTGCCGTAGTTTCGGTGCTTGATCGGTTGGATCGTGAAGACGTACGACTACTTCCTCTACGTCGTGTCATCGCTTCCGCAGTCGGTCTGCGTTGGGTACGTAGACAACACTCTCCCCTCTCGTTGCTATGCATCACATGATCTTGCGTGTGCGTAGGAAATTTTTTGAAATTACTACGAAACCCAACAGTGGCATCCGAGCTAGGTTATTTATGTTGATGTTATATGCACGAGTAGAACACAAGTGAGTTGTGGGCGATATAAGTCATACTGCCTACCAGCATGTCATACTTTGGTTCAGCGACATTGTTGGACGAGACGACCCGGACCAACCTTACGCGTACGCTTACGCGAGACCGGTTCCCCCGACGTGCTTTGCACACAGGTGGCTTGCGGGCAACTGTCTCTCCAACTTTAGTTGAACCAAGTATGGCTACGCCCGGTCCTTGCGAAGGTTAAAACGGAGTCTATTTGACAAACTATCGTTGTGGTTTTGATGCGTAGGTGAGATTGGTTCTTACTTAAGCCCGTAGCAGCCACGTAAAACTTGCAACAACAAAGTAGAGGACGTCTACTTGTTTTTGTAGGGCATGTTGTGATGTGATATGGTCAAGGCATGATGCTGAATTTTATTGTATGAGATGATCATGTTTTGTAACCGAGTTATCGGCAACTGGCAGGAGCCATATGGTTGTCGCTTTATTGTATGCAATGCAATCGCGATGTAATGCTTTACTTTATTACTAAATGGTAGTGATAGTCGTGGAAGCATAAGATTGGCGAGATGACAACGATGCTACGATGGAGATCAAGGTGTCGCGCCGGTGACGATGGTGATCATGACGGTGCTTCGGAGATGGAGATCACAAGCACAAGATGATGATGGCCATATCATATCACTTAAATTGATTGCATGCGATGTTTATCTTTTTATGCATCTTATCTTGCTTTGATTGACGGTAGCATTATAAGATGATCTCTCACTAAATTATCAAGAAGTGTTCTCCCTGAGTATGCACCGTTGCCAAAGTTCGTCGTGCCCAGACACCACGTGATGATCGGGTGTGATAAGCTCTACGTCCATCTACAACGGGTGCAAGCCAGTTTTTGCACAAGCAGAATACTCAGGTTAAACTTGACGAGCCTAGCATATGCAGATATGGCCTCGGAACACGGAGACCGAAAGGTCGAGCGTGAATCATATAGTAGATATGATCAACATAAACGATGTTCACCATTGAAAACTACTCCATCTCACGTGATGATCGGTTATGGTTTAGTTGATTTGGATCACGTAATCACTTAGAAGATTAGAGGGATGTCTATCTAAGTGGGAGTTCTTTAGTAATATGATTAATTGAACTTAAATTTATCATGAACTTAGTCCCTGATAGTATCTTGCTTGTTTATGTTGATTGTAGATAGATGGCTCGTGCTGTTGTTCCGTTGAATTTTAATGCGTTCCTTGAGAAAGCAAAGTTGAAAGATGATGGTAGCAATTACACAGACTGGGTCCGTAACTTGAGGATTATCCTCATTGCTGCTCAGAAGAATTACGTCCTGGAAGCACCGCTGGGTGCCAGGCCTGCTGCTGGAGCAACACCAGATGTTATGAACGTCTGGCAGAGCAAAGCTGATGACTACTCGATAGTTCAGTGTGCCATGCTTTACGGCTTAGAATCGGGACTTCAACGACGTTTTCAACGTCATGGAGCATATGAGATGTTCCAGGAGTTGAAGTTAATATTTCAAGCAAATGCCCAAATTGAGAGATATGAAGTCTCCAATAAGTTCTATAGCTACAAGATGGAGGAGAACAGTTCTGTCAGTGAGCATATACTCAAAATGCCTGGGCATAATAATCACTTGATTCAATTGGGAGTTAATCTTCCGGATGATTGCGTCATTGACAGAATTCTCCAATCACTGCCACCAAGCTACAAGAGCTTCGTGATGAACTATAATATGCAAGGGATGAACAAGACTATTCCCGAGCTTTTCGCAATGCTGAAAGCTGCGGAGGTAGAAATCAAGAAGGAGCATCAAGTGTTGATGGTTAACAAGACCACTAGTTTCAAGAAAAAGGGCAAAGGGAAGAAGAAGGGGAACTTCAAGAAGAACGGCAAGAAAGTTGCTGCTCAGGAGAAGAAACCCAAGTCTGGACCTAATCCTGAAACTGAGTGCTTCTACTGCAAGCAGACTGGTCACTGGAAGCGGAACTGCCCCAAGTATTTGGCGGATAAGAAGGATGGCAAGGTGAACAAAGGTATATGTGATATACATGTTATTGATGTGTACCTTACTAGAGCTCGCAGTAGCACCTGGGTATTTGATACTGGTTCTGTTGCTAATATTTGCAACTCGAAACAGGGACTTCGGAATAAGCGGGCACTGACAAAGGACGAGGTGACGATGCGCGTGGGAAACGGTTCCAAAGTCGATGTGATCGCGGTCGGCACGCTACCTCTACATCTACCTTCGGGATTAATATTAGACCTAAATAATTGTTATTTGGTGCCAGCGTTGAGCATGAACATTATATCTAGATCTTGTTTAATGCGAGACGGTTATTCATTTAAATCAGAGAATAATGGTTGTTCTATTTATATGAGTAATATCTTTTATGGTCATGCACCCATGAAGAGTGGTCTATTTTTATTGAATCTCGATAGTAGTAATACACATATTCATAATGTTGAAGCCAAAAGATGCAGAGTTGATAATGAAAGTGCAACTTGTTTGTGGCACTGTCGTTTAGGTCATATCGGTGTAAAGCGCATGAAGAAACTCCATACTGATGGACTTTTGGAACCACTTGATTATGAATCACTTGGTACTTGCGAACCGTGCCTCATGGGCAAGATGACTAAAACACCGTTCTCCAGTACTATGGAGAGAGCAACAGATTTGTTGGAAATCATACATACCGATGTATGTGGTCCGATGAATATTGAGGCTCGTGGCGGATATCATTATTTTCTCACCTTCATAGATGATTTAAGCAGATATGGATATATCTACTTAATGAAACATAAGTCTGAAACATTTGAAAAGTTCAAAGAATTTCAGAGTGAAGTTGAAAATCATCGTAACAAGAAAATAAAGTTTCTACGATCTGATCGTGGAGGAGAATATTTGAGTTACGAGTTTGGTGTACATTTGAAAAACTGTGGAATAGTTTCGCAACTCACGCCACCTGGAACACCACAGCGTAATGGTGTGTCCGAATGTCATAATCGTACTTTACTAGATATGGTGCGATCTATGATGTCTCTTACTGATTTACCGCTATCGTTTTGGGGTTATGCTCTAGAGACGGCTGCATTCACGTTAAATAGGGCACCATCAAAATCCGTTGAGACGACGCCTTATGAACTGTGGTTTGGCAAGAAACCAAAGTTGTCGTTTCTTAAAGTTTGGGGCTGCGATGCTTATGTGAAAAAGCTTCAACCTGATAAGCTCGAACCCAAATCGGAGAAATGTGTCTTCATAGGATACCCAAAGGAAACTATTGGGTACACCTTCTATCACAGATCCGAAGGCAAGACATTCGTTGCTAAGAATGGATCCTTTCTAGAGAAGGAGTTTCTCTCGAAAGAAGTGAGTGGGAGGAAAGTAGAACTTGACGAGGTAACTGTACCTGCTCCCTTACTGGAAAGTAGTTCATCACAGAAAACTGTTTCAGTGACACCTACACCAGTTAGTGAGGAAGCCAATGATAATGATCATGAAACTTCAGATCAAGATACTACTGAACCTCGTAGATCAACCAGAATAAGATCCGCACCAGAGTGGTACGGTAATCCTATTCTGGAAGTCATGCTACTAGATCATGATGAACCTACGAACTATGAAGAAGCGATGGTGAGCCCAGATTCCGCAAAGTGGCTTGAAGCCATGAAATCTGAGATGGGATCCATGTATGAGAACAAAGTATGGACTTTGGTTGACTTGCCCGATGATCGGCAAGCAATTGAGAATAAATGGATCTTTTGTGACAATACTGGTGCAATTGCCTTGGCAAAGGAATCCAGATTTCACAAAAGGACCAAACACATCAAGAGACGCTTCAACTCCATCCGGGATCTAGTCCAGGTGGGAGACATAGAGATTTGCAAGATACATACGGATCTGAATGTTGCAGACCCGTTGACTAAGCCTCTTCCACGAGCAAAACATGATCAACACCAAGGCTCCATGGGTGTTAGAATCATTACAGGGATAGGTGTTTCGGAGCTCAGCTCGCAAATCTTTGAAAGACATGCTGGTTTCTACCACTTTGGGATAGAAAAATGATGAAATCAAATGCGGTTTAGTACCACGCAGCACACTAGTTTCCATTCTAATCGCCAGCCAGAAAGCCAGCGCGGGATCAATCCTATTTTGTTGGAGAAGGAAACAAAGGCTTTAGTTAGCTGGGTAAAATCGAGCACAAATTCGAACGATTCAAGCAAACAGAAGTCAAATACGGCCTACAATACGACTTAGAACGCCAATTTGAGAGGAAACAATGCTTACCTAGGTTTAATCCATGAATTATCTCCTGCGGATTCGACCCAATCCTCTCCACGATCGACTGCATTCCGGGCGTCCTCACTCAACATCGATATGTAATCCTAGATGGGGGGGGGGAGGGGGTGGGCTATATCTGGCGGAGACACGGCGTCGCCGACGAATGGACGAGGGCATAGGGTGGAGGAAGCAACTGCGGTGGACGCGGCAAGACGCCAGCGGAGGGAGTGGGGCGTGAAGGAAATATGCCCTAGAGGCAATAATAAAGTTATTATTTATTTCCTTATAATCATGATAAATGTTTATTATTCATGCTGGAATTGTATTAACCGGAAACATAATACATGTGTGAATACATAGACAAACAAAGTGTCACTAGTATGCCTCTACTTGACTAGCTCGTTAATCAAAGATGGTTATGTTTCCTGACCATGAACAATGAGTTGTTACTTGATTAACGAGGTCACATCATTAGTTGAATGATCTGATTGACATGACCCATTCCATTAGCTTAGCACCCGATCGTTTAGTATGTTGCTATTGCTTTCTTCATGACTTATACATGTTCCTATGACTATGAGATTATGCAACTCCCGTTTGCCGGAGGAACACTTTGGGTGCTACCAAACGTCACAACGTAACTGGGTGATTATAAAGGAGCATTACAGGTGTCTCCAAAGGTAGATGTTGGGTTGGCGTATTTCGAGATTAGGATTTGTCACTCCGATTGTCGGAGAGGTATCTCTGGGCCCTCTCAGTAATACACATCACACAAGCCTTGCAAGCATTACAACTAATATGTTAGTTGTGAGATGATGTATTACGGAACGAGTAAAGAGACTTGCCGGTAACGAGATTGAACTAGGTATTGGATACCGACGATCGAATCTCGGGCAAGTAACATACTGATGACAAAGGGAACAACGTATGTTGTTATGCGGTCTGACCGATAAAGATCTTCATAGAATATGTAGGAGCCAATATGGGCATCCAGGTCCCGCTATTGGTTATTGACCGGAGACATGTCTCGGTCATGTCTACATTGTTCTCGAACCCGTAGGGTCCGCACGCTTAAGGTTACGATGATAATTATATTATGAGTTTATGCATTTTGATGTACCGAAGGTTGTTCGGAGTCCCGGATGTGATCACGGACATGACGAGGAGTCTCGAAATGGTCGAGACATAAAGATTGATATATTGGAAGCCTATATTTGGATATCGGAAGTGTTCCGGGTGAAATCGGGATTTTACCGGGTTACCGGGAGGTTACCGGAACCCCCCGGGAATCATATGGGCCTTAGTGGAAAGATGAAAGGGCTGCCCATAAGGGCTGCGTGCCTCCCCCCTCCCCTAGTCCTATTAGGACTAGGAGAGGTGGCCGGCCACCCCTCTCCCTCTTTCCCCCTTGGGAATCCTAGTTGGAATAGGATTGGGGGGCGGGAGTCCTACTCCCGGAAGGAGTAGGACTCCTCCTGCGCCCTCCTCCTGGCCGGCGCCCCCCTCCCCCTTGGCTCCTTTATATACTGAGGCAGAGGCACCCCAGAAACACACAAGTTGATCCACGTGATCTATTCCTTAGCCCTGTGCGGTGCCCCCTGCCACCATATTCCTCGATAATACTGTAGCGGAGTTTAGGCGAAGCCCTGCTGCTGTAGTTCATCAAGATCATCACCACGCCGTCGTGCTGACGGAACTCTTCCCCGACACTTTGCTGGACCGGAGTCCGGGGTTCGTCATCGAGCTGAACGTGTGCTCGAACTCGGAGGTGCCGTAGTTTCGGTGCTTGATCGGTTGGATCGTGAAGACGTACGACTACTTCCTCTATGTCGTGTCATCGCTTCCGCAGTCGGTCTGCGTAGGGTACGTAGACAACACTCTCCCCTCTCGTTGCTATGCATCACATGATCTTGCGTGTGCGTAGGAATTTTTTTGAAATTACTACGAAACCCAACAGGGCGGCGCTGTGCAGTGCAGCCTGTCTAGATCTGTTTCAGATTCAGACAAGCTGCCCAATACGTGTCTCCTTGCGGTCCCACCCGTCAGCAAGCAACAGTCAGACGAAGACTCGGCCCCACTCATCAGCAATTAACGGTCAATGGACGGTCAAGACGGCAAACGCCCGCTATGAGCATTTGTGAGAGTTTCAGCTAAGGAAGAGGGGAAAAGTGAGCAAATGTTTGGAGCGTGGGGAAAAGTGAGCACAACTAAGGAACCAGGGGCACTAATTTAAATATCCCTAATTCAAATTGGCTTTGATATACCTTGGGATCCGGGTGGATTCACTACTTGAGCACTATATGCCTAGCTTAATGGCTTTAAAGAAAGCGCTGCCAGGGAGACAACCCAGAAGTTTTAGATAGTCATTTATTTTTGTTGAGTACTTTCATATAGTTTAAAAAACAACAAAAATAAAGAGGGGAACCCAAAACTTCTTCAAAAAGGAAAGCGAAAGTGAGAAAGACAAGCATTGTTGAAGTGGGAGAGCTCCTTGAACTTTGTTCATGCTCACGGCAACTTTGTGAATCTTGATTACAGAAACTTTTCAACAAAAATAAGTATCCCCTTGTACAATTCCATTGTATTATAAAAATAATGTGCCAAGGTTTGCCTTTAGGATGTTTACATTTGCTTGATGGTTTGTACGGTGCAGGACAGAAACTTTGGCTGTAGTGCGCGATTTTACATTTTTAGCTGGAACGTCAAATGGTTCTGATTCTTTTTGCACTGTCTTCCTATATAATTTTTTTATTTTTCCTAATTTTGGTAGAATTTTTCAAGTACCAGAAGTATGGTGAATGTTCAGATTGCTACAGACTGTTCTGTTTTAGACAGATTCTGTTTTTGATGCATAGTTTGCTTGCTTAGATGAAACTATCAATTTATATCAGTGGATTAAGCCATGAAAAAGTTATATTACAGTAGAAAAAATGCAAAAACAAAATATGAATTGGTTTGCAATAGTACTTAGAGTAGTGATTTGCTTTATTATACTAATGGATCTTACCGAGTTTTCTGTTGAAGTTTTGTGTGGATGAAGTGTTCGATGATCGAGAAGGTCTCGATGTGAGAAGAAGGAAGAGAGGCAAGAGCTCAAAATTGGGGATGCCCGAGGCACCCCAAGTAAATATTCAAGGAGACTCAAGCGTCTAAGCTTGGGGATGCTGGGGAGGCATCCCCTCTTTCTTCAACAAGTATCGGTATGTTTTCGGATTCGTTTCGTTCATGCGATATGTGCAAGTCTTGGAGCGTCTTTTGCATTTAGGTTTTTATTTTTATTTTTATGCACCATGCTGGTATGAGATAGTCCTTGGTTGATTTATAGAATGCTCTTTGCACTTCACTTATATTTTTTGAGTATGGCTTTATAGAATGCTTCATGTGCTTCACTTATATCATTTGAAATTTGGATTGCCTGTTTCTCTTTACTTAGACAACCGCCATTTGTAGAATGCTCTTTTGCTTCACTTATATTTGTTAGAGCGTGGGCATATCTTTTGTAGAAAGAATTAAACTCTCTTGCTTTACTTATATCTATTTAGAGAGATGACAGGAACTGGTCATTCACATGGTTAGTCATAAAATCCTACATAAACTTGTAGATCGCTGAATATGATATGTTTGATTCCTTGCAATAGTTTTGCGATATAAAGGTGGTGATATTAGAGTCATGCTAGTGGGTAGTTGTGGATTGTAGAAATACTTGTGTTGAAGTTTGTGATTCCTGTAGCATGCACGTATGGTGAACCGTTATGTGATGAAGTCGGAGCATGATTTATTTATTGATTGTCTTCCTTATGAGTGGCGGTCGGGGACGAGCGATGGTCTTTTCCTACCAATCTATCCCCCTAGGAGCATGCGCGTAGTACTTTGTTTCGATAACTAATAGATTTTTGCAATAAGTATGTGAGTTCTTTATGACTAATGTTGAGTCCATGGATTATACGCACTCTCACCCTTCCACCATTGCTAGCCTCTCTAGTACCGCGCAACTTTCGCCGGTACCATAAACCCACCATATACCTTCCTCAAAACAGCCACCATACCTACCTATCATGGCATTTCCATAGCCATTCTGAGACATATTGCCATGCAGCTTCCATCATCATCATATACATGACTTGAGCATTCATTGTCATATTGCTTTGCATGATCGTAAGATAGCTACCATGATGTTTTCATGGCTTGTCCGTTTTTTGGTGTCATTGCTACGCTAGATCATTGCACATCCCGGTACACCGCCAGAGGCATTCATATAGAGTCATATCTTTGTTCTAGATATCGAGTTGTAATATCGAGTTGTAAGTAAATAAAAGTGTAATGATCATCATTATTAGAGCATTGCCCCAGTGAGGAAAGGATGATGGAGACTATGATTCCCCCACAAGTCGGGATGAGACTCCGGACAAAAAAAAAGAAAAAGGCCAAAAAAAGAGAAGGCCCCAAAAAAAGGAAAAAATGAAAACAAAAAAAAGAGAAAAAGAGAGAAGGGGCAATGTTACTATCCTTTTACCACACTTGTGCTTCAAAGTAGCACCATGTTCTTCATATAGAGAGTCTCTTGAGTTATCACTTTCATATACTAGGGGGAATTTTCATTATAGAACTTGGCTTGTATATTCCGATGATGGGCTTCCTCAAATGCCCGAGGTCTTCATGAGCAAGCAAATTGGCTGCACACCCACTTAGTTTTAGTTAGAGCTTTCATACACTTATAGCTCTAGTGCATCCGTTGCATGGAAATCCCTACTCACTCACATTGATATCTATTGATGGGTATCTCCATAGCCCGTTGATACGCCTAGTTGATGTGAGACTATCTTCTCCTTTTTGTCTCCTTCACCATCATATTCCATTCCACCTATAGTGCTATGTCCATGGCTCACGCTCATGTATTGCATGAAAGTTGAAATGGTTTGAGAACGTCAAAAGTATGAAACAATTGCTTGGCTTGTCATCGGGGTTGTGCATGATTTGAATATTTTGTGTGGTGAAGATGGAGCATAGCCAGACTATATGATTTTGTAGGGATAACTTTCTTTGGCCATGTTATTTTGAAAAGACATGATTGCTTTATTAGTATGCTTGAAGTATTATTGTTTTTATGTCAAATGACAGACTATTGCTTTGAATCACTCATGTATTAATATTCATGCCATGATTAGACATATGATCAAGATTATGCTAGGTAGCATTCCACATCAAAAATTATCTTTTTATCATTTACCTACTTGAGGACGAGCAGGAATTAAGCTTGGGGATGCTGATACGTCTCCGTCGTATCTATAATTTTTGATTGTTCCATGCCAATATTATTCAACTTTCATATACTTTTTGGCAACTTTTTATATTATTTTTGGGACTAACATATTGATCCAGTGCCTAGTGCCAGTTCCTGTCTGTTGCATGTTTTTGGTTTCGCAGAATATCCATATCAAACGGAGTCCAAACGGGATAAAAACGGACGGAGCTTATTTTTGGAAAATATGGAAAATTCGGAAGGAAAATCAACGCGAACCAGTGCCCGAGGTGGTCACGAGGCAGGCCCCCCCCCCTAGGGCGCGCCCCCTACCCTCGTGAGCCCATCGTAAGGCGGTTGGCGCTCTTCTTTTGCCGCAAGAAAGCTAATATTCGGAAAAAAATCACGGCAAAGGTTTCAGGCCAATCGGAGTTACGGATCTCCATATATATACGAAACGGTGAAACAGAGCCAGGAGAGAACGCAGAACCAGAGAAAACAGAGAGATAGATCCAATCTCGGAGGGGCTCTCGCCCCTCCCATGCCATGGAGGCCAAGGACCAGAGGGGAAACCCTTCTCCCATCTAGGGAGGAGGTCAAGGAAGAAGAGGAAGAAGGGGGCCCCTCTCCCCCTCGCCTCCGGTGGCGCTGGAACGCCGCTGTGGCCATCATCATCATCACCGCGATCTTCACCAACACCTCCGCCATCTTCACCAACATCTGCATCACCTTCCCCCCTCTATCTACAGCGGTCCACTCTCCTGCAATCCGATGTAACCTCTACTTGAACATGGTGCTTTATGCTTCATATTATTATCCAATGATGTGTTGCCATCCTATGATGTCTGAGTAGATTTTCGTTGTCCTATCGGTGGTTGATGAATTACTATGATTGATTTAATTTGCTTGTGGTTATGTTGCTGTCCTTTGGTGCCCATCATATGATTGCGCGTGTGGATCACACCCTAGGGTTAGTTGTATGTTGATAGGACTATGTATTGGAGGGCAAGAGTGATAGAAGCTTCAACCTAGCATAGAAATTGATGCATACGGGATTGAAGGGGGACCGAGATATCTTAATGCTATGGTTGGGTTTTACCTTAATGAACATTAGTAGTTGCGGATGCTTGCTAATAGTTCCAATCATAAGTGCATAGAATTCCAAGTAAGGGATGACATGCTAGCAATGGCCTCTCCCACATAATACTTGCTATCGGTCTAGTAAAGTAGTCAATTGCTTAAGGGACAATTTCGCAACTCCTACCACCACTTTTCCACACTCGCTATATTTACTTTATTGTTTCTTTATCTAAACAGCCCCTACTTTTTATTTACGTAATCTTTATTATCTTGCAAACCTATCCAACAACACCTACAAAGTGCTTCTAGTTTCATACTTGTTCTAGGTAAAGCAAATGTCAAGCGTGCGTAGAGTTGTATTGGTGGTCGATAGAACTTGAGGGAATATTTGTTCTACCTTTAGCTCCTTGTTGGGTTCGACACTCTTACTTATCGAAAACTGTTGCGATCCCCTATACTTGTGGGTTATCACTAAACAGTGCATGCATGCGTGGTATCCCTTGTTTGTCTGTCCTGGAAGGTTACTGAGAGCGGGCCAATCGTTGATGGTTTCAAACAGCAATGCATGCAGGTTAAATTCCACCTGTTTGTGCTCATCCCATGCATGTACACCGTTTCCATTCCACAGCTGTAAAAGTTCTTCAACTAATGGCCTTAGGTACACATCAATGTCGTTCCCGGTTTTCTTAGGGCCTTGGATGAGAATTGGCATCATAATGAACTTCCGCTTCATGCACATCCAAGGAGGAAGGTTATACATACATAGATTCACGGGCCAGGTGTTGTGATTGCTGCTCTGCTCCCCGAAAGGATTAATGCCATCCGCGCTTAAAGCAAACCATACGTTCCTTGGGTCACTTGCAAACTAAGCCCAGTACTTTCTCTCGATTTTTCTCCACTGCAACCCGTCAGCGGGTGCTCTCAACTTCCCGTCTTTCTTACGGTCCTCACTGTGCCATCGCATCAACTTGGCATGCTCTTTGTTTCTAAACAGTCATTTCAACCGTGGTATTATAGGAGCATACCACATCACCTTCGCAGGAACCCTCTTCCTGCGGGGCTCGCCCTCAACATCATCAGGGTCATCTCGTCTGATCTTATACCGTAATGCACCGCATACCGGACATGCGTTCAAATCTTTGTACGCACGTCGGTAGAGCATGCAGTCATTAGGGCATGCATGTATCTTCTCCACCTCCAATCCTAGAGGGCATACGACCTTCTTTGCTGCGTACGTACTGTCGGGCAATTCATTATCCTTTGGAAGCTTCTTCTTTAATATTTTCAGTAGCTTCTCAAATCCTTTGTCAGGCACAGCATTCTCTGCCTTCCACTGTAGCAATTCCAGTACGGTACCAAGCTTTGTGTTGCCATCTTCACAATTGGGGTACAACCCTTTTTGTGATCCTCTAACATGCGATCGAACTTCAGCTTCTCCTTTTCATTGTCGCACTTTTCCCTTGCATCAACAATGACCCGGCGGAGATCATCATTGGGCACATCGTCTGGTTCCTCTTGATCTTCAGCTTCCTCGTTTGCAGCATCACCGTATTCAGGGGGCACATAGTTGTCATCGTCCTCTTCTTCTTCGCTGTCTTCCATCATAACCCCTATTTCTCCGTGCTTCGTCCAAACATTATAGTGTGGCATGAAACCCTTATAAAGCAGGTGGGTGTGAAGGATTTTCTTGTCAGAGTAAGACCTCGTATTCCCACAATCAGGGCATGGACAACACATAAAACCATTCTGCTTGTTTGCCTCAGCCACTTCGAGAAATTTATGCACGCCCTTAATGTACTCAGAGGTGTGTCTATCACCGTACATCCATTGCCGGTACATCTGCGTGCATTATATATAATTATGTGTGTCAAAAGTAAGAAAATTAGACAAGTATCTATCTAAAGTAAGATTTTTTTTCTTTCAGAAAAAAGATAAGAACAAGAGGCTCACCACGGTGGTGCGGGCGTCGACGGCGGTGAAGACAAGGACGGGACGTGCTGGACCGCTAAACCTAGACAAATCTCAGAAAAAATGGAGCTCGGAGGTCGAGCTTCGAGAGGAGAAAGCTTAACTAGTGTGGCTCAGACATTTCATCGAACACCTCACATGCATAAGAGGTGAGCTAGAGCACCCAAATGCCCTTCCTCGCCGGCCAGCAAAAAACAGAGCACTATGGAGTGCTCTGCTCGCCGGCGATGGGGTATATATAGGCAACTCATTTGTCCCGGTTCGTGGCTGGAACCGGGACTAAAGGCCATCCTTCTGTCCCGGTTCCTGCCACGAATCGGTACCAATGGTTGTGGGCCAGGAGAGAGGCCCATTTGTCCCGGTTCATGCCAAGAACCGGGACAAATGGGCCCAGACAAACCGTGACCAATGCCCACGAGGCCCCGGCCGGCCCCCTGGGCTCACGAACCGGGACAAATGCAACCGGGACTAACGTGCTGGCTAGGCCCGAACGAAAGCCCCTTTTTCTACTAGTGATGGTTAGCTTTGCCAAACCGTCTGCATAGATGAGGGCCTTCACAAACAGCTTTTCTCGTTTTAACGTGTGTGTTTCGGTAAGATCGCAAAAATTGAATAAGCAGGGTGTCTTTATGCAAGTTATCGGATTTACCATCGTGGTCGGATTTCTTCTTGCCCTTTGAAGTAAACTAGCAATTGAAGTAAACATCTAACACACTTTGACTACGAAAACTAGTATGTGATGTGTCTCTTGCGAACAACAAGTTGGTGCTGCACCTACTAGCAGTACCTAAAGAATCATGCTAGCGGTTGTATCCCAGCTTTGATAGCAACCCATATTTCCACATTTCATCCAAAAAACAGTACCATCATTTCACCATAATTCAACATTTCAGTTGCCGCCCGACCCACCGATCAAGCACCGCCGTGGGTTTCGACAGGGGGACCCCCTGTCCCCCCCTCCTCTTTGTCATTGCGGTTGACCCGCTACATAAAATCCTTGACTTAGGAACGTGGAAAGGCCTTCTTCATAAGATTCGTGGGCGGGAGGCAATGGTGCGAACCTCTCTCTATGCAGATAACGTGCCGGTCTTTGTGGCTCCTCTCAAGCAGGACATTGATAACCTTGCCTCGATCTTGAGAGGCTTTGGCAAGGCTATGGGTCTCTGTACCAAATTTCTGAAAAGTTCGGTCATGCCAATTCGTTGCAAGCACCTCAACCGGGCACATACTTGGGAGTATGCCAGCAATTCGAGCAACCTTCCCGGTGAAATACTTAGTTCTACCACTCTCGGTAGGGCAACTTAAGAATTGGACTTCCCATATCTTGAGGACAAGGCGGCTGGCAAATTGGTTGCTTGGGAGGGCCAAAACATCACAACTATTGGTCGCACGGCCCTCCTCAAGTTGGTCGTATGCTCCCAAGCGGTGTACTCCATCACGCCTCGCTCTCATCGTACCACCAAGCACTCTTCATAACCTAACAAAGATTGAAAGAGCTTTTCTTTGGTCCAGTGCGGACAAGGCGATGGGTGCCAAATGCAAGGTTAATTGGGATACATTGTTGCAGACCAAAGGAATATGGTGGCCTTGGGGTGCTTAATACCGACAAGTTTGCACGTGCACTACGTATGGCTAAGATGGCCTCGGTTTGAGTGGAAGGAACCCCATAGATTATGGTAGGATTTGGCAACCCTTGCATGGAGGATGATCTCAACTTTTTCTATGCTTCGACTACCATCACCGTGGGGGACGGAGCCAATACGCCATTTTTGGATTCCCTTGGCTTCTAGGGCGCAAACCGAAGGGTATTGCACCACTAATTTATGAGGCTTCGTGGAGAAAGAACTCGAAGGTGAGTGAGGATCTCAAAGGAAACATGGATTATCAAAATCAACTAGAACACTGTCGTCTCCGGTGAACACATTTGGGAATTTTTCACTCTTTGGATGCTTGTGAATGACTTCCATCTTGATGAGAAACTCGATGGTGATATTATTTGGAAGCACTCAAATTACGGGATCTACATGGCGGCCACCGCATATAAGGCTCAGTTTCTTGGATTAAATCTTTCCTCCATGGACCGCATGGTTTGGAAAGTGTCGGCTCCCCCGAAGGTTTTTTTTTGCATTGGCTCTCCAAAATAGGATTTGGACCGCCGATCACCTGGAGAGGCGGGGGTGGGCAAATTGTGACCTATGCCCTCTTTGCAAAAGGTAGGTGCACATCTCTTCTTCAAGTGTCTCTACACGCTTAGGCTTTGGAGGTCAGTCATTGCCAAGCTTAGCCTAGCTCACGTGGACACCACTGATTGGCACCTTGACCATTCCGTCCACGGATGGTGGGACAAGAGAACCGGCAATCACGTCCCAAACAGGAGCTTTATAACCTCCCCCGCCATTCTTGTTTCTCAGACCATTTGGAATGAGCTTTTTTTGTGAAATCGATATTTTGATCGGACTGATGATTTGAGCTACAAAGTATTTTGAAGTTTTGAAATAGGGAGAATGCATGATGACATCGGTGTTTTGTCCTCTAATCTGCGCATGCATGTGCACGTGGGGAGAACGGTTAGAGGACCATGTTTATGCCTGGTAATTTATATGAAAACAACATAGTAATTAATGTGCCACAGAGATTATAACTTGCGTAGCTCAGGCTTGGTAGCGTTTTACCTCCAAAAAATGTTGTCGAAACATACCAATATGAGATATAGTTTCGAATGTCTCGTCATGATGAACATATTTTGTGAGAACGATTTTTCAATCGGGCCGACCATTTGAGCTACAAAATATTTTAAAGTTTCAAAATAAAGAGAATCTAAGATGACATCAGCATTTTGTCCTCTAGTGCATCCACATCCACGTCTATGTGAGGAGAAAGATTTTTTTTAGCAAAAGAGGGTTTCCTTTCCGATTTCTATTAAAGAAACCAGGGAACGAGTACATGTAGAAGAGTTCAGGTACAAAATAACACCATCAAACCACCTCCTACTACTGTTCTTATAGCATACAATATCACGCTAAAACGACGCCTACTAAAAGGTATCTGGGGCCCTAAAGAAAGATCTAAGTAGACGCCTTCCATCAGCATCCTCCGTCAAATCTTTAGTCACATCACTCCAAAATGCCACCCCTGAGTAGCACGATAAATCTCACTTGCCACCTACTTTATGAGTCTTGCTCCCAAAATCAGCATTTTTTCTATGGATCCTTTGTCTGCAAAACAGCCCAATCAGAAATCCAATTGCACATCGTTTTTATGATTCCCATCGGGTCATTAATTTTTTCTATAAAAATGATACCATTTCTACAAATCTAAATCGCCCAGCGTAGGGCTGAAGTACCGGTCAATACAAGTTTCTTATCAATTTTCAGGAATCTACCAAGCCAGCTACAAAAACTTTCTTCTAGATTGCCGGGGATTTGCTTTAGATCAAAATCACACCCAATTAAACTCCATACTAACCTAGCAACCGAGCAGGAGAAGAAGAGATGATCAATGGTCTCTTTCTTCCCACAAAAAAACACAATGTTTCTCACCTTTCCACCCTCTTTTTAACAGATTATATTTTCTCAGAATGCTCTTCTTATTAAGCAGCCACAGAAGAAAATTTATTTTCGCTGGAACTTTCGTTTTCTAGAGGAACTTTTGAGGGAAGCCAGCATTAGTTTTAATGAGATAGAGATATAAAGATTTAATAGTCAATTTCTTATCAGCAGTTAACATCCACATAGGCCTATGTCTGCCTCCATACATTAGAACCTCCTCACATATGTCCTTCAACCTCATCCATAAATTTCCAAACTCTCCAAACAGAGATCTACTAAAAGAAAATTGTCCCCACCCTTTATCAATAGCATCTCTAACAGAAATGCCATGGTCATTGTTAATAAAATACAAAGGAGGATAAGCATCCTTACGAGGTTTATTCCCCATCCACCAATCTTCCTAGAATCTTGTATTTTTTTTCCACCCCCTAGCTTCTTCTTGATGTGGAGATATAAGAAATTTTTAATTTTGATGAGACTAGACCATTTTTCATGCCCGGTAATCACTATGAGACCAGTTTGTTAACTTGTGTGTCACGGACGTGATAACTTACGTAGTTCAGGCCTGATAACTTTTTACCCAAAAAATAAAGTCGTCGGAATATACCAACATGGGATCTAGTTTCGAAGGTCTTGTTGCGACGAAAATTTTATATGAAAATGATTTTTTCAATCGGACCGACGATTTGAGCTACAAAACATTTTAAAGTTTCAAAATAAATAGAATCTAGGATGACATCAGTGTTTTGTCCTTTAGTGCATGCATGTATGTAATTAGAGGTCCTTAGAGAGAGTACTCCCCATGCGAGAGAAGGGTTCATTCTAATGCATGTATGCATGTAATTAGAGGGGGAGGAAGGCGTTCGTATCTATTGCTTAAAAACAGAACAGTCAGAATTTAGTCAATCCCTAAGTTATATAGTTTGAGAAATACGAAAAAGAAAATATATAAAAAAGTATGTGTTTGCACCTGTCATGGTGCTCTCTCACAACTTTTCCCAGTTCTTAACCGACGAACAAACTAACTGATAGAATTCCTAACTGAAACTACCGACGAATCTGAAATTCTGAACCTGCAGCTGGTTAACTTACACAAGCGTGATGGTTTGCTTCAAATTTTGCCTTTGCTTATTGAGGTGCATTAGGATCTTCACGTATTGCATAAGTAAGATTATTGGTTAATACCGTTGCAACTATTTGTGATACTAAGAAGTTTTAGATCACTTTTCCCATTGACAGGTGAAGAGGTTTAGTGTTGATGCTGGTTTGGTGAGATAGTTTCACACCACTTATCAACAGAGGTAGAGGCTATGGTGCTATCATTGTGGAATGGAAAGGTAAGGCACAAGTTTGTATGGAGCACACACACGCACACGCACGCACGCGTGCACACACACACACACACACACACACACACACACACACACAAAGTCATTGTTGAGATGTCAAATATTGGTAGGCAAATAGGGTATGCGCTGGCAAAAATATTTTCATGTGTGCCCATTGACCTGTCAACGTTCTAGTTATTCTAGACCCGACGAGGATCCTTTTGATCTTAAGTCACCACGTCCATTGCTTTCTCCTTTTTTAAAATCTTTTTCTTACCAAGTCTAAACACATGGCCTAGCAAAGTGGCCCATGTAAACATACCCATGCAACTTTATTATGGACGGTGACAAAACTTCATCGAAGAGGGAGAATGTAGGATGACATGAGTGTTTTGTCCTCTAATCCATGCATGCATGTGCACTTGGGGAGAATGGTTGGAGGACCATGTTTATGCCTCGTAATGTATATCAAAACAACATCGTAACTTATGTGCCACAGATATGATAACTTACGTAGCTTAGGGCTGGTAACTTTTTACCTGCAAAAAAACATTGTTGAAACATATCAACAGGGGATCTAGTTTTTAAGGTCTCGTCGCGACGAACATTTTATGTGAAAACAATTTTTCAACCAGGCCAACAGTTTGAGCTACAAAATATTTTAAAGTTTTAAAACAAAGAGAATTTAGGATGACATCAGCGTCTTGTCCTCTAGTGCATCAATGTGCACGTGAGGAGAAAGGTTGGAAGACCGTTTTTCATGCCCAGTAATTTCTATGAACAGTTTGGTAACTTATGTGTCATGGACGTGATAACTTACGTAGCTCAGGCCTGATAACTTTTTGCCTGAAAAAAAAATCGTCGGAACATACCAACATGGGATCTAGTTTCGAGGGTCTCATCACGACGAACATTTTATGTGAAAATGATTTTCAATCGGACCAATGGTTTGAACTATAAAACATTTTAAAATTTTAAAATAAAGAGAATTTAGGATGTCATCAGCATTTTGTCCTCTGGTGTATGCATGCCTGTAATTAGAGGTAATTAGAGAGAGTACTCCACGTGAGAGAAGGGGGTTTCATTCTAATGCATGTATGCATGTAATTAGAGGGGGAGGAAGGCGTTCGTATCTATTGCTCAAAAACAGAATAGATGGAAGTTAGTCGATCTCTAAGTTATATAGTTTGAGAAATACAAAAAAGAAAATATCAAAAAAAAGTATGTGTTTGCACCTGGCATGGTGCTCACTCACAACTTTTCCCAGTTCTTAACTGACGAAGAAACTACCTGACGAAACTTGAAACTCTGAACCTGCAGCTCGTTAACTAAGATTATTGGTTAATACCGTTGCAACTATTTGTGATAGTAAGAAGTTTTAGATCAGTTTTCCCATTGACATGTGAAGAGGTTTAGTGTTGACGCTGGTTCGGTCTTCATTGAGATAGTTTCATGGAAATGTAAGGGACAAGTTTGTATGGAGAACACACACGCACACACATAAAGTCATTGTTGAGATGTCAAATATTGGTGGCAAATAGTGTATGCGCCGGCAAAAATATTTTCATGCAGTAGTTATTCTAGACCCGACGAGGATCCTTTTGAACTTGAGGGCCCCTGGCCTATCAGGGTTGTACAAATGGGGGCGCAGAAAGTAAGCTTTCCGGTTCACTAAGAACCATCATAATAATTTGCAAAAAGCAGAATAAGGAGGAATCTTAAGTTAAGTAGCCACGCAAACAACAAGGCGAAGACGAAACATTGGGCCGTAATTTCGGTGGTGAGTCGAACGGTCGATCCCAAACGTTATGCCAAAACACGAGTAGGAGGAGTATTGGGTCTGTGGTAGGCAATAACCGCATAGATGGACTGCACCATTTGGGAGACAAAGACGAGGATGGCGATGAAGAACACCACGCGGTAGAAGATATTACCGCAGTACTTCTCGCGGAAGAAGCCCTTGAAGTTGTGCGCCGGGACGCCGCAGCGCTTCTCCACGGCGTGCCATATGGGCTTGAGGTAGTTCCGCTGGAGGTTGTGGATGTCCAGGGCCATGCCGTGGCACAGACAGGCAAAGCCCTGTGCGGCCGACTCGTCGCTGCCCAGGAAATGCTCGACAACCATGGCGCTCCGCAGGAGCCCCACGTCCTCCGCCGTGCATGCCACCTGCGACATGAAGTAGCAGTAGGCCGTGACGGGCCTGGCCTCCTGCTGCTCCTCCAGAGCCATCAGGTTCCGCAGGACCGTCCACGTGTTGCTGTCCACGCGTAGGAGAGGGATCCGCAGGTTTCCTCCGTCGAGCTCCACGTCGAGGATGCTCCACTCCTCGCCGGCGCCGAAGGCCCGGCGCTTGAACAGCAGGTTGGCGTACCTGCGGTACTCGGTCGCCCGGCGCCATGGGCCCGTTAGAAGGCCTGATGTCCGCTCCTGCGGCTGCGGCTGCTGCTGCTGCTGCTGCTGCAGCGGCGACGCCATGTAGCAGTACACCAGGTCGAGCAGGTGGACAGACGTCGACGGCGCCTCCCGCGGCGTCTTGCTGATGTACAGCTGCCTCTGCAGCAGCTCTTCGACGGGCCTCGCGATGCACTCCACAGCGGATGTCACTTCCCCTGGTGCTCTCATGTAATTCAGGATCTCGTGGATGACAAACAGAGGTATCTGGTTCTCAAGGAGGTACAGGATGTCCCGCACCACAGTGTTGTCTCTGTACACTATGCTCCGACTGCTGGGTGATCCGGTCGCCTCCTCACGCTGGTAGCAGTCTACAAAGAGGCTAACCAGATAACACCCATCAAGCAGCAGCATACGGGAGAACTTTGCTGAGTCGCCGGCGTGGTCGTCCGGCTCCGGCAGATGGGTGTAGTATCCCCTCGCTCTGTACTGCACTCTATCCATGACCCGCTCCAGACCGGAGAGGTTAACCACGCTTACTAGATCGCGGACGGCCCTCTTCTTCGCTTCCGTCCACTGCCAAGAATCTGCGCTTTCATGGTAAGGACCGATGGGTACGGCGTACGGCGTGAACAGGTCGGCCGCGACGCGCCGGAGGTTCGCACGGACCTTGGGGATCACCCCATCCCCTGAAGAATGCAGCTCATTTTGCACATTGATAACCACTGAAGGACCTGCATCTGCATGCCAAACACGTACCACTGAAGCTGAAGGAAATCTAGGGATGCAATCGCTAAAACACCACGTGTCAGCATAATAATCGCGTAAAAATATATATACTTCCAGAAATGGCGTCTTTATTAAACCCAACGTTTACATCAACAAGATACAACACCATTAAGATTTTTTAACCACATAATAATTTGTAAATGAGAGCCATAGCTACTTCCTGTAGATCTATACCGCTCCAGGTCGTTTTCTGCCTCAGGAACTAGGGATTTCTATTGGTTTCTTTTAATTATATGAAATGAAATCGGGGGCATGGCCCTTCAATTCGAAAAAACAAACTTGAGGGATTTCCTCGGTACAAAACTCACCGAGAGAGAAATTTCCTTCCTCATGTGCCAGAACAACCATATGTAATAATTTGTTATATAAGCTTTAAGTTTGGTGGCCCTTAATTGTGTCCTCATCCGGCCCAAGAATGTGGATGTGCTTTGTCCTATGACGGCCATTAGCCATTGTATATGAAAGTACTTCTACTTTGTGTTTCTCTAAATGTTCTAGGTCATTAATGATATCTGAAAGTCTATGTTTTTTTTATAAACTCCGGTAGTATTAAGCGTCCATCACCTCAGCTGTTGACGCAGCGGTTCTAGTATTCCAGCATTCACTAGGGCTTCGCCCAGCCACCAGCCTATTCCAAACAATTTTTAACTAGGTCCTCAAAACCGTCACGGTACGTCCATCTCAATTCGAATTGAATTGGTGTTTGCATCCATGAGGCATTGTGACCCCTGCGTCAAGAAGGAGTGCATCACAATTGAAGCATGCCTCAATACGCTCAAGAGCTCAAACTAGGACCAAAGTGTATTCAGCCTCCCATTCGGTAAATCAGTACACGATCAAATTTCTCACATGTTGTGAGTCTAAGATTATTTGCCCATGTGAACTACCTTCCTCACATTCTTACCTCTCTCAAGTACTAAGCTATCAATGACAGTATTAAATAAGAAAGACTAGTGAGTGTAAAATTGGTCATTTTTACATGCTAATCTCAGGATATTAAATTCCCCACCTGTAAGGATAGATATGGATTATCTTTTGCAAGATTTTATCGAAAAATATATTTTGCAAGATTGAGCAAATTTCGAAGAAAATCTGTTATATGCTCATTTATGGGCAGCATCATACACAACAACTTAGCTACAACTGAGGTTCTCAGCCTTATTTCAAATATGAAATTTAATATGAAACTTTCCATTCAAAAAGGTCAACCGATCCATGGAGCAAGTTTTAATGCTAAGTACTCCCTCCGTTCCTAAATATTTGTCTTTCTAGACATTTCAAATGACTACTACATACGGATGTATGTAGACATATTTTAGAGTGTAGATTCACTCATTTTGCTCCGTATGTAGTCACTTGTTGAAATGCCTAGAAAGACAAGTATTTAGGAACGGAGAGAGTAAATGCCGCCCAATCTACCACACGGAGGTAGGTAGTGCCAACTGAAGTCGTAACCACCTGAGAGGTGATCAAGGACATGCACGGGAAAGTCGTGTCGACGAGTTTTTTCACCACGACAAAGTGCAAACCATATCTCAAAGGTAATCAGCGATACTCGAGCATGTTTAACCAAGTCTCTGAGACCTCTACTATCCCATATCATGCTATTCATGGGAAACATGCATTGATTTGGATAACATCACCTTTTAGACGGCTTTTGATTCTTTTTTGAGTAGTGGGATTGAGATTTACGGTTAATTAGAAATCATGACATCACATATGGATCCAATCATACCTAGCTTCATCCAAACCGACTTCTCACACTACTCCAATAAGATGAGCGAGACCGTCAGATGCGGCATCCACTTCTACATCGAAGGTGGTAGGTTTTTTTTTTCTATTTGTAACCTTGGGAAAAACCTTAAACGGGCTAATCTCCACATGTTTGAGTGCCTTAAAAGACACATGTATACCATTATCATTCTTTCCTAATACTACACCTAGTGATTGAAGAACAGAATAAATACATGAACTAGGAAAATCAATAATTTTTTTGGATGATGGTGTACCTTCTGAGTAGTCTAGGTTGTGTGAAGCTTGACGCTGCATTGTGGAGTCCTCATCTGTGGATGTCGAGTCATCAGCGGCAACCGGATGACTCCCACTATGCCACAAAGACATTGGTGTAGGAGTCAGGGAGGCTGGCGCTATAATCCCGAACGACGAGACCACCGAGGGTGGTGATGTCGGCGTTAACGCCATCCCCAAAGACCCAACCACTGTCGGCGAGCCATTCGTTGAGCGAGTCACAGCTTGTGGTTCAGCCAACCCTGTAGAATGGCTAGGCGGGCTCTGCAGTGGGTGCACCAACGTGGACTGGATCGGCAGCCCAAGCTCCTCTGAGGCCATTGGTGTTGCAAACTCCATCCGGGCTGAATGAGGAGGTGGAGTAGACAGCCCGCTCTCCGGAGTGAGTTGACTTGGCGACGACGGCGGGGAGGCGTCCATCCTTTACTATCCCATGATCCGCAATGTCCACATTTATTTTTTTGATAATAAACACAACAAATCCTATGTCAACATCCCTGGACAGATAACATTGCATGGGTAGAAAAATAATAACTGGTGTGCATGCATTTGAGATCCCGACTACTCCCTCTGTTCGCAAATATATCTCTTTTTAGAGATTCTTATATGGACTACATACGGAGCAAAATAAATGAATCTACACTCTCAAATGCTTTTGTATGTTGTCTATATTTAAATCTCTAAAAAAGACTTGTATTTTGGAAGGAGGGAGTACTTTTTGTGTAAACTACAGTGTTCAGATTGTATCTTGTCTAAACATAATCAGAGTATGTAAATTTCATGTGAAATTTCCATGTTATATACACATGAAAAAAGTTTGAGGTTCCTCTTAAAATTATCCACCACTCAATTTTGCTTCACTAGATCTCGCTCTGTATATCTTGCAGCTTAATCTTAGAAAACAGGAGAACACAAATGCAAAGGTGCCTAATGAGATTTCTGGTAAAAGGCTAATTAACTGCGCTAGAAACTCAACGTACACATAATCATAAGTTTACAAAATGCTCTATATATCCGGTGGACTGAAGAAAGAAAGTGATTTTTTTTTGAAGAATTGGGACAATATAGAGGATAAAATCGAACTGAACCGGATTACATTTACTTCATTCATACCTGGCGGCGTCGCAAGGGGCGCTGCTGGCACTTGAAAGCTAAGATGTTCAAGTGGATGTTCCCCTCTTCACTACGTACTAATGTGGTTCGTTGCGAGGCTAGCTCTCTCTCTCTATATATGGCACCAGATTTACATGTTCATCGTCCATCGTGCCCCTAGGTCCCGTGGTGGTGCATGTGCGAGCAGGATAGAGCTAGGAAACAGCACGGCGCGCGCGGGCGAGACGAACGACAAGATTAGCAGACACACTGGCCAGGCACGGGCTTTTCTTCCGTTCGCTTGTGGCTGGCCGGCCGGTTAAGAAAAGTTTTTTGCTCCTTTGCCAACGGTCCCCATGCATGCAAGGAGCATCGTACCTTTCCCGCTGGTCTATTTTCTTCTGCCCACATTCACTACACGGGATTATTATTTTTAATTATATTGAGACTAACAAGTAACAAATCAGTAAGGTTATACATCATGGAAGATATTGCTCGTGCAAATTTTAGTGGCGTAGATGAAAATATGACCGTTGGGAAGAGCTGCTACTGCGACCGTCCCGCCCCGAAAATGATACACCTACGGACGTTTCTCACGGAAAGAATCGTACAGGCGTACGTGTTCTATTGTAATTCATCCACCCCCCGCTGAATTTCAGGATGGGGCCCTCCTTCCCCCAACCAATTGATGGCAGCTCGGTCCGTAGGCATAAGTCTGTAGAAAAATGCCCGTAGCTGTAGCATTGTTGGTCCGGCCTACCCCTTTCCCACCTTTGTCGGAGAAGCGCAGGCGACGACGCTCTAACTCTGACCGGTATACTTGCCCTCACCCTGCTGACTATGCTCTACGGCTCCATGCTGCTTTTCCTCGGCAAGCAGTTTTTTTTTAAACAAAGGCAAAAGATTTGTCTCATTCATTAATTAAGTAGAAAAAAATTGCCCAGTTAATCAACGGAAAACCGGGAAAAATCGTCACAAACCTCTAAACGGCACATGCAAATATCCCACATACACCTTTACAAAGAGTGCCTCATCAAGCTAGCACGCGTCATCGTCATCGCTTCTTCCCAAACAGGTGTCATCGCCATCCCTAATCCCCAAGCAAGTGACTTCGACTTCGCCATGAACGAACATCGATGTCGAACCAACACACAACATAGAGGCCATATAGGAATACATGAAAATCCATGCCAGAACTCAGCCACCCGCATCGAGGCGACGCAGCTCTGACTCTGAACAAAAGATCCAAAGAAGAACTATGCAAGACCGGCGTCGTGGAAGACCACCGAACGGACCACCTACTGCATGTCATTGTTGCCACATGGGCCCGCTGCCGCAACTTCGACTTCACCACAATAACCAAACTGAGGTAATCCCACAAACACGCCGAAGAAGAGCCCACTACCACTGCAATGCCTCCGATTTCACAAGCCCCATCATCGTTGCCATAGAAGCCATGATGCCGCAGCAACACCTACCACCAACCTCCCAACACACCAACTGGTCCCTCTGGCTGGATTGAACTCCAAAATCGATGCCTCCGAGAGGGAAACGACACCAACACGGCGCCAACGACCGACCCTCGGGGTCTGGGGTTTCCCTGGAGCTGTCCCTCGCAGAGGAAGAGAGAGCATCCCGCAGACGCCTTCAAGAAGGTTACGGCATCCATGGACGCCGCCATCACAGGCTCCGGCCATGGCTAGAGACGGATTTTCACCCAGCCATCGTAATCCTCCAGTCTATAGCCAATCCGGCAGCCCACCTTCCTTCGCTACATCTCCACACGTCCTCCACCTCGACAGCACAAAACTGCGACCTCATCACCATCAGGAAGAGACGCCTCGTCTGCAGGTTGTTGCCTAGAGCCGCCACCAGGCTGGACTTGATGCAGAGAGGCCGAAGGAGTCCGCCCCAAGCCTCCAGTCCAAGATGCGCGCCCTACCGCATCCGCATCGCGCCTCACCAGCGCCCCGACCAGAGCGCTTGAACCACGCCAACGCGCACTGCACAACGTTGCCACACCATGCGCCGCAGCGCCTTGCCACATCGCGTGATCATCGCGGCAACCCCTGCAGATCAGCATGCACCGTGCCATGGCGTCTCCATCGCGGCCTCGAGTGACCGCGCCGCCCCTTGCCGTCATCAGATCGACGATCCCCTTTTCGTCGCCCCCGAGGGAATGCCAGATCCCGCTCCGCTCGAGGTTGCCATGAGCTAACCGACGTGCCGCCGCTCCGCTCGGACCACCGGAGCCGCGTTAGCCCGCGCCGGAACCAGGCCAGCCCGTGCCGGAGCCACGACTGCGCACCCGTCCAAGTCCGCCGCAGCAGCACGCTAGATGCGCCCTTGCACCCTGCGGAGAGATGCCCCGCCACCACCCTCCCTGGAGCCTGACTGGGCTTCGCCAGTGGCCTCCTCAAGCGGGGGTGAGGCGAGGGGTGGAGGGAGGTGGGAAGGAGGCGGTGGCGGAGGGGTTCCCCCGTGTCGCCAGCTAGAGGCGATGCGGGCGTGCGTGCGGGGAGGGGGTGGGTGAGAGGGGGCTCCTTGGCATATAGTGAGGGGGGGAGGGGGCTCCTTGGCATGCAGTGAAGGCACCCTCAACAGCTAAATCTAGAGGCACCGATTTGGGTCTACGAATAGACCTCGGTCCCCGTCTTAGGCCCTGTTTGGTTTCTAAATCATATGACTTTTTTTAGTCCTAACTTATAAGTCTTAAGTTCCTAAAAAGTCCCTACTTGTTTAGTTCCTGAGACTTAACATGAACTAAAAGATCATATTACAACTATAAGTCCCTATAAGTCCCTCCCGGCCCGTTTGGTTTAGATGGGACTTATAAAGATTTTTTTAAGTCCCTGAAAACAAACACCCTCTTAGTCACCACAGGGCAATGGTGCATGTGATGATAGAGCGGGAGAGTACATTCTCTAGGCCGCAGAATTATTTTATTTAATATTGTATTGGCAGTGTCTTGAACTTAAGACCTCTTGATTCAGATACCATTGAATTCATGCTCTAGCCAACTCATCCAAATGTCTGAACTTATGAAGGAAGGCGGGCAATATATTTCAACATCCTCGACACCGCTCCCACGGAGTGCGACCATATCAACATGGTGATGGCAAGATGGAGTCACACTAGATCCAGTTCTCCAGTGGCTGGAATGGTGGCGCCTGCTGATGCCAAGGTTATTCTAGTTGCTTTCGGAGTTAGTTTGGTGAACCACGGAGAGCTGAGAAAAATGATCATTTGCTTCTTGTTCAGGTTTATTGAAGAGTGCTTGAAATTAATCTTAAATTCCAAGCAAAAGAGTCGTGAAAGTCATTTGTTTGTGATGATATTTGAGAGGAAAACCGAATTAATTAACAGCAACAGAGAACAAAGTAATGAAAAATAATGAAAACCGCAATTGGGCTAAAATCGTTCTTAGGAAGTCAGGGTTCCCGCTAGCGTATATTATAAGTATAAAGATAGGGTCCCGATAACTGCCACACGTGTGGTGTATCGAATAGTTGTGCCACACGCCTTGTGTGGTGTGGACATCAATCAGCCCACATACCTACGTGTGGGCAAAACAACTAATGCCCACACACATCTTTTTTTTCCTCCTGAACCCTCTCACACGCGTGCGTGTGGGCGAAGTTGATAACACCCACACGCCTGTATGTCAGGCGTCGTACCCTTCTGGTCCGCGCACGCGACGCGTGACGCCCATCGCGCGCCCGCAGTTGCCATGGTCCAGACCCTCGTCCATGTTCGTTTATCTGCAGTTGCCATGTCGCTAAACTACGGTTGCCATGTCGGACAACTGCACTTGCCATGGTTGCTCAACTGCAGTTGCCATGTATGGTCTAATCTAATGTAGTTGCCATGATTTCACAACTTTAGGAGTTGCCACATACTAACACTAGGCAGTTGAGAGAGTTGCCATGTGCTCACAAGCATGCTAGGACAGTTGCCATATAAAAAGGAAGAGTTGCCATCTGCTTACGTGCACGTTAGGGCAGTTGCCATGTACGTGCACGTTGGGGCAGTTGCCATGTACCATGCAAAAACACATGGCAACTCGGTAAAAGACAGTTGCCATCTGCTTACGTGCACACTAGGCAGTTGCCGTGTACCCTGCAAAAACACATGGCAACTCGGGAAAAAAAGAGAGTTGCCACCTGCTTATAAAGCACACTAGAGGCAGTTGCCATGTGCGCTGCAAAAACACATGGCAACTAGCAGCTTACGTGTGGGAGAGGAGACGGGCGTGTGGGCGAGATGGCAAATGCCCACACACCAGCCCTTGTGCATGACTGAAAACTGGTGTGTGGGTGAACTGCTAAACGCCCACACACCGGCCCCTCCGTGTGGTAAAACGGATGTGTGGGCGAACTATGTCACACACCACACACACGCCTTGTCCTACATGGCACAGAAAATCAACCAGATTGTGTCAAGATTCGTGCATATAGTACTGGACGGTGATGGATGCGTGTGGTCGAGATGGTCAACGCCCACACGTGTGGGCGTTAACATTTCCGTAAAGATATTGTATCGTGACATCATCATCTATCACCTGACATTTTTATTAAACGCTAAATATCATTTCGTGCAAACCCTATTTTTCTTTTCCAGAACTAATCCTAGGTTTTAAATAAATCCCTCATCCTCTCCTTTCTATTTTAAATAAAACCCAAAATAACCATTTGGGAATATTTTTGAAATGTTTTAAATCAAAATAATTTTGTTCGAAATATTTGCAAACTTTGCTCCCCTTCTTTTCCTTCTTTCCTTCTCTATGGCTTGAATCTTGTCCCCTTACTCACGAACAAGGGTGACGTAGTACATGCGTACATATCTAAACTGGAATTTGCTCCAATGATGGTAGACAACTGCTCGTCACACATACGATTACCAACAAACAAAAACAGGTGTATCCACGAAACAACTCTATTCCTTGCAATGGAAAAGAGAGAAACTGTGATTCATAACTTGTTTGTGCATCATCATTACATCGTGTTCTATCACCTTGCATGTTTTGTTAAACCTAAATTGTTTGTGCATCATCATTACATCCTGTTCTATCACCTTGCATGTTTTGTTAAACCTAAATTGTTTGTGCATCATCATTACATCGTGTTCTATCACCTTGCATGTTTTGTTAAACCTTAAATATCATTTTGTAAGTGGCAAAGATGTTTTTTTGTGAAGCATGTACGAAAAACAATTTGGCAAACGACACCACTCCAATTTTGTAAAATTTATAGAAATTTGAACTACAAGTGTGCTCTAGTTTGGTCATACAATTGGCAAAAATCTTTTTAAGGTACCAAGTACTCCCTCCGTCCGGAAAAGCTTGTCCCAAGTTTGTTCCTCAAATAGATATATCTAACACTAACTTGATGCTAGATACATTCATTTGATGGACAAGTTTTTTCGGACGGAGGGAGTAGGATGTTATGCAGTATACACAAAGAAAGTTGAGATTCACCCCTTTTCTATGAATGACCATACCGGCAATTTGGACCCATTCGAAAACATCAAAGAAAACCAAAAAAAATGAAAAACCAATGCAAAGAGTCCTTTTATATGACCTAGTTGCCAAGAAAAATACAAAACCTGAGTTATGATTTTTTTTTTGTAAAAAAATCACACCTTTGAAAAAATACAAAACCTGAGTTGTGAAATCTTGATTTGAGTTTTGTTCATGTTCACACCTTTGGACAGGATATCTACGGTTGTTTGCCATGCGGCTGGCCAATATAAGCCGCCTCAGCACCTCCGCCATCTCTTGCCTACCACACATTTGCTTCTTTCCTCCCCTTAGGAAAACATTTCCAGCCGGGACGCCGGCCGAAACGTTGTGCCGGTCTCACGCCAACCATCTGGTCGTGATTAGATCTCACGCCTACACGCGCCATCTGCATACGTGCTTTTTTGGCCCACCAACCGCTCGAGCCCTCAAACTTTATCCTCTTCTCCACATCGTCTTCTCCATTCGTTCTCTCCCTCACTGTGGTTCATCGCGCCCAGCGTGTTCTCTTCCTCGTCTTCTCCATGGCTGCTCTTTCTCCACCCTCTTCCCCGTCATGGCCGGCGAGCCGCCTCCCCGTCTCTCCTTCCCACTTCAGCCATGGCGGCACGCACGAACTCCCCCGGAGACGCCGTGAGTTCGTCCTGGTCATCCCCAGGATGTGCACGACGAGCATGCTGCTACGAGAGGCGCTGGATGGGCCACGGCCACGCGAGCCGCGGCAGTGTTCCCTCAGGATGCTACAACGGTGCACCCGAAGACAGTGCTACAACCAGCATTAGCCGGAGCTGGAGATGACGACCACAGCTGTTGCAACCGGCAACCGGCGATGCTGGAACGAGGTGCTGTCGGTACGACAGCTAGTCAAGGTTGCTGCAACCGGCACCTAAGAAAGCTACAACCAGCAAGAAAAAAAGCTTCAATCAGAGGGAAGACGGAAGCTGGGACCGGCACCACAGAAGCTGCAATTGGTGTTTGAGAAAGCTACAACCGTTCGTGGGAAAAGCTTCAACTGGTGACAAAAAAGGCTTCAACCGGAGGCGACATAAGCTACGAACAACACAAAAAAGCTGCAACCGGCGTTTGAGAAAGCTTCGACCGGCGTGGTGAGCTAAAGATGGTACCAGAGGTGACGCCGGTGAGAGGCAGATGATACACGGTGGTGCTGCGACGAGTCGGCGAAGAAGCTATAGTTGGCTGACTAGCAAGCACGAGCGACCGCCGGCGAGCGCGGCGCCACGAGAGGCCGGCGAGCGTGGGGCGCGGGTGGCCGGCAAGAGCGAGAAGCCGAGGACGAGCGCAAGCGGCCGACGAGCGCGGAGTCCGGCATGTGCGGACGCGACTTTGTTCTATCCTCCTCCTCGTGTTGACTTTTTTAGGGCGAGCCTGATTCGAGCTGACGGTTACAGGTTCTATCAGATGGCGTAGGAAATTTTAATCCAACGCATGTGCGGCGACCGACCGAAATTGGGCCGGTCGACCGGCGCCTAGCGTTAGCCTTTCCCTTACCGTCTCGATTTGGCACTCTCTTTTGTCTCTGGTACGCTCACCTCTTCCCCCACCAAAAGCCGATTTTTGGGGCCCTAATGAAATGGAAATATGGTGTGGCTCGGAGCATCTCCAACAGCCATGCTAAACAAGCGCCGCGCCGCAAATTTGGCCATTTTACCGCGCGCGCAACCCGGCGGGTGGCTCCAGCGGGCGCGCAATAACCGCACGCGCGGTATAAGGAGTTGGGCGTGCGGTCGGATTCGCTATCTCGCGTGGTGTATTTGAGGCGCCCGCTTCCGCGCGCGGCACATTCGAGCGCTCGCGCCGCACTCTCTCCTCTCCGCCTCCTATGCCCCGCGCGCGCCGGCGCCAGCGAACTGCACCCATGGACGCACGCGCCGGCACCCCGCTCACCCCATCCTATAGCCACGACCCCTCCACCGCTGCCGCCACCGCTGCAAACCCTAGCGCGATTGGCGTTGGCCTCGCCTCCGCCGGAGCTCCTCCGACCATCAGCCTCGCGCGCGGCCTCTTCATGCCGCCACGGATGACCTCGGCGGCGGGTGGCGCAAGGTTGTCAGAATCGCGATTCTGTTATACGATTCTAAGACTCTACGATCCAAACTAACCCCTATGATTCTACGATTTTAGTTCTTAGAATCTACGTTTCTACGATCCTGATAGTGAAGATTCTATAATTTGCGATCCTACCATCGAGGCTCCGATCCAATTCAAAATCGCGATTCTGACAACCTTGGGGTGGCGGCACGCCGGCGCCGCTCCGAGCCGCCGCCCCCTCCTCGAAGCTCCCCAATGCGGCACGGCCAAAGAAGGGCAAGACATCGGCGAAGAAGAAAAAGGCGGCGGACGGCTCCGGCACCTCGAAGGCGAGGAGGAAGAAGCTTGCAGGGCGTGCGACGGGCGCGGCGGCTACCGAAGCGCCGGCAAGCTCACTCGTTGAGCTGGCGGCCGACGCGCACAACATGTTCGACGAAATGCCCCCAAGGTAGAATTTTTTCCAACTTTTCTTTTCTTGTTATTTTTTCAATGCATTCATATAGATAGCTTATTTGCATTGCTCAATAAACTTTGTAGTCTCAATGATGATGCATACATGTCAACTATGGGTCTTGGCTCCAACAATTCGCATTGGTCTCAAACCAATGACATACATTTCGAAGACCATGAGTTCGAGGTGGACGAGGAGGGTGAGGGCATTGTCGACGCGCCGAAAGGAAGAGCGGGCAATTACACCAACGCCGATGACATCTTACTATGCAATACTTGGTTGCAAGTGTCGAGGGATCCATCCGTTGGAGGTGATCAAAGTAGAGATGCTTATTGGGGACGGATGAAAGAACACTTTGATGTTCACAACGTGAGTGGAATTGACCGCTCCAAGAGATCACTTCGGTCCCGATGGTTAACAATCAACTCGGATTGTCAAAGGTGGGCGGCCTGTCAAAAGGCGGTTGACAAGTTGAACCCAAGTGGCACGAATGAGGACGATAGAGTAAGTGGCATTTCATACATGTTCATCATACTTGTTGTTGGTGTTCGAAGTGCTAACTTGCTTTGTTTTCATGTAGTACAACATTGCACAAAACTTGTTCAAAGAAGAGGAGAGGAAAACCAAGAAGGGGAAGATCAAGAAAGGAAGGGTATTTACCTTGCCTCATTGCTATAACGTGTTGAACGACGATGAGAAATGGAAGAAGCGTGAAGATTTGGATGATTTTCATTTGAGCAACAAACGCAAGCGAACAATTGAGTTGGATGATGATGATTAGGAGGATGCATCAAGTGATGACGGCAAGAGAAGCCCCACACCCAACTCGGTTTCACACTCGAAGCCAAAACGACCGGATGGGTGCAACAAAGACAAAACAAAAAAGAAGAAGAGGAAAGGAGATGATGAGCTCAAAAATGCTATGGAAGCTATTGTGAAGGCAAGAAAAGAAGCCAACAGGGTGAGGAAAATGGCAAGGAACCAAGATGCCGCGGCCGAGGAGAGGAGGTTGGCGGCCGAGGAGAGGAAGGTGGCTTTGGAGGAGAGGAAGGTGAGCAATGAGGAGCGAACAAGATTGTTGGAATGGGAGAAGCACTTGTTCTTCTTGAACACATCTAACCTCAATGAGGAGCAAAAGGAGTATGTCAATCTTGCCCGTGAAGAAGTCTTGATCCAAAAAAAGAGCCATAATTCGTGCAATGGGTGGCAGTGGCCTTGGCGCCATGGGTGGCGGTTGTTGGGGAACGTATTAATTTCAAAAAAATTCCTACGCACACGCAAGATCATGGTGATGCATAGCAACAAGAGGGGAGAGTGTTGTCTACGTACCCTCGTAGACCGAAAGCGGAAGCATTAGCACAACGCGGTTGATGTAGTTGTACATCTTCATGATCTGGCCGATCCAAGTACCGAACGCACGGCACCTCCGAGTTCAGCACACATTCAGCTCGATGACGTCCCGCGAACTCCAATCCAGTAGAGCTTCACGGGAGAGTTCCGTCATCACGACGACGTGGTGACGATGATGATGTTCTACCGTTGCAGGGCTTCGCCTAAGCACCGCTACGATACGATCGAGGTGGATTATGGTGGAAGGGGGCACCGCACATGGCTAAGAGATCAAGAGATCAATAGTTCTGTCTATGGGGTGCCCCCTGGCCACGTATATAAAGGAGTGGAGGAGGGGGCCGGCCAAGAGGAGGAGGCGCGCCCAAGGGGGGCAATCCTACTCCAAGTAGGTTTTGCCCCCCTTTCCTATTCCAACTAGGAGAAGGGGGAAGGAGGAGGTGAAGAGAAGGAAGGAGAAGGGGGGCCGCGCCCCCTTCCCTTTCCCAATTCGGATTGGGGCAAGGGGGGCTGCGCGCCACCTCCTGCTGCCTCTCCTCTTCCACTACTTTGGGCCCATGAAGCCCAATAACCCCCGGGGGGTTCCGGTAACCCCCCTGTACTCCGGTATATATCCGATAACCCCCGGAACCATTCCGGTGTCTGAATATAGTCGTCCAATATATCAATCTTCATGTCTCGACCATTTCGAGACTCGTCGTCATGTCCGTGATCACATCCGGGACTCCGAACAACCTTCGGTACATCAAAACTCATAAACTCATAATATAACCGGCATCGAAACGTTAAGCGTGCGGACCCTACGGGTTCGAGAACTATGTAGACATGACCGAGACATGTCTCCGGTCAATAACCAATAGCGGAACCTGGATGCTCATATTGGCTCCCACATATTCTACGAAGATCTTTATCGGTCAGACCGCATAACAACATACGTTGTTCCCTTTGTCATCGGTATGTTACTTGCCCGAGATTTGATCGTCGGTATCTCAATACCTAGTTCAATCTCGTTACCGGCAAGTCTCTTTACTCGTTCCGTAACACATCATCCCGCAACTAACTCATTAGTTGCAATGCTTGCAAGGCTTATAGTGATGTGCATTACCGAGTGGGCCCAGAGATACCTCTCCGACAATCAGAGTGACAAATCCTAATCTCGAAATACGCCAACCAAACAAGTACCTTTGGAGACACCTGTAGAGCACCTTTATAATCACCCAGTTACGTTTGTGACGTTTGGTAGCACACAAAGTGTTCCTCCGGTAAACGGGAGTTGCATAATCTCATAGTCATAGGAACATGTATAAGTCATGAAGAAAGCAATAGCAACAAACTAAACGATCAAGTGCTATGCTAATGGAATGGGTCAAGTCAATCACATCATTGTCTAATGATGTGACCTCGTTAATCAAATGACAACTCATGTCTATGGCTAGGAAACTTAACCATCTTTGATTGAACGAGCTAGTCTAGTAGAGGCATACTAGTGACATACTGTTTGTCTATGCATTCACACATGTATTATGTTTCCGGTTAATACAATTCTAGCATGAATAATAAACATTTATCATGATATAAGGAAATAAATAATAACTTTATTATTGCCTCTACGGCATATTTCCTTCAGCGGTGGCCTTGGCGCCATGGGTGGCATGGGTGGCTTCGGAGGTAACGTGGGCGGTTTAGGTGCCATGGGAGGCATGGGTGGCTTTGGAGCACCCCCCGACGCTATGGCCGTCATGGGAGGCATGAGTTTTGCTTCTCTCATGGGAGGCATGGGTGCACCTCCGGCCGCCATGGGCGGAATGTCTTTCGATGTGCCTTCTCACACACATTCCCATGAAGATGACGTTGAAGATCTTGCCAACACCGTCGGAGCTTCACGTGATGCGGTGCGCGATGAGGAGAGGGAGGAAGATTCATCTTCGGAGGCGGAAGAATCATCTTCCGAAGATGAGGACGAAGACGAGGACGAGGATTGATGTGTCTTTCATTTGTGTCTTGAACTTGGTTTGCATTTTGAACTTGTGGGCATGAACTTTTATTCATCAACTTGTTTGTGTGAAATTTTATGTCATGTTCATTGCATTTTGAATGTTTCAAATTCATTTTGTGTCCAAAATGCTATATATTCAATGCCCCGACGAGTCGCGCGCGCTGCATTTTAGCGCGGCTGTTGAAGCCAGCGTTGGCGGCCGCGCAAAACCAGTCAAACGGCGCGTGGCAAACTAGTTTTTAGCGCGCGGCCCGAAGCGCGGCTGTTGGAGATGCTCTCATTGGGGAAGAAAGAGCTCAAACCGTCAAAGGAGACCACAACAAAGGCTGGCCTTGTGGCCTGATGGGAAATGGTGCAAAAAAATGTCGTCGAAAGTTTCCGCCAGAGTTGGTGGCTTGTCCACAAATTAGAGAAATACATTTCCGCGTGGGCTAGTGGCACAGACATAATCTTTCCAAGTTCAAATACGAAAAAAAACATGAAAATGGTGAGGACAGGAACAACAACGGGAGAAGAACAATAATGTTTGGGTTAGTGTCCACCGCGAGCAACTGCATAGAACGTTTGCATCGCTTGACAGGCGATGACGATGAGAGCCATGAGGAACGCCGCAGTGATCTCCCAGCTCTGGCCGTGGCGGAACCCCCCTATGAATCGTTCCGCACGGCTGTAGAAGCGGTTCTCTAGCTGGTGCCACATGGGCTTGAGGTAGTTCCTGTCCAGGTCGTCGATGTCGATGACCACCCCGTTGCAGAGACCAGCCAAGTCTTTAGAGACCTGCTCGTCGTTGCCCAGGAAGTGGTCGACGATCCCTGCCCGCCGCAGGAGCTGGACGTCCTCCGCCGTGCAGGCCAGCTGCGACATGAAGAGGCAGTACGCCGTGACCGGCCTCCGGTGCGCCTGCTCCTCCAGCGCCATCAGGTTGCGAAGGATCGTCCACGTGTTGCTGTCCACACGCAGGCGAGGGATCCACAGCGTGCCTCCTTCAAGCTGCACGTCCAGGACAGAGGACTCCACGCCGTCCTGGAAGTCCCGGCGCATGAGCCGAACGTTGGCGTACCTGCTGTACTCCGCCGCCCGGCGCCACCGGCCCGTCACCACCGTGCCGCACATGGCCGCGCTCTTGGTCGGCTGCAGCGTGGGACGGAAGTAGGCGTGCACGAGGTGCAGCAGGTGAGAACACGTCGGTGGCGGCGGCCGGGGCTTCCTGCTGATGAAGAGCTGCTGCTGCAGCAGCTCCTGGATGGGCATGGCTATGTAGTCGAGGACGGAGGTGGTGCCTCCCGTGACACGCTCGTGGATACCCTGGAGGAGGAAGAAAGGGATCTGGTTCTCGCGGAGGAAGACGGCGTCGCGTACCAAGGTGTTGCGGCTGACCGGATGTTCATCATCATCAGCTGGAGCTGGAGGAGCGCGGTTGCCGGACATGTAGTCGACGAAGAAGAGGAGCAGATAGCACGCGTCGTGCAGCAGCATGCTCGACGACTGCTCCGGCGTCATGTCGCCGAGCCCGCCGCCGGAGGTGTAGAGCTCCCTTGCGAGGGGCTCCAGCTTCTCCATCACGCCCGTGAGGCCACCTTCCGTATGTTCCTCGGACAGGCTTTGCAGGAAGCCGGCAGAGCGCTTCTTCGTTTTCTCGATCCATGGAGACGAGCGACTGCGGTGGTAAGGGCCTATTGGCACGTAGTGCGGCGCGTAGCTATCTTCGTCGATGACGCGGCGGAGTTGCTCGCGGACCATGGATATGCGGACACTACTCATGTGAGCTTCGTTTTGGCAGGGCAATTTTACGCCCATCCGTGACGGCGTCGGACTCGGCATTTCACAATCCTCCATCTGCCTGCAAGAATAATCATCAAGTAATTAAGCGCTTTGCTACATCCACGGGCTATTACGGGGTTTTACAGGGCTTGGCGCCCACCCCCACCAGTTAAAATCAGGGGGGGCCGATTAATTAGGAGAAGAAGGTTAGTTAGCCCAATTAAAGAAGGACAAGTCAGCAGGTCCGTAAAAGCCCGTTGAGATAGTCCGTGTATCTAGCATTTTTGAGTAATTAATGGTGCGTCGACCTTATTTGCTATTTCAGTATTTATTTTAAAAATTCTGCCTCCACATTGCAGCCTTTATTTTAAAAATTCTCATATGTATTTTCATTAATGCATTATATTTAGATGCTACTCCAAAAAAGAGACAGGATCTATCTCACCCGCAAAAAAAAAAGAGACCGGATCTATCTGTTCATCGCTCCATGTCTTTTTTGGATCTCAAAGCAGCATTCTTTCCCGATCTATTCTTTCGCGATTTCATCTAGCTACTCTGCCATCTCTTTGTTGGAGCCGTATCAAGCTGGTCAGCCCTAGAGCGAGTAACCGTCTTTCACCCTGCCATGGCGTAGCATCGCCTCTCGCAGTAGTTTTTGGTCTTGGATTTTTGTTTTGTTCTTTTCTTTTGTTTTGGGATATGATATGCATTCTAGCTTGATTCGGATCCTTCTTCAGCGAGGTCCATGGCGACCGAAAGGATGACACTTCATTCAGGCAGTCATAAGAAATTAGATTACATGGTAAATAGTAAATGAAAATGGCTAGAGGCAAGTTGGGAATGTACATGTGATTTTTCCTAGTAAACACGCGCTTATTGAAACAGCATCGAAAATATTGTGTGGTCTAAGGGCTCACAAGAAAGAAAAATCTTTGTGGGTTGAACCGAGTTTTAGGGTTTCATAAGAAGGCGAACTTAATGCAGAACTAATACAATGGTATATAGGTCTATTCCATAGCGAGAGACGGTAACATTGCCAGAATGAATGATAATGGAAGCAAGCAATGCACACCACCAAGTTAACGAGACAAATATAGTCTCGTTGATGTTTGGACACTTGCCGATCTCACCCAATCCACGTTGAGAAAGCAGACGAATCGACTTGTTGGATGGTGACAATTTTGCAGCACTTCGTATCAAGTTCATTGTCCACGCGTGGGAGTCCAGCATCTACATGGAAGCAGGATGAATTAGTGTATGCATGGCATTACCAACGTGCAGTGTCTGCTGCTAACAAGTCTTTTGACGATGGCATGCCGGTGAGCATAAACTCGGTTTGAAAGCTAACCAGTTGCAACAAAAAAAGCTAATTAGTCTCTCGGTGCTAGGCCTTTTTTCCGTGTGTTTTTTCCCCGACAAAATGCATGCCCGCGAAAATTTCACAGCTCATGCTGATATCTTTCATTAATTGTTAAATGTGAAAAAATGCAAAATGATTTATCTCCTAAACCGGTAATTTGTTTAGTTATCCCGTTCCAAAACTATATCTCGTGTGGCTACGTTTCGGTGATTTTTTTTGTTGCACCAGTTATTAGATTACAGTATTATGGTTCATAGACTAACAAGGCATAATTACCATGCTAATAGTGTATTGTTAGTACAGTTTTTTTACATGGTTTTAGACTTTAGTGTTATGAAGACTTGAAGAGCTAGAGAATGGTATTAAAGCGCTTCCAACAATTAAGAGACGCCACTAAATTACAATCATGTATATTTTGGCTCGGTGTAAATTAATATTCAGGAACCTGACAACCAAATAGTGATAACCAGGTACTAGCTAATTCCTATATATATATATATATATATATATATATATATATATATAATCTTGCAATTAAGTGTATTGACAAAGAAAACAAAAACAAAATAAAAGGGAAAAAACAAGATGGAAAGAAAAACGAGAAACAAATCCAAGGGCTATCATATGCTAATTAACGTTGGAGCTGCCGCTTATCGGTCCAGTCAGAGCAGTCAGAGCAAATGAAATCCCAAGCAGGGTCGTGTATATATATGTAGACATGCATGGCTTACCTCGCGCCATTAGACAGGACAACCCGAGAGCAGAGCGCTGGACGATATCCCGGCAACGCTGGTCCTTCGTATCTGTGTTGTTCTCGTTGCAACGCTGGTCCTTCGTATCTGTGTTGTTCTCGTTGCAACGCTGGTCTATATAGCAGACCTCCTCCAGTAGGAGCGCAAGAAGAACGAATCTCACTCTGTGCCTCGAGTGCAGGACAGAGCGGGCTGCACGCTACAAGGCGACACCAGCAGCACGTTAATTACGGACGTCAGGACGAGACAGCACCCTAGGATTCCATCTCGCTCCTCGCTCCTCCCACGGTGCTACTTGACAAGTGGCGGGCGGCTGTTAGCGAGAAAAGTAGAGTTTTACGACCAGTCAACAGTGCATGGAAACCTGTGCACTCTTGACGTTAATCCTGATCTGATCTGAGCTGTGTCCAACATGCATGCATGTGCAGGCCGTGTATAATATGGTTTGGCGTACGCGAATCCTCCAGCTCTCCGCTTCAATGATCGATGTAGCGCTGATTAGAACAATGGTCAACTTGGTCGTTTCAGCTTTTTGTTTTCTTGCTTCAAAGAACCACGAAAAGATGCTAATTTGGGCGAATACTTTTCGGGCCCTTTTCTTTAGAGGTTTCACCAAGAATTGGATGTTACCTGCGATGTTCTATCATTTGACAACTTTTTTTTTTGAATGTCACCGGGGGGAGAAGGAATCCTCCCCACCTGAATTGTATTCATTTGTTGCCTATAGGCCTTGCAGCCTAATACAAGATAGAGCTCAAGTGAACCAGAAGTACAGGGGGAACAGAAAGGAGAAATAAAGCAAAACAACACACAGACAACACATGGTGAGGGGGGACACAACACAACAAGGGGCACCATCGGCGCTCGAACTGCAGCGGCGAGCCGAGACTAAACCATGACACTGTGCCATCGACGCAATCGAAAAGCACCGGGCAACTAAGACTGCACAACGCCGCGACACCACCTGTGTCATGGGGTACATTCGAACGGTCGCACCGGGCCCAGACGACGCCACGACACCTGTGTGCCACCGGTGTAGTCGAAGGGCATCACCAAGCATAGAACTCCACAGAGCACACCCCAAACATTACAAGACCGGGGGATGAAGACAACGCCATCAAGATGGAGAACGACGGGAAGCGTCGCCGCTGTCTCGGCCAGCAGCAGGCCGACCAAGGATTTCTCCCCATCGCTGGTCACATCTGCCACGCGACTAGCCACAAAGCAGCCGCCAATAGCGCAGGGTAGCGCTGGAATGGACGGCCCTAGATCCAGGTGAATCCCACCGGCGGAGCAACACCGACAGGCACCCTTGACGCCGAGGGCACCAGCGAGGACCACCGGTGCAGCGCCCCCCGGGGGGAACTGGGAGGTGGAGGGCTCCAGAGATAGGAGCCACGACGCCACCTTCGTTTGGTGAGCGCACGGAGGAGCACGGCGACGACAGAATGGGCGGCAACAGAGGTGGGAAGGCGTGGATGTTTTGGATCTGCGGGGAAGGTGTCATGCCCGGCAGACCACAACGACGGCGGACGGATGAGGGTGGGAGGCGGCGGAGGCCGGCGCAATGCGCGGAGCAGGGGAGACGAGGCGCAGCATCGAGCCCAACAGGCTACACCCGGTGCAGCCGCCGCCGAGGCAGCCACGAGGCCTGGCCACGGGAGCCACCCCGTGGGCGCTCGATGCCCGCAGCCGCGGCACGCCGGCCGGATCTGGAAGGAGGGCGCCAGCCGGCGCCGGGGAAGCGGAGCAGAGGGAGCACGAGGCCAGATCTGGAGCCCCCGATGCGGGAGAGGGAAGGGGGCAGCAGGGCCTAGAGAACGATGCTGGATGGATCCCGCCGCCGCCAGCCTTCGCGGAGCTTTGCCCGGCGTCGTTTTGCCGACGGCGGCAAGGTGCGGTGGCTGGAGAAGAGGCTGTGGCGGCGCTTGGCGGGGGTGCCCGCCCGAGTCGCCTCAGAGAGACGACGCGCGGGGGGGGGGGGGGGGGGGGGGGGGGGGGGGGGGGGGGGGGGGGGGGCGAGATCACAAGATTTGTAAAATCAGCATTCATTTGACAACTTTGATGGATATGATGTTCAAGGATGCAATCACAGATGGAAATGATTCAGCCTAGATACTAGGTGAAAAGAAAATTCAGAAACTGGTAAAGTACAAGTCCCTCCAGGCTCCAGGTACATGCCCTCACTCATGTGGACAGGGAGATTGTGTTGGAGAAGCCCAAACGCACATGGAAATCAAGAAAAGATTCGATGATGAAGAATGAGAGACATCTTTCGGAATAGCAGAGGTCTTGCGGACTTGGCTAAACGAACGTTTTTGGCGGAAACATCCAGAGAGCAAAAGTTAGACTTTATTGCGATACTCGAGTCGTGTAGAGATAACTTTACTTCGCAATTTCTTGGAACTATATCCGGTGGTTCAGATTTTTATTGGCATTGTTTACCAGATCGGGGAAGATCTGGTAGGATCTTACTTGGAGATAATTGCGAAACTCTGGAGGTGGGTACTGTGTCTGTGGGTGACTATGGTATCACATTTCACGTGAGGTCAAAAGTTGATGGTTTTAGATGGGCTCTGGTTGCAGTGTATGGCGTAGCACAACCTGAGTTCAAACCTGAGTTCATGGCAGATCTTGTGAGGATTTGCAGGGACGAAAGGTTGCCCATTTTAGTTGGCGGTGACTTCAATATTATTAGGTGAAGAGAGGACAAAAATAATGACAACTTCGATGGGAGGTGGTCTTTTATGTTTAATGCGATCATTGAGAGTCTGGACCTCGGAGAGATTGATCTCACAAGCAGACAATACACTTAGGCGAACAACTTGGAGAATCCAACGTAAGAGAAGTTGGATCGAGTTCTAGCCAGCGAGGAATGGGAACAAAAGCACCCTCTCGTGACGGCACAAGTGTTGGAAATATGACCTAAAGGCAATAATATTGTATTATTACAATTCCATTTTCATAACTAAGAGTTTATATTTCATGTTATAACTGCTATGAGTCTGGAACATGTGATTCAGTGGAAACCTCATATGCACGCATGGAATGATAAATGGTAAAATATATGTTCCTAGTCTTGCCTCTAAAACTGGCTCAAGTGTTGTTGGTGATCATGTTTTCCGGATCTTAGGATATGTTAAGTGTAACGATAGTTCTAAAACAACATTGAGAGTATGACGTTAGAGGAACGATCATATTGAATCGACCCAAACTTGTCTGTTATACTTTGAGTTAATATCGCCTGAAATCAATTTATGACACAGAGTGTTAGCATGTGTTTTTAGTTTCGCAGACCATGAGAGTATTGTAGTCACTTCCTACCATACGGTAGACTCTCGGGTTGCTCAAACGTCATATGTAACTAGGTGATCATAATGAGAACTTACAGGTTCATCAGAAACTTTAACAAGGGACTGTATAACTCGAGAGTGGGATTTCCTCCTCCGGCAATGGAGGGATATTTTTAGGTCCCTCTCAGTGTTACGTCATCCATCATCGTCTGGCCAAACATAGGTGACTACATCATGGGGATACTGGAAGACTTCAACGAGAAAGAAGAACAAAACCGGCAACATGATCAGCGATATACTGAGCATGTGTATGACTCAGGAGGATACCAATGCATCCCGGGTTTTGTCAAATATCGGGAAGAAAATGGAACATCACATGATAACCAAATGTTCACTCAAATATCATTCGCGTAATCATAGACATTTATATTATTTTTGTGTGGAATTGTTTCATTAATATTCGGAATAGTTTCATAGGAACGGAAGCATTTCGGGGTCACCTGAAGGGTTTCGGAGTTTATCCGGGAATATCGGGTATTACCGATAAATAATATGTATATGGAAAATGCTTCTGGAGATGTTAAATTATACATAATATGCTCTAGTAATTGTTACCGGGATTTTACATTTAATTTAATATCAACGGGCCTTAAAGGGCCAAGTGGTGGAGGCCGAAGTGGAGTTGGCGCCCCTGCCGATACGTCTCCAACGTATCTATAATTTTTGATTGTTCCATGCTATATTATATTCTGTTTTGGACATTATTGGGATTTATTATACACTTTTATATTATTTTTGGGACTAACCTACTAACCGGAGGCCCAGCCCAGAATTGCTGTTTTTTTGCCTATTTTATGGTTTCGCAGAAAAAGAATTATCAAACGGAGTCCAAACGGAATGAAACCTTCGGGAACGTGATTTTTGGAACGAACATGATCCATAGGACTTGGACCCTACGTCAAGACATCAACCAGGAGGCCACGAGGTAGGGGGCGCACCTACCCCCCCCCACCCCGGCGCGCCCTCCACCCTCGTGGGGCCCCTGTTGCTCCACCGACGTACTCCTTCCTCCTATATATATCTACGTACCCCCAAACTACCAGATACGGAGCCAAAACCCTAATTTCACCGCCGTAACTTTCTGTATCCACGAGATCCCATCTTGGGGCCTGTTCCGGAGCTCCGCCGGAGGGGGCATCGATCACGGAGGGCTTCTACATCAACACCATAGCCCCTCCGATGAAGTGTGAGTAGTTTACCTCAGACCTACGGGTCCATAGTTATTAGCTAGATGGCTTCTTCTCTCTTTTTGGATCTCAATACAAAGTTCTCCCCCTCTCTTGTGGAGATCTATTCGATGTAATCTTCTTTTGCGGTGTGTTTGTTGAGACCGATGAATTGTGGGTTTATGATCAAGTTTATCTATGAACAATATTTGAATCTTCTCTGAATTCTTTTATGTATGATTGGTTATCTTTACAAGTCTCTTCGAATTATCAGTTTGGTTTGGCCTACTAGATTGATCTTTCTTGCAATGGGAGAAGTGCTTAGCTTTGGGTTCAATCTTGCGTTGTCCTTTCCCAGTGACAGTAGGGGCAGCAAGGCACGTATTGTATTGTTGCCATCAAGCATAACAAGACGGGGTTTTCATCATATTGCATGAGTTTATCCCTCTACATCATGTCATCTTGCTTAAAGCGTTACTCTGTTCTCTTGAACTTAATACTCTAGATGCATGCTGGATAGCGGTCGATGTGTGGAGTAATAGTAGTAGATGCAGGCAGGAGTCGGTCTACTTGTCTTCGACGTGATGCCTATATACATTATCATACCTAGATATTCTCATAACTATGCTCAATTCTGTCAATTGCTCAACAGTAATTTGTCTACCCACCGTGAATACTTATGCTCTCGAGAGAAGCCACTAGTGAAACCTATGGCCCCCGAGTCTATCTTCTATCATATTAATCTTCCAATACTTATTTATTTCCTTTGCCTTTTATGTTAGTTTGCATCTTTATCATAAAAATACCAAAAAAATTATCTTATCATATCTATCAGATCTCACTCTCGTAAGTGACCGTGTAGGGATTGACAATCCCTTATCGCGTTGGTTGTGAGGATTTATTTGTTTGTGTAGGTGCGAGGGACTCATGCGTGGCCTCCTACTAGATTGATACCTTGGTTCTCAAAAACTGAGGGAAATACTTACGCTACTTTGCTGCATCACCCTTTCCTCTTCAAGGGAAAACCAACGCAAGTGCTCAAGAGGTAGCAAGAAGGATTTCTGGCACCGTTGCTGTCGAGGTCTACGCAAAAGTCAACATGCCAAGTACCCATCACAAAACCCTTATCTCCCGCATTACGTTATTTGTCATTTGCCTCTCGTTTTCCTCTCCCCCACTTCACCCTTGTTGTTTTATTCGCCCTCTCTCTCTATCCTCCCTCTCTTTCTCTATTTGCCTCTTTTTGCCCATTTCTTGTTTCCTTGTTTGTTGGATTGCTTGCTTGTCACGATGGCTCAAGATAATACCAAATTGTTGGACTTTACCAATACCAACAACAATGATTTTATTAGCACTCCGATTGCTCCTCTTACCGATGCTGAATCTTGTGAAATTAATGCTGCTTTGCTGAATCTTGTCATGAAAGATCCGTTTTCCGGCCTTCCTAGTGAAGATGCCGCTACACATCTAAATAGCTTCGTTTATTTGTGTGATATGCAAAAGAAGAAATATGTGGACAATGATATTGTTAAATTGAAGCTATTTCCCTTTTTTCTTAGAGATCGTGCTAAAGCTTGGTTTTCGTCTTTGCCTAAAAGTAGTGCAAAGATGTTTTTATCTCTAAGTATTTCCCTCCCGCTAAGATCATCTCTCTTAGGAAAGATATTATTAATTTTAAGCAACTTGATCATGAACATTTTGCACAAGCTTGGGAGAGGATGAAATTAATGATATGTAATTGCCCTGCGCATGGTTTGAATTTGTGGATGATTATACAAATTTTTTATGTTGGATTGAATTTTGCTTCTAGAAATCTTTTAGATTCGGCCACAGGAGGCACTTTTATGGAAATCACTTTAGGAGAAGCTACTAAACTCCTAGATAATATTATGGTTAATTATTCTCAATGGCACACCGAAAGATCTACTAATAAGAAAGTGCAAGCGATAGAAGAAATTAATGTTTTGAGTGGAAAGATGGATGAACTTATGAAATTATTTGCTAATAAAAGTGTTTCTTCTGATCCTAATGATATGCCTTTGTCTACTTTGATTGAGAATAATAATGAATCTATGGATGTGAATTTTGTTGGTAGGAATAATTTTGGTAACAACGCGTATAGAGGAAACTTTAATCCTAGGCCGTATCCTAGTAATTCCTCTAATAATTATGGTAATTCCTACAACAATTCTTATGGAAATTATAATAATATGCCCTCTGATTTTGAATCTAATATTAAAGAATTTATTACTTCGCAAAAGAATTTCAATGCTTTGATTGAAGAAAAATTGCTTAAGATTGATGAGTTGGCTAGGAACGTTGATAGAATTTCTCTTGATGTTGTTTCTTTGAAACTTAGATCTATTCCTCCTAAGCATGATATCAATGAGTCTTGCAAAGCCATGAGAATTTCCATTGATGAGTGCAAAGAAAGAACCGCTAGGATGCGTGCTAAGAAAGATTGCTTTATAAAAGCGTGTTCTTCTAGTTTCCATGATAATAAATATGAAGATCTAAAAGTTATTGATGTGTCCCCTATTAAATCTTTGTTTTGCAATATGAGTCTTGATAATGATGGGACTGAATATGATCCACCTTTACCTAGACGGCGTTCCAAAAATTCGGAGTCTTTAGATCTTGATGCTAAAATTTTTAAAAGTGGGATTGAAGAAGTCAGAACTTTACATATTAATGAACCCACTATTTTGGATTTCAAGGAATTCAATTATGATAATTGCTCTTTGATAGATTGTATTTCCTTGTTGCAATCCGTGCTAAATTCTCCTCATGCTTATAGTCAAAATAAAGCTTTTACTAAACATATCGTTGATGCTTTGATGCAATCTTATGAAGAAAAACTTGAGTTGGAAGTTTCTATCCCTAGAAAACTTTATGATGAGTGGGAACCTAAAATTAAATATCATGAATTCTATGCTTTGTGTGATTTGGGTGCTAGTGTTTCCACGATTCCAAAGACTTTGTGTGATTTGCTAGGTTTCCATGATTTTGATGATTGCTCCTTAAACTTGCACCTTGCGGATTCCACTATTAAGAAACCTATGGGAAGAACTAATGATGTTCTTATTGTTCCAAATAGGAATTATGTGCCCGTAGATTTTATTGTTCTTGACATAGATTGCAATCCTTCATGTCCTATTATTCTTGGTAGACCTTTCTTTAGAACGATTGGTTCAATTATTGATATGAAGGAAGGAAATATTAGATTCCAATTTCCGTTAAGGAAAGGCATGGAACACTTCCCTAGAAAGAAAATTAAATTACCTTATGAATCTATTATGAGAGCCACTTATGGATTGCCTACCAAAGATGGCAATACCTAGATCTATCCTTGCTTTTATGCCTAGATAGGGGCGTTAAACGATAGAGCTTGTTGGGAGGCAACCCAATTTTATTTTCATTCCTTGCTTTTTGCTCCTGTTTAGTAATAAATAATTTATATATCCTATGTTTTTTAATCTTGCTGTAAAAAACAGAAACTTTAGAGCTCACGAGAATTGCTGCCATTTTTATTTGGAAGGTGCTATTTAGTTAATTCTTTTTGAAGATGATTAATAGATAAATTCCTCACGTCTGGAAATTTATTTTAGAATTTTTGGGGTTCCAGATCTTGCGTTAGCTACGATTACTACAGACTGTTCTGTTTTTGACAGATTCTGTTTTTCGTGTGTTGTTTGCTTATTTTGATGAATCTATGGCTAGTAAAATAGTTTATAAACCATAGAGAAGTTGGAATACAGTAGGTTTAACACCAATATAAATAAAGAATGAGTTCATTACAGTACCTTGAAGTGGTGTTTTGTTTTCTTTCGCTAACAGAGCTCACGAGATTTTCTACTTTAAGTTTTGTGTTGTGAAGTTTTCAAGTTTTTGGGTGAAAGATTTGATGGATTATGGAAAAAGGAGTGGCAAGAGCCTAAGCTTGGGTATTCCCATGGCACCCCAAGATAATCTAAGGACACCTAAAAGCCAAAGCTTGGGGATGCCCCAGAAGGCATCCCCTCTTTCGTCTACTTCCATCGGTAACTTTACTTGGAGCTATATTTTTATTTGCCACATGATATGTGTTTTGCTTGGAGCGTCTTGTATGATTTGAGTCTTTGCTTTTTAGTTTACCACAATCATCCTTGCTGTACACACCTTTTGAGATAAACACACATGATTCAGAAATTATTAGAATACTCTATGTGCTTCACTTATATCTTTTGAGTTATATAGTTTTGCTCTAGTACTTCACTTATATCTTTTAGAGCACGGTGGTGGTTTTGTTTTATAGAAACTATTATTCTCTCATTCTTCACTTAGATTATTTTGAGATTCTTAAATAGCATGGTAATTTACTTAAATAATTCTAATATGCTAGATATTCAAGACTAGTAAAAACTTTCTTATGAGTGTATTGAATACTAAGAGAAGTTTGATGCTTGATGATTGTTTTGAGACATGGAGGTAGTGATATCAAAGTTGTGCTAGTTGAGTAGTTGTGAATTTGAAAAATACTTGTGTTGAAGTTTGCAAGTCCCGTAGCATGCACGTATGGTAAACGTTATGTAAAAATTTGAAACATGAGGTGTTCTTTGAGTGTCCTCCTTATGAGTGGCGGTCGGGGACGAGCGATGGTCTTTTCCTACCAATCTATCCCTCTAGGAGCATGCACGTAGTGCTTGGTTTTTGATGACATGTAGATTTTCGCAATAATTATGTGAGTTCTTTATGACTAATGTTGAGTCCATGGATTATACGCACTCTCACCCTTCCATCATTGCTAGCCTCTTCGGTACCGTGCATTGCCCTTTCTCACATTGAGAGTTGGTGCAAACTTCGCCGGTGCATCCAAACCCCGTGATATGATACGCTCTTTCACACATAAACCTCCTTATATCTTCCTCAAAACAGCCACCATACCTACCTATTATGGCATTTCCATAGCCATTCCGAGATATATTGCCATGCAACTTTCCACCGTTCCGTTTATCATGACACGTTCATCATTGTCATATTGCTTTTGCATGATCATGTAGTTGACATAGTATTTGTGGCAAAGCCACCATTCATAATCTTTTCATACATGTCACTCTTGGTTCATTTCATATCCCGGTACACCGCCGGAGGCATTCATATAGAATCATACATTGTTCTAGTATCGAGTTGTAATCATTGAGATGTAAATTAATAGAAGTGTGATGATCATCATTTTCTAGAGCATTGTCCCAAGTGAGGAAAAATAAAAATAAAAATAATGAGAGAAAAAGAGAGAAGGGACAATGTTACTATCCTTTTTACCACACTTGTGCTTCAAGGTAGCACCATAATCTTCATGATAGAGAGTCTTTTGTTTTGTCACTTTCATATACTAGTGGGAACTTTTCATTATAGAACTTGGCTTGTATGTTCCAACAATGGGCTTCCTTAAATGCCCTAGGTCTTCGTGAGCAAGCAAGTTGGTGTTGGGGAACGTAGTAATTTCAAAAAATTTCCTACGCACACGCAAGATCATGGTGATGCATAGCAACGAGAGGGAAGAGTGCGATCTACGTACCCTTGTAGATCGACAACGGAAGCGTTTGGTTGATGTAGTCGTACGTCTTCACGGCCCGACCGATCAAGCACCGAAACTACGGCACCTCCGAGTTTTAGCACACGTTCAGCTCGATGACGATCCCCGGACTCCGGTCCAACGAAGTGCTGGGGAAGAGTTCCGTCAGCACGACGGCGTGGTGACGATCTTGATGTACTACTGTCGCAGGGCTTCGCCTAAGCACCGCTACAATATTATCAAGGACTATGGTGGCAGGGGGCGCCGCACATAGCTAAGAATATGATCACGTGGATCAACTTGTGTCTCTTGGGGTGCCCCTGCCTCCGTATATAAAGGTTCAAGAGGGGGAGGCTGGCCGGCCACCATAGGGCGCGCCAGGAGGAGTCCTACTCCCTCCGGGAGTAGAACTTCTCCCCCAATCCTAGTTGGAATAGGATTCGCGAGGTGGGAACGGAGAGAGAGAGAAGGAAGGGGGCGCCGGCCCCCTCTCTCCTTGTCCTATTCGGACTAGGGGGGAGGGGCGCACGGCCCAGCCCTGGATGCCTCTCCTCTTCTTCCACTAAGGCCCATTAAGGCCCATGTACCTCCCGGGGGGTTCCGGTAACCTCCCGGTACTTAGGTAAAATCCCGATTTCGCCCGGAACACTTCCGATATCCAAACATAGGCTTCCAATATATCAATCTTTATCTCTCGACCATTTCGAGACTCCTCGTCATGTCCGTGATCACATCCGGGACTCCGAACAACCTTCGGTACATCAAAATGCATAAACTCATAATATAACTGTCATCGTAACCTTAAGCGTGCGGACCCTACGGGTTCGAGAACAATGTAGACATGACCGAGACATGCCTCCGGTCAATAACCAATAGCGGGACCTGGATGCCCATATTGGCTCCTACATATTCTACGAAGATCTTTATCGGTCAGACCACATAACAACATACGTTGTTCCCTTTGTCATCGGTATGTTACTTGCCCGAGATTCGATCGTCGGTATCCAATACCTAGTTCAATCTCGTTACCAGCAAGTCTCTTTACTCATTCCGTAATACATCATCCCACAACTGACTCATTAGTTGCAATGCTTGCAAGGCTTAAGTGATGTGCATTACCGAGAAGGCCCTGAGATACCTCTCCGACGATCGGAGTGACAAATCCTAATCTCGAAATACGTCAACCCAACATGTACGTTTGGAGACACCTGTAGAGTACCTTTATAATCACCCAGTTACGTTGTGACGTTTGGTAGCACACAAAGTGTTCCTCCGGCACACGGGAGTTACATAATCTCATAGTCATAGGAACATGTATAAGTCATGAAGAAAGCAATAGCAACATACTAAACGATCGGGTGCTAAGCTAATGGAATGGGTCATGTCAATCAGATCATTCAACTAATGATGTTATCCCGTTAATCAAATGACAACTCTTTGTCCATGGTTAGGAAACTTAACCATCTTTGATTAACGAGCTAGTCAAGTAGAGGCATACTGGTGACGTTTAGTTTGTCTATGTATCCACACAAGTATTATGTTTCCGGATAATACAATTCTTGCATGAATAATAAACATTTATCATGATATAAGGAAATAAAATAATAACATTATTATTGCCTCTAGGGCATATTTCCTTCAGTCTCCCACTTGCACTAGAGTCAATAATCTAGATTACACAGTAATGATTCTAACACCCATGGAGCTTTGGTGCTGATCATGTTTTGCTCGTGGAAGAGGCTTAGTCAACGGGTCTGCAACATTCAGATCCGTTTGTATCTTGCAAATCTCTATGTCTCCCACCTGGACTAGATCCCGGATGGAATTGAAGCGTCTCTTGATGTGTTTGGTTCTCTTGTGAAATCTGGATTCCTTTGCCAAGGCAATTGCACCAGTATTGTCACAAAAGATTTTCATTGGACCCGATGCGCTAGGTATGACACCTAGATCGGATATGAACTCCTTCATCCAGACTCCTTCGTTTGCTGCTTCCGAAGCAGCTATGTACTCCGCTTCACATGTAGATCCCGCCACGATGCTTTGTTTAGAACTGCACCAACTGACAGCTCCACCGTTTAATGTAAACACGTATCCGGTTTGCGATTTAGAATCGTCCGGATCAGTGTCAAAGCTTGCATCAACGTAACCATTTACGATGAGGACAGGGGCCTTTGTCAACTTTAGTCAATATGAACGATTCTAGCACCAGTGACCGTATGATGTCCATCCAACGGCGGTAGTGCTTCTTCAACCTCTGGTCTTCTTTCTCCACCCGCCCAAAGCAGCGCCGGTCGTGTCGCATGCTCCTGCCTCCCGTGGTCGGCTGTGCTGCTGCGGAGGCCTCACCGCCCCCTACTATTCCCACTGCTGGCCAGGCCCTGCGGTGACGGCAGCCTCACAACGCAACCGAACCAGTGAGCCCTCGTACTCCTCTCCGCGTGGGCTTCCACTGCCGCGTCTTCCCCGGCTCCCCGTCATCCCCTTCCTAGGACTCGCCGTCGTCGACCGCCCTGGTGCTCTCGACGCGGCGTGGTCAACGTGGTCAAGGAACGACTTCCATCGGACGTGGACTGTACGTGGAGAGGCTGACAGCTGGGTCCACGGCCGCAGCAAGGAAGTGCCTCCTTATTACGCGGAAAATAATGATTCCTCCACCTGACAGCTGGGACCCACCGGACGGGCCACTGTATTTCGCAAAAAAATGTTTGCCCCTGACTGCTGGGACCCACCAGCTACATCTTCGCACGCAAGTGCGTTCGGGCAAAAAAAACGATTCGCCCCCTGACTGCTGGGACCCACCAGCTACATCTTCGCACGCAATGAAGTGCGTCCGGGCAAAAAAAACGATTCGCCCCCCTGACTGCTGGGACCCACTAGCTACATCTTCGCATGTAAAGAAGTGCCTGATAGTCGGGACCCACCTGGTCGAAGGGTACGTAGCGTTGTCATTCTGGTCGCGAACGTGTACGTACATATATACCGGTGGATGTAGAGGTGCGCACGTGTCATAGTAGATGCGCGTACGTGTCGTAGTAGAGGCGCGCACGTAGCATATACACGTACGTACAGCGGCCAGGGTGCAAGAAAGAAAATATGGCCACGTATGTGTACATACGGGCGGGGTCTCGAAGGCCTACTCGCGCATACGTACGGCCAGGGCTCGTGTACATGGCTGGGTCAGAACGGAGAAACATCGTCGTCGTCATGTTCATGGGGAGGCAATGGAATGCGTCGTGTTCATGGGAAGGCAACGGAATGTGCCGTGTTCATCGGGAGGCAACAGAACGCGTGGGAGCCAAATAGCTGGGTCGGAACGGAATGCGTGGTTGTGTTCATCGGGAGGGCTTGGACGGAATAGGCGATGGAAACGAGACCTGGCGTACCGCACAACGGAGGAAACAGCCTTGTGTTCGACCGGCCACGTTCGAAATGGGATCCTGTTCATCGGGAGGGGTCTGGCGTACCGCAAAACGGAGGAAACGAACCTCCTACGGTCGAAACGGGGGTCCTGTTGATCGGGAGGGGTGTGGCGTACCGCAAAACGGAGGAAACGGACCTCCTACGGTCAAAACGGGGGTCCTGTTGATCGGGAGGGGTGTGGCATACCGCAAAACGGACGAAATGGACCTCCTACGGTCGAAACAGGGGTCATGTTCATCGGGAGAGGTGTGGCGTACCGCAAAACGGGACTCCACGTGATACTGTTCATCTCCACCGTCGTCCTCCTCCAGCCTCCACGGGCTCCTGTTCATCCAGCCTCCACCGCGCACTACTCCACCGGCTACTGTTCAACCACCCCTCCATCGTCTACTGTTCAGCCAGCCCTCCACACCACGGGGTCCTGCTCAACCACCCCTCCACGGGCACCCCTCCACCGTCTATTGTTCATCCAGCCCTCCACCACACCACGGGGTCCTGTTCATCCAGAGGCAATGCCACCGCTAACTATTCATCCAACCCCCCCCCCCCCCCCCCCCCCGCAACGCTCACTGTTCATCCCAGAGGCAGCATCGATCAACTTCAGTTAGCAGTAGTAGCGAAGGAATCACTCGATCGGGTTCAGTTAACAGCCATCGATCGATCGCTCGGGTTCAGTAACGCGTAGCCTGCAGTGCAATCGCTCGGGTTCAGTTAGAGCCCAACGCCTCGCTCGGGTTTAGTTAGAGCCAACACCTCGCACACACGCGCGTATGTGTATGAGAGAAACGCGCATCGCTAGACCCCCCGACCTCCCACCGTAACCGCGAACTCCCCGAAATTTTCCTCCCATTCGCTTCTACCACGGTTCTTTCCGTCATGGACGGCCCAAAGAATGTCATGCAGCTGTGTCTCCGGCCCGCCCAGGACGAAAAGCCCATTTTCTTTCATGATTTTTTGTCATAGAAGTAGGAGCCCACCACATCTATGATGATACCGGGTTTTGTCACAATTATCGTCATAGAAGTGTCATATGTATGACAGAAAAAAAATTCGTTCGGCCCAAAATGTCACGGATGTGTCTTTTTTTGTAGTGATTCAACCCAAATTTATTGATTCGACGCAAGGGGGATCAAAGAATATTTGCATGTATTAGCAGTTGAGTGGTCAATTCAACCACACTTGGAGAACTAAATATCTGGAGCAGAGTGATCAGTAGCACAGTATTATAATAGTTTGACAACAGTTGAGGGAGTCCTGGATTAGGGGGTGTTCGGGTAGCCGGACTATACCTTCAGCCGGACTCCTGGACTATGAAGATACAAGATTGAAGACTTCGTCCCGTGTCCGGATGGGACTTTCCTTGGCGTGGAAGGCAAGCTTGGCGATGCGGATATTCAAGATCTCCTACCATTGTAACCGACTCTATGTAACCCTAACCCTATCCGGTGTCTATATAAACCGGAGGGTTGTAGTCCGTAGGCAATAAACTCCATATACGACAATCATACCATAGGCTAGCTTCTAGGGTTTAGCCTCCTTGATCTCGTGGTAGATCTACTCTTGTACTACCCATATCATCAATATTAATCAAGCAGGACGTAGGGTTTTACCTCCACCGAGAGGGCCCGAACCTGGGTAAAACATTGTGTTCCCTGCCTCCTATTACCATCCGGCCTAGACGCACAGTTCGGGACCCCCTACCCGAGATCCGCCGGTTTTGACACCGACATTGGTGCTTTCATTGAGAGTTCCTCTGTGTCGTCGCCTTTAGGCCCGATGGCTCCTTTGATCATCAACAACGATACGGTCCAGGGTGAGACTTTTCTCCCCGGACAGATCTTCATCTTCAGCGGCTTCGTTCTGCGGGCCAATTCGCTCTGCCACCTGGAGCAGATCGAAAGCTACGCCCCTGGCCATCAAGTCAGGTTTGGAAGCTTAAACTACACGGCTGACATCCGCGGAGACTTGATGTTCGACAGGTTCGAGCCACGGCCAAGCGCGCCGCACTATCTCGAGGGGCATGATCTAGCTCTGCCTCCGGACAGTGTCCTGGAGGCCGCACACGCATCGGTTCCGACCCCTAACTCGGAGCCTATTGCGCCAATCGAGGATGAGCGGTTGGACGTCACCTCGGGGGCTTCGATCTCAAAGGCGATCGAGCCGAACGCTAGCCCCGCGCTCTACATGATTCGTGACTACGAGGATCCGAACTCCTTTCCGAACTCCGAACCCCCCGCACCCCTGCCGATCGAATCCGATTGGGGGCCGATAATGGAGTTCACCGCCGCAGACATCTTTCAGCACTCGCCTTTTGGCGATATCCTGAACTCTCTCAAGTCTCTCTCCTTATCAGGAGAGCCCTGGCCGAACTGCGGTCAGCGAGGATGGGATACGGACGATGGAGAAATTCAAAGCCCACCCACCACCCACTTGGTAGCCACTATCGACAATTTAAACGACGTGCTCAACTTCGACTCCGGAGACATCGACAGCATGGATGACGATGCAGGAGATACCGATGAACCAACGCCCATAGGGCATTGGACAGCCACCTCATCTCATGATGTGTACATGGTGGATACCCCTAAAGGAAGAGACAATGAGGAAAAAGGGGATGGGACGGGAGATCGACCCCCCGAAAAGCAATCAAAGCGTCGGCGTAAACGCCGACCCAAGCCCCGCCTCGACAAAAACCCAGCCATAGAGCAGGACGAGTCGGTAGACGACGAGCAGGCCTTAGAGCAACCGTCCGAACAGGGCAACACGGATAGAGAAACCGAACATCCCTCCTCCGGCGAAAACGGCATTCCGGACGACCTCACGCCGGATAAACCTATGGAGCAGAAGAATCTCCACGAGAGGCTCGTTGCAACTGCACGCAGCCTAAAAAAGCAGAAGCGGAAGCTAAAAACAGCGGAAGATGCACTCCGGATTAGATGGAGCAAAGTAATCAATACCGCAGATAAATACGGCGACAGTCGCCGCACTAAAAGCTATCTGAAAAGAAAGCTACTGCCTGAATTCGATGAAGAGGCCCTAGAGCCCTCACATTCAAAAAATGAGAAAGCCACACGGTCGGATAGACGACCCCATAAAGCGGCAAGCGGCGCCGCACCTAAATCAGCATGCGACCCACTTAAGGATTCGCATCATGGCCCAGTCAGGTCCATTTATGGGCCAAGAAAGCAAGCTCTCGTAAGCAACGCTATGAAGCCATCATCAGAATCCGGCACACCCAAATACAGGGGCGCCGCACACCCCCTATGTTTCACCGATGAGGTCCTGGACTATGAATTTCCAGAGGGATTCAAACCCGTAAACATAGAGGCATATGATGGAACAACAGACCCTGGAGTTTGGATCGAGGATTATATCCTCCACATACACATGGCTCGAGGAGATGATCTCCATGCCATAAAATATTTACCCCTTAAGCTTAAAGGGCCAGCCCGGCATTGGCTTAAAAGACTTCCCGAAAACACAATTGGAAGCTAGGAAGAGCTCGAGGATGCTTTCCGAGCAAACTTTCAAGGGACCTATGTCCGCCCTCCGGATGCAGACGATCTTAGTCACATAACTCAACAACCCGGAGAATCAGCTCGGCAGTTCTGGAATAGATTCCTCACTAAAAAGAATCAGATAGTCGATTGTCCGGACGCCGAAGCCTTAGCAGCTTTCGGGCATAACGTCCGAGACGAATGGCTCGCCAGACACCTCGGCCAACAAAAGCCAAGAACAATGGCCGCACTAACAAGCCTCATGACCCGCTTTTGTGCAGGGGAGGACAGCTGGTTGGCAAGGTGCAGCCCCAGCGACCCAAGTACATCCGAAACTAGGGATGGAAACGGAAAACCGCGACGCAACAAGGACCGTCGCTGGACTAAGGACAAAAGTCTGAAGAGCACGGCAGTCAATGCCGGATTCAAAGGCTCACGACAAAATCAGGCAAAATCGCCCCCCAGGATAACAGGGACGATCCATCCAACCTAAATAAAATCCTGGACAGGATATGTCAGATACACAGTACTCCCGGGAAGCCTGCTAATCATACCCACAGAGACTGTTGGGTTTTCAAACAATCCGGCAGACTCAATGCCGAACACAAGGGGCTCGACACACCAAGCGAAGACGAGGACGAACCCCAAAAGCAGAGCACCAGGAAACAAAAGAACTTCCCACAAGAAGTAAAAACAGTGAACTCACTTCACATAACAAAACGTGCAGCGCCCTTAAAGGTACGCACCACACGGCCCATCCCCAAACGGTCCTGCCACTGGTTGTCAAAACCAATCATCTTCGATCAGCTAGATTACTCTAGAAATATCAAGAATGTAGGCTGGACTGCCTTATACTCGATCCAATAATTGGCGGACTCCAGTTTTCAAATGTCCTTATGGACGGCGGCAGTGGATAAACCTGATATATCAGGACACAATCCAGCACATGGGGATAAACCCAGCAAGAATCCGCCGCAGCAAAACCTCCTTTCAAGGGGTAATACCTGGTCCGAAAACCCATAGTATGGGTTTCCTCCGGCTCGAAGTCATATTCGGCTCTGCCGGCGAAAAGCTGACCTTCCATATCATCCCGTTCTCAAGTCGCTATCAAGCACTACTGGGACGCGAAGCTTTTGCTCGCTTTAACGCAATACCGCATTATGCATCTCTTACGCTTAAGATGCCCGGTCCACGAGGCATCATCTCTTTGAAGGGGAAGCACTAAAGTGCGCCTCCCCAAGCGGAGGACTGTGCGGCCGCCTTGACAGCCCCACAGCAAAATGGCCTCACCGGCCAAAAAACTTCGAAATAGGTCATTCAAGACCACGAACGCGGATAGACGAGTTCGGTGCAAAATCATCATTGATGCAGGCCTAGTGGCCATATAATCCCGCACTAGGGGCTCCACGCATATACAATAAGAGACAATAAAGCTCAATCTTATATATTTTACTTTATACTTTGTTTATTTTTAACTTTTTTGGCACGACCCGTTTTCAACTCAGTTTCTCTCTTTTACAGATGAACGTCGTGCGGCGCCCGTCCAGGATACGGCACAACGGAGACACAGGCGCAGACGTGCAGTAGGGACCCGTCCTAAAGGATTCTTTTTAGATTAAGACCCTGCATAAACCTTTTTTACTGTCTCTTGTTGCTACACATCCCCTGGTTTTTTTTCTGATATAACCAAGGAGGAGGCTGGCGTCTTGGCATGTGGCCACGTCAGAATTTTTGCACGTACCTGGACGCTAGGGGCTTTTTTAATAAAGAGTTTTGTTTCACCCGCACTCATAAAGACCGAACACCTTAGGGAGTGTTCGGCGTCGCGAGTTTTGGCATTATATGCATCGGCTCCGAATCATGTCTTTGGTCAAATGTTGGGTTGCCCGGCTCCTAAGTTCGGCTACCTTACGTTCCGCTCTATCGGCTAAGGTAGCACCAGGAGAACTACTGCGATTGTGCCCCGGTTCGGCCGGGTGAGCACCTCAGTAGAGAAAGCCGAAAACTGACTGTCAAGATGTAGCGTGAGACTGGTCAGCCACTCGATGACCTATCGGAATCTATCGGATTCCTCCGCTTTAACGAAGGGCCGCTTCCCGGTCTGGCACATATGCGCCCCGAACTCGGACGAGCGCAGTTGCCACCAAGGGGCTACCTAAATAGTCTCACTGTCAAACTCCTATGGCTAAGTGAAAGTGTTAAAGCATTATAGTCTGGTTGCCTGGCCCGCTGCGCTATCACCTCCTTTGTAGGACCAAGACGTTGGGTTAAGTGTGAAAATGCGTCTTCTGCGAGCACCCCCGCACTATGTGCGTGGGGGCTGAAGCCAACGACTGCCATCTTTCAGATTTTGTATATATATATATATATATATATATATATATATATATATATATCTTAAAACGGCCGCACAGGAGGTGTTCCCAATACTTGGAGGCACAAGTATAAAAAAGGCCACTACAGTTTATCAAAATATTACTTTATAATTACATATGCTATCATAACATAGCATCTTTCGGGCACTGCATCTCTATTACACGAGCGCCTTCAAGAACTTCCTGAAAATAGTGCTCGGAGGGCACTCGGCTTTTGTCTGAATCTCGGGACGCAACAATGGTGGTCTCCATCTTTGCCCAGTATGTCTTCACACGGGCAAGAGCCATCCTAGCGCCCTCTATGCATGCTGATCTCTTCATTGCATTTATACGCGGCACCGCGTCAAGGAATTGCTGCACTAAGCTGAAATAACTCTTTGGCTCCGATCTCCCCGGCCACAGGTGACCCATGACGTACTTCATGGCGAGTCCAGACAACCTATTCAGTTCGGCCCATTGAGCCAAACGATCATCCACTGCCAGTGGACGCTCTGGATTGTGAAACTACGACCAGAAAAGCTTTTCCAGTTCGCGATCTTTCTGATCTCGAAAGTGTTCGGTCGCATCAGCAGCACTCGCTGCCAAGTCCAGATAGGTATCCTCCACACTCCACATCCGGTCCAATGGAGCAAACTTCGGATCGCAAAATTTCCTTCGCAGCATAAAGGGCTTTCCAGCCGCAATCTGTTCGGCCTGACGCAGCTCCTCCTTCGTAGCTCTCATCGCAGAGCGCGCATCCTTGGCATTGGCAATGGCCTTCTCTAAGTCCGTCTGTTTCATCCGGTCTTATTTTTCAAGAAGTCTGCAACGGTCTGTAGCGCTTTTTAACTTTTCGGCCATCTCGTCCATCTCTTCCTTGCTTCGGCAATGAGCAGCCTGTTCGGCTCTCAGCTCTTCAAGGGCTTTCCTGGTGGCCGCATCACTTTCGCTGGCTTGTTCTTTAGCTTGGGCAAGTTCTGCCCTAAGACTCTCCATGGCGGCCGCACCATCTGCGTCAAAGCACACACATTGTAAGACACAGGCATAAAACTATTCTTACATGATGCCGCCCGAGGAATTACATACCTTGAGCCTCATCAAGCCGCTTATTGACAAGCGTGATGTTGGCATCTGCCACGTCCAGTTGCCGCTTTAGTTCGGCAAAATCGTCAGTTCGGCTCGATTCCGGACACCCTGCCGCCTACATTCAAAGGCGACATCTTAGAACTGGGATTATGATCCTCCGCGTGCCGTCATTTCTTGACGATGTGCAGAGTCTCAGGGGCTACTATCTACACAGGGCGCATCTTATTCATGCGCAACTGACAAAAGTATACATTATCTAATGTACCTTGAAACCCGTTAGTAAACGTTTGACGGCCTCATACAATCCGCTCTCTGTGGACGAAATCCTTTCAATCACCGTGCCCATCAATGCGCGGTGCTCCTCTGAGATAGAAGCTCGCCCCAGCAGAATCTTTAGCTCCTCCAGCCGAGCACCAGACGGTGCCAGGCTCGTCCCATGACCTCTTTCGAAGGCCGGACGCGGAGAACCTCGAGGGGCCACATAGCTACCTTCTGCCCCTGCCGGATTCGGAGAAACCCTCCGTGACGACACCTCAGGGTCGCCCGCCTCGCTAGGCGGCACGACAGGGGGAGGCGTTCCGCTCTCCATCATCTCCGGAAGGAGATCCCCCGAACACGAGCTCTGCTGAGAAGGGCTGAGGTCCCAGCTACAAGGTAAAGGTTTGGTTAATCTTCTCAGATATAAATCAAGGATTTCCCTCATCCCTCAAAAGGAAAATCTTTCTCCACTTACGGCTCGCTGGAGGGCTGATCCCCTTGAGGGCGTAGTCCGGCCGAGGAACTCCCCGGCGTTGGACCCTCTGACGAGGATTTTCTCCCCCGCTTCAAGGCCATGGTTTCCGGGTCGTCAGAGGCGGCTCTCTTCTTCCCCTTAGGAGAGGAATTGTCGATTCCTCCCTTCGGAGCAGCCTCCTTCAAGGAGGCCATAGCTTCCTTGTCCTCCCCCTCCAAAGGCATTATCTCCAGCATCCTGACCAGCACGGGATCCGGCCTGGTTTCAGGAAGGGGAGCCGGACACCTGATCAGCTTTGCCTTTGCTATCCACTCCTGTTTAAAAGGACGGCTCTTTTAGGGGAAAGTTTATGACAATTATACGGATAGAAGGTCCGGGCACAAGGTTGCTTACTTGAGTATCCGGGCGATTGCAGCTTAGGCCTGCGTCCTCGGTTAAATCCGGACACATCTCTTGTGATCCGAAGAACAGTCTATACATCTCTGCGGGCGTTGCGCCCATAAAGTTCTAGAGAGCTCATGGTCCCTCTGGATTAAACTCCCACAGGTGAAGGGGGAGACATTTCCCGGGCAATATTCGACGAATCAGCATGACCTGCGTCACCTTGACCAAGCTGAGGTCTCCTTCCAAGAGATCCTTAATTTGGCCCTGTAACAAGGGCACGTCTTTGGGAAAACCCCAATCTAACCCTCTGTTAACCCATGACACTAGCCGTGGTGGGGGACCCGAGCGAAAGGCAGGAAGCGCCACCCACTTGGTGCTCCGGGGAGTGGTGATATAAAACCACTCTCGTTGCCACAAGCCTAGCTCCTCTTGAAAAGATCCCTCGGGCCATGGAGCATCAGCATTTTTGCTTATAACAGCGCCTCGGCACTCTGCGTGCCATCCCTTGATCATCTTCGGCTCCACTTTGAAAGTCTTGAGCCATAATCCGAAGTGAGGGGTAACACGGAGGAACGCTTCGCATACAACGATAAACAAGGAGATATGGAGGATGGACTCCGGAGCTAAGTCGTGAAATTCCAGCCCGTAATAAAATAGCAGTCCCCTCACAAAGGGATCCATCGGGAAGCCTAACCCCCGAAGGAAGTGAGACACGAACACTATGCTCTCACCGGGCTGGGGACTGGGGATAGCCTGCCTTTGAGCAGGCAACCTGTGCGAAATTTCGGCGGTCAAGAACTTAGCCTCTCTCAACTTTAGCACGTCCTCCTCCGTGACAGAGGAGGGCATCCATCGGCCTTGAAGGTTGGAACCGGATATTTTCGAAGGTCTGAGGCGCCCGGAATCTGGAGCCTAGGGTGTTGGAACTCGAGGCGACTGGCGAACTCGTTTTGGGATTGGAGAAAAGGAGTAAGGCCCTGGTCTCTTTATAAGAGGTTGAATACCAGGAGCCCTCCCCGTAACCATTTGGGACTCGCCTTTAATTAAGAAAACATGCTAACGGGCACGATTGGGTTACCCACGTCTGTATTGATGAGAATCCCGTAAAAGGTGGGTACACGATCTCTGCTTTGACAAGACGTGCCAAGGAAACCGCCTCGCAAAACACACTGAGGTGGAAAAGTGAAAACGATTCGTGTAAAGGACTTGGCCGTAGTGTGATGACGCACTGCGGAATACGTCAGCACATTTGATTTGTGTTAATATTATTCTCTCTATGGCAATATGTGGAAGCTTATTTTGCAGAGCCGGACACTACTCTTGGTGTTTACAATCTTCTATGAAGGACTTGGAGGAGGAACCCACCTTGCAATGCCGAAGACAATTTGCGCGCCGGACTCGTCGTCATTGAAGCCTGGTTCAGGGGCGACTGAGGGAGTCCTGGATTAGGGGGTGTTCGGGTAGCCGGACTATACCTTCAGCCGGACTCCTGGACTATGAAGATACAAGATTGAAGACTTCATCCCGTGTCCGGATGGGACTTTCCTTGGCGTGGAAGGCAAGCTTGGCGATGCGGATATTCAAGATCTCCTACCATTGTAACCGACTCTATGTAACCCTAACCCTATCCGGTGTCTATATAAACCGGAGGGTTGTAGTCCGTAGGCAATAAACTCCATATACGACAAATCATACCATAGGCTAGCTTCTAGGGTTTAGCCTCCTTGATCTCGTGGTAGATCTACTCTTGTACTACCCATATCATCAATATTAATCAAGCAGGACGTAGGGTTTTACCTCCACCGAGAGGGCCCGAACCTGGGTAAAACATTGTGTTCCCTGCCTCCTATTACCATCCGGCCTAGACGCACAGTTCGGGACCCCCTACCCGAGATCCGTCGGTTTTGACACCGACAACAGTGGTAGCAATAGTAACTGTCGTGGAATTGTCACGGTAGATATCCTAGAGCAAGGACTTAGTCGTAGGGCCATCGCACTAGGAAGCTTAAAGGGGTTAATCGGGACAAAGGACACGAGAGGGTTTTTATACTAGTTCGGCCCCTTACGATGAAGGTAAAAGCCTACGTCTAGTTGGGATTGGTATTGCTAAGGTTTCGATCTCCAAGAGGCTCAACTCGCCGGCTTGGTTCTCGACTTGGTTGTTTTTTTCCTAAACCGCCACCGGGTCGTCCCCTTGTATATACGGGCTGACGCCCGATGGCCTACAGTGTCCCGAGCCGGCTCATAACCGTGTCCGGCTCGGTGACATCTTTTACATGCCTTTCTTTACAAGTCTTGTTGCCCATACAACGGTTTGTAATAACGGGCCTTAAGCCGGCCCAAGGCCTTTGGGCTTTCTATATATTTAATAATCTATCATCTTGACTATATATTGGGCTTCTTCTGTAACCCGCCATTAAGGCTGACCCGGCCCCTCCTGGGCGGGTCTCAGCTGATAGTCATATCCCCAACATTAGGCCCCAGGTTGACTTTGAACTTTGTTCTTTGTCAATCTTCAATACTTAGGCAGAATCCGGCCTCTGTCTAAAAATTTCCTTACCCCGCCGTGACGTCATCTTTTTGAAACACAAAAAACTTTCATGACGTCATCTTCCAACAGATCTTTCATTTTTAATGCCTTCCAGGAATCGAGGCGTCTGTTCAGTTGGATAATCATTATTGGGTCTCCTTGATTTTCGCGCCTGCCTGTTCGCACACTCCCTTATAAATAGGCATAACTTAGGTCTTTCTCATTCTCCTTTCTTCCTCATCTTCTTCCTCTCACAACCTCCGTCGCTGCTTGAGCTCTGCCGCCGCCGCAACTCTTATCGTCGTCGTCAAGCTTGGCCGCTGCATCACCCTGAGTCCGTCCAGAGAATGCAGCGACTCTTCGCGGCAGGCCTGCAAATTGTAAGTTTTCTTCTCTCTCACGCACCTAGATCTGTTCTAGGGTTACGAGTTCTTCAGTGTTCTTCATCTGTTCATCACGGACCATCTTGTAGATCTTCTCTGCAACTTCTTTTGATCCAGAAAAGAGATATAACTCGCGGGGTAGCTGTTTAGCATTCATTTTTGACCTCAGTAGATCCCTTTTACCTGTATAGATGCTTCATTATAGTCGACGAACTCATCTGTACTATGTATTTAGATCTAGAATATTTCCCTTTTTGAAACAGCCTTTTGATCCAAAATGATAATGATAGCTTGGTGAAACTTGTTTATCACAGTACTTAGCCAATTCTGACTCAGGCAACCTTTGAATATCTTTAGTCATGGCGGCTTACCATGCCGGCTCATTTTCTCCCTTATATATCATTAGCCCTTTACTTAAGCCGCCATTATCCGTCTGTATTATCATTACTTTAACCCGTAATCCGTCAATAATTTGAGCTGGCAAATTACTTTCTTTTCAGCTTGTCCTTTTTTCATCATGCCGTCAAAAGCGCCAACAGTCTGCAATTGGGTCCCTTCTATAGTTACCAATGATGGCTTGAAAGAATTTGTCACCATCGGATTTTTTCCAGAGAAAAACAATATGTCTTATCGTGCCCCTGACCCGGACGAGGAACGACCTCAGCCCAGAGATGGTGAAGTCATTGTTTTCACTGACCACATGAACTATGGCTTCTCACCGCCTGGTTCAAAATTCTTCAGGGAGGTCCTTCACTTTTTTAAACTTCATCCTCAGGACATTGGGCCCAATTCCATCTCCAATATTTGCAATTTCCAAGTGCTCTGTGAGGCTTATCTTCAGCAAGAGCCGACTATAGAACTGTTTAGAGAATATTTTTATCTGAACCGGCAGAATGAGTGCACCAATGGACTTAGCTTAGAGCTTGGAGGCATCTCAATTCAGCGCCGGCAGAGTGCTGTCTTACCTCTCATAGTTTTACCAAGTCACACAAAGGACTGGAACCAAACTTGGTTTTACTGTCAGGACATCTCACCTGCCAACGAGAAACCAATGCCGGGTTACCGCCCCGATCGTCTTGACTCTAAGTTTGTACTGCCAGGTAAACTTACCGCTGCTGAACGCAAGAAACTGCTTCCCTCTATCAGAAAAATCAACGTTTTTTTGGGGAACGGTTTAACCGGAGTCGATATAACCCGCTGCTGGATCTCATGGTGGATTATTCCCTTAAGCCGTCGTTTAAAACTGATGTGTGAATATGGCGGAGACCCGGACGATTCTCTTCGCCACAACCCGGTGGACCTCTCCGAAGAAGACATTGTCGCAATGTCAAAACTTTTGGTGAATGCGCAATATGAAGATTGCAGTGTTGTTGGGTTAAGTCCCTTTTGTAAGCTTAACCCGGTACCAGAAGTAAGGATATGCCGATCCTTTTTTCTTTGTATTTTATCCAGTCATATTTGTTTATTTATTGATCCTTCCTCTTGTCTTTGTAGGCCAACTCTGACATTTGGAAAGTGAAGTATGATCACGAAGCTGCTAAGAAGGCGAAAACTTGCCGCCATGAACGCCAAGAAAACAGCCCGGAAATCCACGAAGAAGAAGAAGAAAACCACTTGTGAAGATTTAATGAAGCTTGATGACATGTCTGACTCGGAGGTAGCCCTTGACTCCCTTGGCCAATTTTTGAACAATCTTATTGACACTGATCCTTACCAGGATGACACTGGGGCTAGTCAGGCTGAGGAAGTAGAGGTAACTATCATTTCCTCCGACTCAGACCCCTTACCAAGACACAAAGTTCGTCGAGTGATCTGTAAAGTAAGGTTTTCTAACCCTTTAGCTCACTTGGATCCCAACTTTCATTTGAAAAAGCAGCAACATGAAAGCCGCCATGAAGTTGGAATTGAGGATGAACCGGCTGTTGTCCTTCAATAGACCCCTCGGAAACAACCGAACGAGGTTTAATTATTACTGTCTTTAACCCGTTTTGATGAATCCTGCTCCTTACATTTCTTTTAACTCTTTCATTTATCCTTTCAGGAGGTGTCTCGTTCTTCAGATGACTCATCTCAAACACAATTGCCGGCTTTCAAGACTGTTCCTGGGTAATCAGAACTTCTCCTTTCTTCCAGGTTGCTCAATTGTATCTTAACGCTGACAATTCTGCCATATTATTCTTTAGTGGCCAGGCTAAATCCAAGAAATCAAAGGTGGCTAAACCGGCGGAAGACCCGCCAATACTAGCATCTGAGCCGGCTAGGCCACCTTCTCCATTAACTGCCGCCCCAGAAGACCCGCCTATCAATGAAGCAAATCCTTCAGAGCCGTCCCTTGACAACACCACTATGAATCCTTCCACCATTGGACCGTCAAGCTCAACTAACCCACCGTCTCCACGTGTTCAAGATGTTCAAATTACTGGGAGTCGCTTCGTTGAGCCGGGGAACCCAACGGTGTTGGCTAGGTGCACAGCTAAGCATGAAGCATTGGAAAGGCAAAAGGTTCGCTTTGATGTTGCCAACTACGACCGTCTTAATGCCAGTGATATCTTATCCGACTATCTCAGTCATGTCCACTCCAGTCGTGAGTCTGAGATCGAGATGGTCAAGCAACTTCAGCTGAAGTATGAGGTATGTTATTTCCGGTTTATCAATATTCCTTCAGCCCCCAAGTCTTCAGATTTATGAGAGAAGCGGAATGACCTATAGACTTAAAATATAGACCGAGACTTTTACCTCTGAATCATTGCCTGAGCAAAACAGAACTTGACCCATAGTCCCCAAGGACCGGTTTATTTTGAGCATTAATGAATCGGTACTTTTTAGAATTAAAACCGCCTTCAAAATACTTAACACTCCGATTTAACCTTGAAAAACGTGCTGAACTGCATGCATTAGCCCCCAAGTGCCAAGTGTTGTTACTTTGTAAAGGACTTGGGACTTCAAATATGTTGGTAGAGTCATAAAAATTTGATTTGGCACACATTAGCCCCCATGTGTCAAGTGGTTTATTCA